>NC_040907.2:17863981-18173539 GCF_004126475.2 Phyllostomus discolor | reverse complement strand
AACAACAAAATCATGATGTACTTTCAAATATATTTATGTCTACTAGCATATGAACCAAAACGAGTTCTATTTATATTAAAAAGTACAACGTGTGTGGAAAATAACAATCGATTATGATTTAAAAAATGAATGTATACACTGTTACAACCACTGCTAAGAACAGCCCACTCCTTTTTTATGTAAAAAAAAAAAAATCACAGAGCCCTGGCTGGTGAGCCTGCTTGCAAACTGAAAGATCACAGGTTTGATTCCTGGTCAGGGCACATGCCTGGGTTGCAGGCCAAGTCCCCAGTTGGGGACATGGAAGAGGCAACCAATTCATGTTTCTCTTGCACATCAATATTTCTCTCCCTCTCTTTCTCCCTCCCTTACCCTTTCTCTAAAATAAATACAAACAAAAATCTTTTTAAAAATTTTAAAGAAAGTCACAGAACACTTAGCAAAAAGAACAGTGTTTTTCTTTTCATGCTTTATACAAATTTGCTTAATTTTTAAAAAATCCTCACCCAAGAGTATGTTTACTGATTTTTAGGGGGGGGGGGGAGGGAGAGAAACATCAATGGGCTTCCTCCCATACATGCCCTGACTGGAGGTCAAATCTGCAACCCACGTATGTGCTCTGACAGAGAACGGAACTGGCAACATTTTGGTGTTCGGGACGACGTTCCCGCTAACTGATCCACCTGGCCAGGCAAATACGCTTAATTTTCACATTTATAAAACTTTTAGAAGTGGATATGCCTCTTGCCTCATCCAGTAGGGTTCAGGCACACCCAACCCTGACCTAGTTATTAGCCCAAATTTATTCATTCATATTCTTATATTCTCATATTCTTCCTCTTCCACTCCCTTCTCTCCATACCACAAACCAAACAGTATTTCAGTAACTCCCAAACCTGTTCAAATACTTTGGTATCAGCCCAGTCACCTTTTCAAAATACAGAGTCTCCAGGAGGTGGGACCTAGGAATCTGTTTTTAAAAATCTTCACAGGTGATTCCTCCGACAGACAGGTTTGTTAAACCCAGCCCCAGATTATTATCTGGAAACCTGATACCCTGGTACATGTTAGGAGATAGGGGCAGACATTCTCTGTATGCTTGTAACCTAACACTGTGTTGAAGGAAATTAAACCAGAAAACCATGGCATCATTCCAATGTTTCTTACTCAAACACAGAATTCCTACAGCAGAATTGTGGGGGTCTCCCTGTGTTTCTTTGTTTCAGATATAGTTTAAACTAAAAATAAATACAGAAGTTTGCAGTTATTTTTTTCAAGATTTATAATATATTATGTTCTATGTGCACTTGGACAGAAAGTGTATGGTGTAATTATTGAGTGTCGTGTTCTATATATACCAATCAGGTCAAGTTGGGTAATCATATTGTATAAATCGGTACCATTCCTTCTGATCTCACTTATTGAGATAGGCATGTTAACATCTCTAGCAATGAAAGTCGATTTCTCTTTCTCTTTTTAGTCCTATTAATTTTTGCTTGATATACTTTAAAGCTATGTTATTAGGTATATACAAATTTAGAGTTATATCTTCCTGTTGAATTGATCTTTTTAGTATGAAATGCCCTATATCACTCTAATAACACTTTTGCCTTTATTTAAAAAATATTTTATTTACTTATTTTTTAGAGAGGGGCAAGGGATGGAGAGAGAAACATCGATGTGTGAGAGACGTATCAATCAGTTGCCTCTCACATACCCCCAACAGGGGACCTGGCCCACAACCCAGGCATATGCCCTGACTGGGAATCAAACGGTGACCCTGTGGTTCGCAGGCCAGCACTCAACACACTGAGCCACACCAGCCAGGGCTTGACTTTATTTTTTCTATTTAGTTTGACAATTGTTGTCTTTTAGTGTGTAGGCCATTTACAGTTAATGTTTTTACTGACACAGTTGGGTTCAGGTCTACCATTTTGCTATTATTTTCTATTTGTCTTGTTCTGTGCATTCTTGACTTATTATAATCTACATTAAGTTAGTACTTTTAGTATTTACTAAACAATGCAAGAATTTTATAATATTTCATCTCTATCTTCTGTTATTGTCATATTTTTCTACACGTACATAACAATAAACCACAGAAGACATTATTGTTGTTTTAATAAATAATATTATTTTATATTTGGTATATATTTGCTTTTCAGGTACTCTTCATTTCCTTCTGCAACTCTACGCTTCAACTTGGATAATTTTATTTCATCATTTTTGAAGGATGTTTGCACTTGGCATAGTATTTTCAGTTGGGAGTTGAGGGTTTTTTGTATTTAATTTCAGGACTTTATAAATGTGATTTGATTGGCTTTTCCCCCCACTTGGACTACTTTTCTTTGCATATTTCATTCTTTGGATGCTTTCTACTTGCACATGGCATAACTGGTATCAGTAGGATATAAATCTTTATGCTGTTGATGACATACATGGGAGAGAACTCTGAAGTCATATTATGAGACATTTTTGGTGGAGACTTGTCTGGGAGTGCTCCGGAAACTCAACTTTTAGCTATTATTCAAGAGCAACACCTATAACTGATTAAAATAAAGTGTTGATAAAATTCTTCCCACACATTCTTTGCTTAGGTAAGTGCTTCCTGAAAGAAATTCTAAATCAAGGGAGTATTTTCTTCATGCATGAAAGATATCAAAAAAAAAAAAAAAAAAAAAAAAGAGAGAGAGAGAGAAAGAAAGAAAAGAAAAAAGAGGAAGCAGATTAATCATTTCTAATGAAAAGGGAAAGAAGCAAATCATTTTCTCTGTTCCCCCACAATCCATTATGTTGACACCAGAGAGAAATCACAAAACCTTAGCTCCATCAAATGTCCTACACAGGAAGGGTGGGATCTTCAAATAATCAAATGACAGTGGGGAGGCAGCCAGTCAAGCCTTCCTCCCTACTTAAGTCCAAGGGTATTTTCAAGAAGGGAAAGTAACAGGCTGAAAACAGACAGATGGCAAATTCATAGGAAAGCCCTACTCGGCAGTCTGCCTAAATCCAACTTTGAAGAGTCTATGAAACAGGTCTCTCACTATCAAGTTCCATTTGGGCATATATTCTTTTATAATCTAACTAGGTATTATTTATAACTAGAATAGTGGCTAGGGCCACACATGTTTTTTCAAAATTTAACTTTAACTCTATATAAAATACATAAGACTATTTTCTCTAATAAAAGCCTAAGTTCTCATAATATTTACACAAAAGTCTAGAAAACTTAGCTTTAAAAGATGGAAGCTTCCCAAAGATGTTATTTCTTTTCTTTTTAATTTATTGATTTTTTTGAAAGTTTTTTTATTGTTGTTCAAGAACAGTTGTCTGCATTTACCTCCCACCACTCCCCCTTGGTTTTGTCCATGGGTCCTTTATAGTTGTTCCTGAAAATCCTTCCCCCCGTTACCCACTCCCCCACCTCCCCTCTGGTTACTGTCAAATTGTTCTTAATTTCAATTTACTGATTTAAAAAAAGAGAGAAGGGAAGGAGAGAAAGGAAGGGACACACACACACCAATTTGTTGATCCACTTATTTATGCACTCACTGGCTGTTTCTTATATGTGTCCTGACTAGAGACTGAACCTGCAACCTTGGTGTATGGGGACAATGCTATAACCAAATGAACCACCTGGCCAGGCAAGATGTTATTTCTTCTTCTTTTTTTGTTTTTAAGATTTTATTTATTTATTTTTAGAGGGAGGGGAAAGGAGGAAGAAAGAGAGGGAGAAAAACATCAATGTGTGTTTGCTTCCTGCACGCTCCCAACTGGGGACCTGGCCTACAACCCAAGCTTGTGCCCTGACTGGGAATTGAACCAGTGATCCTTTGGTTCACAGGTCGGTGCTCAATCCACTGAGCCACACTAGCCAGGACAAGATGTTATTTCTGTAAGTGTTATATAGGGTGGTAAATCGTTGGGAATGAGTTGAATGTACAACAATAGGTATATGAATAAATACACCAAAAATTTTATATAAAACAATATATAATCATTAAAATGAAGTTTCTAGAGTAATAATAATCCTAGATTAAAAGTAGACTATAAATACATGTAAATTATATACCACATTATTCAAACTATGCTAAAGTATATTAAAAAGAAGATCAGAAAAAACTAAACCAAAATGTAAGTATATTTTGATGGTAGGATTATGGAAGACTTGTGTTTCTTCTTTCTAGCTTCCTAATTTTTTTACGATAAACATGTATAACTTTTATAATTAGAAAAAAATTATTTTTTACAATGGGAAGTGGGAGCTTTCAAACTGTTACAGTTAATAAGTGAACTCCAGCATATACATAAGTACCCAAAAGAAAACAATTCTTTCTAAACATTAGGTTCTCATAATAGTGAATTATTTCCCACATGGCCATCACAGCCTGGAATAATAAGCAAATTAGACCACTCAGGGGCACACTGCTTGAGCACCTGTAGCAGTGACACTGGTTGCAGTGAATGGACTTAGATGACCCAAATGACACTCCCCGGCCCTGCGTTCTGCACGCACACCACCCCTGTTGGCCATGAGTATGCTCTGGTGCAAAAGGGCCAGAAACCAAACGTCATGGTGACCTACAGCCAGCAGGTGTGAACTTCCCAGCCGTAGAATGAAAGGTTTTACAGTATGCGTAAATCCTGGGGAGCAGTGGCTGACTAGGCCAAACCGAAGCCACCAATCTCTGGCACACTCTTGGACCCATTCAAACTAGTACCCTAGTTCGGGTTTCTTACTATACATTTTTGTCTGACAAGAAGAAAATTCAAGTCCATCATGTAGAAAACTGCAACAGAAAGAAAGATCAACTAACAAATGAATAATAATTCATTTTGTTGTATAATAATGAATTATACAACAAAAAGTATATTCGAGTTCCTAGAAATTACCCTTTCTTAAATTTTTAATGATACAATCACACCTCGGATTTGTTCTGTATTCACGAAGGACAGAGAGAGGAGTTTGAAGCTGTTCATAAGCACATCACAAGAACATCAACCGCTTGTTCTCAACAATTCTGATTTGATGGCCATCTCCCATTTCCAATTTGACAAGAAATAAAGGTTTGAAGTCGCATTTGGATATTCCATTGTTTCTGTTTAAACTAGTTATGAAATTTAAAATGGTCTTATAGTCCCTTGCTTCCTGTGAGAGCCAAAATAAGGCAGATTCCCTCTGACAGAAAACTGGGTATAGGATGCTGGCTTCAGCTTTATGGTTCTGTGTCCCAAAGAAAACACCTTTTTCTTTGAGTCATGCAGCTGTACCCACTAGGAAAGCAAGTCACACACAAGTTGGAGTCTTGATGTTTTGTGGAGGCGGGTGGAGGTTGGGAGAGAAAGGTAATTAACTACCAAGTTTGGAGTTTCCGCTCTGCTTCGTGTAGTAGCCTGAAACTATGCCCGGGTGTTTAAACTATTTACTCCCCCATTCAAGTTGTAGCCCTCACATTTCATAAGCTTGTGTATTGTTATCATGTATTATGCAAAGTTCTAGTAGTTTTTTCTTCAACCTCTAGGTTTTCTTGGCAAGCATTTACTTCAAGATTTTTAGTTCAAGTTTATTTGTTCCAGATGAATTCTTAGAGCGATTTTATTAAAATTTACTTAGTATTTTTCATTTTCAGATGAGGTTTTTATTGATTACTTGCTGTAGATAAATATTATACCTACGCTACCTCCTAGAGATAAGGGATAAAATAAGGTTCGACAATAAAGTCCCAGGTCAAAGATAGTGTTCATTTTAGAACCTGTATTAACAACCAATTTTTAATCATCCACGTTGAAGGCAAGGTAAGGCACAGGCAGTAAGAGTCAACAGGAAGCTTAGTTTCCATCGTAGCCATCACTACCCTCTCCCTTTCACTAAGTTTGGTGATGAGCAACAAAACTATTGTGCCTTAGTTCTACCTCTATTTCTTATACTTTATTGGGTTTAAGAAATGTTAGACTTAAAGTGTATAAAGTTCTCCCATTCTACCCATGAAATTTTTATTGTAATCAGTTGTCTAAATTTTTTTAAAGATTTTGTTTATTTGTTTATTTATTTATTAGAGAGTGGGATGGAGGGGGGAGAGAGGAAGAGAAACATCAGTGTGTGGTTGTCTCTCGTGAGCCCCCCACTGGGGACCTGGCCCACAATCCAGGCATGTGCCCTGACTGGGAATCAAACCTTTTGGTTCGAAGGCCAGCACCCCATCCATTGAGCCACACCAGCCAGGGCCAATTATCTGTTTTTTTAAGTTTAAGATGTACAGCGTAATGACTTGACTTACGTACACTGTGTTTCATTCTATTTATAATCTAATAGTTCTGTCTATTTATCTTTTATGTCCATCCAACTTGTAACAGATCTTACTTTTATATAAGCATTTTCATGGTATCAGAACTTTGTAAATGGAGAACATTATGGTACTCTCACCGTTGTACTTACTCATTTTTGCCTTCTTAAAAAAACAGTATTGGATTTAAAGAACTGTTTTAGAAAACTTCAACAAAATCACAGAAAGCAAAAGTTGCCACTAATGAACAAAGCAGGCTTTGTCTCCCGCAGGCCCGTAACTTCCCTTGGAAGCACTGCACAGTTCTGACCTTTTGGAAACAGAGTTGGGCAAAGCACGCGGGAAGACAGTCAGGGAGAAGGACACTTTCTGTAATGTACAATACTTGCAGGTACAATTAGGTCTGAGATTCACACTCTAGGAAAATACTGGTTTCTAACCAAGACTGTATCAGGAAGTGATGCTACTTTACCCTGGGCCACTTGATACATACACTTTTTAAATAAATATTCCAAGTGAAGAGTAAGACTTTTTTTAGTGAGGTGCCAGAATATAATATATTCTCTCATTAAAGCAATAAAATAAAACCCCTTAAACTGTGTAAAGTATACTTGCCAGTAGAAAGGTGGGATACACTGTTGTGACAACAGGCTATTCAAAAAACCCAATGGAGGAGAAAGAAGGGACAATGATTTCTGATTGGTATTCCACCTTTGAAAACAGAAAATCCTGTAAGGAGTCCATGACAGACTCCTATACCATCGCCTCCTCCGCATTCCTGGATTTTATGTGGAACATATGCCCGTTTCTTCTCCCTCAGAAGAAAGCATTTATTATTAGGCCTATACAGGTATGAGAAATGTCTCTGCTAACTCTGATGACTAAATAATGCCAAGTGTTTTTCTTTAAAGTCCTATGAAGTTTATTTTTAATTAACCCATCTATTATTTATTCCAATGTTAATGTTGTTATATAGCCACATTAAATTTTATTCAGACAGCAATCTCCTTACTAATTTTGCCTCCAAATGATGATAATATTTCTAAGTTGTCATTTCCAGAATTACTCCCATTATCATGTACATGAAATTTCAGAGCAAAATGAATCCAAAGACAGTAGAAAGAGAAATGTAGGTAAGATGAAATGCTACAATACGGTGCCTTTTAAAACAATAAATTCCTACATAAAAGAAAAACAGAAAAAAGAGGCTAATTATTGAATAAAAGGTATGTGAAGAGTCAAAAAAGAAGAAAAGAAAAAAGATAGAATGGGAAATGGAAAGGAAAAGAGAAGGTAGAGCTTATTTAAATTCTTTGGTCTTGTGCCTAATTTAAGGACATGTGCTAACGGAGCTGCTTATCTTAATATGATGCAAAGTATTCTGGTATATACAGAAACAACTTTCATGTGATTAAGAACTACAAAGTATTGCCCTGGCTGGTATAGCTCAGGGAATTGAGAGTGGGCTATGAACCAGATTCCCAGTGCGGGCCACATGAGAGGCAGCCACACATTGATGTTTCTCTCTTTCTTTCTCCCCTCCTCTCTTTCTAAATGAATAAATAAAATCTTTAAGAAAAAAAAAAACAACTACAAAGTATTGCCCTGCCCTGGCTGGTGTGGCTCAGTGGATTGAGTGCTGACCTGCAAATTGAAAGGTCATGGGTTCGATTCCCAGTCAGGGTACATACCTGGGTTTCGGCCAGGTCCCCCACATGTGGGCATGCGAGAAGCAACCGACTGATGTACCTCTCGCACACTGATGTTTCTTTCCCTCTCTTTCTCCTTCCTTCCCCCCTCTCTAAAAATAAAGAAATAAAATCTAAAAAGAAAAAAAAAAAAAGAACTACAAAGTATTGCCCCGACCAACATGGCTCACAGTTGGTTGAGCATCAATCAAAGTGAAAATGTGCAGGTTCAATTCCTGGTGGGGGCACATGCCTAGGTTGCAGGCCTGGCCCAGGGGCATGTGCAAGAGGCAACCTCTCACATATCAATGTTTCCCTCCCTCTCTTTCTCCCTTCCTTCCCCTCTATCTAAAAATAAATAAGTAAAATCTTTTTTAAAAAGGAAAAAAAACCTACAAAGTATTATTTTAAAGTTTTATCTGAGTAAATCTACAGGCTTTCTCTTATGGACATATTTCTGTAAAGGACAATTTTAAAAATATGAACTGTTGAGGATAACCACTTATTTCCTTGAATGGACACCACAGCATAAATTCCTACTCAGCTTTAGAATACTCAATTAGTTTACAAGTTATTGGAAAGATCCTCTAGTAAAAACTCCAGCTGGATACTGACACAACATCTCAAATATGCATAAGAGTCTCAGGCAAAGGTTATTTGTTTGAAAGCAGTCTCCTCTTGGTTAACAGCCCTGGACATCCATCACAAGTCAAGGGAGTTCACGAACTTACAAATTTATAAATATTTTGATTTTTCTCTTTTAATAGTTTAAATTCTCAACTAGAAAGTAAAATTAAGGATATAGATATGAGTTGTACCTATATAGTGCCTTGGAAATAATAAATCAATCCACTATATTCAGGAACTGATTTTACATCACTTGGCTTGCCCAAACTAGTACCATCAATTTTATATTATTCATTCATTCATTGATTTGTTCATTCATTTTTACTCCTCACTCAAGGACATGTTTATTGATATTAGGGAGAGAGGGAAACATCGATGTGAGAGAAACATCAGTCAGCTGCCTATCCCACGCACCTCAAACAGGGATGGAACTCGAAACCCAGATATGTGCCCTGACTGGTAATTGACCCCACAATCGTGTACAGGGTCGATTCTTCAATAGCTGAGCCACCCCACCAGGGCAGTAGTACCACTGGTTTTAAATCTCAAAACTAACTACTATCATATAGGCCTAGAACCATAAACAAATTACTCATGTTTTTTTTTTAATTACTCAGCAACTATTTATGTCTTAACTTACTTTGGACATATACTCTTCCAAAGAATTTGGTAAGACTTTTTGGACACTTTACCCACTGAGATGCTTTTTGAATTTCATTAAAAATTGTTATGTTTGATAGAAGCCTGTAAAACGATGGTGTAAGTCCTCAAAGCTGTCAACGTTAAAGCCTCCATGACCTACTCCTAATTTGCTCAAATACGTTACATCCTGAATTACAGATAATGGACAGAGTCTGTCCATTAAAATAGCTTATAGTCATCCAGAAATTTTCTAGGTAATAGGAAATAAAACCCTCAAATTAAATCTGGAGAAAACACAAAATTTTAGTTAGGTACCTGAGTGATTTCTATTTCTTCTTTATAAGTCTCTTATTATGGAATACTGGTAGTTAGAAAAATTGATGAATTTGATTCTGACTTTTTTTAAGAAGCATTAAGATAGCAAACTTCATTTACTCAGATGAAATTTTTTGTATAGTATATAGAGGTTAGATGGGCATTCTTTATAAATACCACCACTCATCATCAAGTTATACCTGCTTACCCATTTCTTGCTTTTCAAAGACCTCTCATTTCCACGTCATAGATAAATGCCCAGCATTATTTAGGTCCTTATTATACTTGTTAATAAAGAACTAATCTTTGGAGTAGATACCACTGGAGAATTTAGTGGCCCCAAATTAATTCTACCAAGTTCTGGAAAGTGGTTACGTCTGAGAGCAAAGCAGCAACATGTTATCATAAGGGAATGTGGACACAGAGAAAGGGGTAGGATGGGGTGGGACATGTTGGTTTTAAGTTCATTTCTAAAGCTGGATGCCTCTGGGCATCCTTTATATTTTTTCTACACCTTTACCCACAATATTTTAAAAACACTTTATTTAAAAAATAAACAGGGGGTCAGTAACTTGGTATGGACCCAGCCCTGGTGGTCAAGGAAGGCACAGTGAATTGAGCCCTGACGTCACTGTTAAAAGTCTGCTGAGAGTGATTCGCTCTGTGATGCGTGTGCCTCGGATTTGGCGAAACAGGAAAAAATGCTTTGTAGGAATTTCATCTGGCAAGTTCTCAGGAGAAAACATACCTTTAGAAAATAAATCTTATTAAATCATGAGACATTTGGAAGTGTGACCTGTGTTCCTACTCTTACATACTTTTCTTCAAAGTCACATTTTTCATTTCTGGGGGGGAAAAAAACAAACAAAAAAAAATAGTCTAGACTTGAGCATGTTTTCTGCTGCTCCCTAAGTCAAAGAAAAGGTATAAATCTTTTTAAAAATTAGATTCATGCCAAGAAATGATTCATAGGATTTCTCCCACTTTGCTTATATTTAACAATCCTTTAATGAACATCCATTTAAAACCATTTTTCCCATCTTTCCAACTTCATCTTATCCAAAAACCCAGAAGTTTAAGAAAATGAATCCTCAGTAACAATGGACTTCCTTTCCACTTAAAAGCTTTGAAACTCTGAGCTACACTTATAATTATCAGCCTGATCTCCAGCTATCTCTGAGATGACACTTCAAACGTAAAGCACTGACTTCAGAAATATTTATACCAAAGTGTTGCCTCATAAGCAATGGAAAACCACCACAATGGAAAAAGTCTGAGACTTATTTGGAAATTGTATAACTGAGTTGAAAAATTAAGTCAGTTATTTATAATGGTCCTGTTTAAAGAAGTCAACAGTTCTAGTTCTATACCACATATATCTATCAATTGTCCAAGCCCTGCCAAATACTAGTAAAACACCACTGAATTCTAAGTATGAGTTTCTGTAGCTGTTTTCTGCAAAGGCAAGAAATGAACAGATGGTTTCCTAGCAGTATTATATTAAAAAACTCCAAAGGAACCAAGTAAAACAAAACTATGTGTGGTACATGAATACAATTAAGTGAAATATAACTAATAATGTTTTCATTCATTCTTCACAAAGTTATAAACGTCCCAAAGTTATAAACATCAAAATCCTTACATTCAAATTCCTATAAAACATTCAACTTCACCTGTAGATCTGCCTTGTCTGTCAAGATTTTATTTCTTTGCCTTTTATTACTCACCAGTTGCATCTGGATTTACCGGTCTGGAGACATCAGCTTGCCCCATGATTATATTGTCTGATGTGTCTCACGACAACAAACTGTGCTGGACCAAAGCGAACTTTTCTTAAAAGATAAATCCACATAAGGAGGGGACGTGCACTCCTCTCTCAGTGTCACTGCCAAACACCAGGAAATGGCATGAGGTCAATCTGCTGGAGTTTCTCTTTCCCTGTCCCGGCCTGGGCACTTGTGGCTCTTACAAATACGTCTTCACGTCGGCTCTCTTCACACAGGAATGCCTGTCATTCCAGGGTGCACACTGTGAAGAGCAGAAGTGCAGGAAGGGGAGGAGACTGCCAACCACATTCTAGCTGCTGAGCGGCACAGCCTTGAAAGTCCACACCTACTTTTCCTGACATTGAGCTTGGTTCCTGCTCTCCAGAAGAAAGGGAGCTTGCTCAAGAGTCAACCAAACAACTTGTAAATTTATCACACAAAAACCCATCAGAGTTACGAGCAGCAGGCTAATGGGAGCAGACATCCACTCGAAGGTATGTTTTTGATACAGGCTTGCCTAAAATGTATCAGACTGTTCTCACATTTCCGATTGCTCTAAAATTGTATTTTCTACCTGTGAGTGGCATACCCGAAGCAGCATGAGATTTACATACCAGGAATTAATACCATTAGAATATTATTTTAGGATTGAGTATATCTTTTCTAAAAATAAAAAGAAATATTTCTGAAAATTTTGCTTACTAAGATACAAACTTGAAATATTTAGAAGGTATATTACAATATTTCTTTTTGCTAAAGCTCAATAACCACCACATGGCTTTGGGGACTACAAAGGAGTAGTCCCACGTGCTGGGTATAATACATGGAAACATCAGCTCACCACATGCAGCAACCAAAAATCCAGCTTGCTTATAATTTTTCACTTTTACTGAGATATAACTAATTTACATATAGGCAAATACATAAACATTAAGACTATAGCTTGATGAATTTTTATTTACACACATGCCTTTGGATACTAACACTAAATTTTCTATATGTAAAAAAGCTACACATACCATACTTATGAGTGTTTGGCCACATACTCTGGGTTATTTCACAAGCCCTTGAAGGTAAAATGGGGGACTAACAATTTCGGTGTTATATTAAGAAATTTTACACTGGTTGTTTCATTTAATCATCACCACAACTAACTGTGTGTTGTGAAGAATATATTACTTACCCTATTATCAGATAAGAAAACTGAGGCTAGTGAGGCCAAATCCCATGTCTTATATCACTGAGTTTTTAAGTGTGCCAAAGCCCTAATATTCCTTCAACAAATGACAGCTACCCAAAACGCAGAGCTTTTTGTTCAAATCTCTGTTTTCTAAACTAGATCACAAGAGCTCTAGTAGCTGGACTTTTTGCTTTTCCTTAGCACTTTCTCCTTTCTCCCCATTATCTTATCCCCATTATCTGCTTTGACACAAAATAGCCAAGATAACAAATAAAAAAATGATAATGCTAAGGCACCAGTAAGAAAGAAATGTGTAGAAATACTCAGGCAACATTTGTTAACGCTGGCAGTAGTCAGAAAAACATGACGATGCTGACCATTAAAATGGGAAAGAGCAAAAGGAAAAATACATTGAAAGAATGCTCCAACGTAAGAAGGCTGCCCAATACCATTTGAACCCTGGCACTTATATGATTTTTAACCTAAAAGTGGAGCACGTGTAATAGCAGTTTCCGCTACTATAAAATGGGGAGGCAAAAGGTGGCAAATACACTGCTCAGCACCCAGCAGGTATTCAACATATTACACTCATCATCATCACCACCATCATCATGAAGATAATACAGTGTATTGTTTAACAGAACGGGCTTTGGAGGTAACTGAAATTTTAATTTCAGATCTGTCACTCGGTGGTAAGACTGGGTAAGTTACTCTAACTCTCTGGGCCCTGGTTTTCTAGTTTGTAAAATGCGCAATACAACACTAACCAGTGCAGGGCAATGTAGGGATGAAATGACATGGACTTTAAAAAAGCCGTTTGTGTAATGTGCCTGGCATATGAAAAACTCTCAGTAAATGCAAGCAGTAATTATCATGGTTCTTACAGGGGAAAAAAAAGTCAAGAAAGGAGAGGCCAGTCAAGAGAGCCAGATATACATGACAAAAAACTTAGTCATTACAAAGAGGTTAGTCAGAAACGGAAGAGGATGACATTTCTGTTTCATGAGTCCAAAAAGCAAATTAGAAGATGCAGGCCAAGAAGGAAGTCCGGCTCGTGTACAGGCACAACACGCAGATAGAACAGTCCAGACAAAAGGACTACCGTCAATAAGTTTATTTATTTATTTTTAGACAGAGGGGAAGGAAGGGAGAAAGGGACAGAGAGAAACATCAATGTGTGGTTGCCTCTCACGGCCCCTACTGGGGACCTGGTCCACAACGCAGACATGTGCCCTGACTGGGAATCGAACTGGCGACCCTTTGGTTCGCAGGCCAGCACTCAGTCCACTGAACCACACCAGCCAGGGCCTGTCAGTAAGTTTAAATCAGGGAACACGCACGCGTGCGCGCGCACACACACACACACACAGAAACAGTACTACAAAATCTATGTTGACAGGACTACACGAGAGTAGAACAGATAGATGTATGGACCCTGGCAAAGCTGCTGTTTATTATCAAATGTAAATGCGCATCACAGCTTGGCTCAAGATTAACTTTAGGTTATTGTGAAGGTGGCAATAACACTTAAAGATAAAAGAATGACAAGATTCTTAGTGATCATCTGGCTCAATCTTCTCTTTACAGAAAAAGGAAATTGATGGTCAAAGAGGCCAAATGCCTTGCTCAGAGCCAGGACTAAAACCCAAGTCTCCTGATTCTAACTCTAGGTCTCACTTCAGCTTTTGTATAAAATGGTCAAGGAAATACCTGCTTCCTAAAGATATATTCATTTCCCAAGGAGTCCATACCCTGCAACTTAAATCTCTTAGAAATGCTAATTCTGTTGCCTGTGCACCAAGCCAATAAATGTTCCTTGACCAACAATATTTACTTTATGACAACTAGTAAAAGCAGACAAGCAGGGAGAGAGGAAGATACTGGGCCACTGATGGCTTTAAAATGTAACAATCAAAGCCTTGAATTCATTCTAGTTTTCTTTTTTTCTTTTTTTTTTAAGATTTTATTTATTTATCTTGAGAGAGGGAAGGGAGGGAGAAAGAGAGAGAGAGAGAGAGAAGCATCAATGTGTGGTTGCTGGGGGGTCATGGCACGTACCCTGACTGGGAATCGAACCTGCGACACTTTGGTTCACAGCCCACGCTCGATCCACTGAGCTACGCCAGCCAGGGCCATTCTAAGTTTTCCATGCATTATATTTTAGAAATGCAAAGGAAAGTCTCACTTTAACTTTATAAGAAGTACACACTATTCTTAATTGTCACCCAATAAAAGATACTCTTTTTTTAAGAGTATTTTTCCTCCACAGATTATTGCTTCAAGGAGTGGGGGAGGTTACATAAAAACTTATGAATTTCTTCCTATGTATTTAGGGAAAAGCAAGCAAGGCCTTATAAAAAGACAGCGAAGAGCTCAGCACTCAGAACCTTTAGTGACATTTACAACTCCAAAACTTTCCGTTGGCAAGCACATCATATCGTATGCTAACATGAAAATATGTTTAGTGTTTTCAGTGAACAGGTTACAAGATCAATCAGGAGAGTATGAGGCTTTCATTTAAATGTGATTTATGCTTGAAGTACCAATATAAACTGGATTACCTAGAAGAGTAAGCTCTTAGCTATTTTAATCACATTTCTCTAAGCTTAATTCAGCATACTACTTTCTTGTGGCCTGAGTGTCTCGAGGAGGGTGAACTCTAGTGGGAGGTTACGAAAAAGTGACTTTCCTCCAGAAGAGGCTGACCAACAGAAATTACTAATAGGTCACACATTCAAATAAAAACTAATTTTCAACTTCTGAATTTACAGCTGGGGGAAGGAGCAGTTTCCCCTTCTTTACCCCATGATGAAATTCTAATCTAATCTAGTGGGCTCTGGAGAGTTACAGGCAATGACATCCCAGAACTAATAATCTGTGTCTAAACATACTTACCTGTGCAAAGTAGAAAGCCTTGCTAGTCACTTGGAACTCTTCATTGTTTCATCTGTTTGTATATATTTTTCCCTTGGCCTGAAATTTCTTTCCCAGACCCATCTAGGCCACTCCTACTTGTCCTTTAAGAACTGGTTCAAATGTTGCTTCCATCGTTATAGGCCTCTCACCCAAGCAGAATTCCAATGAAGATTTACTGATGCTGGTCATGTGCCCATCAATGTGTTGGTGCTAAAAACAACAGTTTCTGCCCTTAACATGCTCCCAGTCTAAGCAAATAGGATCTACAACACAGTGCGATAAGTACTTAGGCACTACAAGAACACAGATTGCCAGGGTGTGGCTGTCGAGCTTTGTCCTGAGAATCAGAGAAAATATTTTGAAAGAAGTGAGATCAAAACTGAAAGAGCCAGTCATGTGATGAGAGTGGTGAGAAAAAGCAACAAGCATCAAGAGGCATGACTGGGGAGATAAAGAGCTGGTCACGACTGATCGTACCCGACATACCTTCCCTGAATTACAGTGATCTTCAGACTTTCCCAACAGGCTAGAAATGGCTCCTGGGCAGGGCCATGTGTTATTCATCATTAAACTCTCAGCTCTCGGCACAACTTAGTGCACAGCGGGCATGCAACAAGTATTTATGAACCTTGAGTAGACAGGTGGGCAGAAACAGCATTCTTCAATTTTAAGCTTTGCTCACAGAATCTAGTAAAAGACCATTAGGACAAAAAGTGCTACAAATGGAGGCTAAAGAAAATGTAGAGACCGTGGACTATTCCATCATTCCAAACAATCCTAAGATTGCTGTGAGGTCTCTCTTTTGTGGATAAAATGGCATGCTCAGGATTGTTTTTGAGAATCTACTGCTTTGCAAGTAGTAATTTTCAAAGGAGACAAATTTGTCGGGTGAATATTTACATAAAACTTCACATAATCACTACTGTTACGCTCAAGATACTCAGCAGAAAACATTTGTACTTCATGTGAACTAGCCTGAAAAACAGGCTGTAAAAGACAGTGAAGGTTAAAGTTAATGCAGGGCTACTGGTATCACCAGATAATCATCCACTTCACCCAAGCAACACTGGTTTCTTTCTGTGGCTGGCTCACTGAGTGCACAAAACCAAACACACCTGCCTCCTATTATAAATCGAATACTGTAACTCTTGTTCCCGCCCACCCCCACTTATGAAGGCAGCATGGCTTACCAATGGAAGAAAGCAGCGGCTTTGTAGTCACATATAACTATGTAAAATTTTAGCTTTCACATTTACTGATTAAGTGACCCTGAACAAGTTACTTAAGTGAGCCTCAGTTTCTACATCTGTAAAATGGAGATAATTACTCATACAGTTGTTGTGAGGATTAAATAAGAGACTCTAAATGTTTTTTTAAGACAATCTTTTCTTAAAAGATTTTATTTATTTATTTTTAGAGAGGGAAGGGAGGGAGAAAGACAGAGAGAGAGAAACATCAATGTGCGGTTGCTGGGGGCTGTGGCCTGTAACCCAGGCATGTGCCCTGACTGGGAATCAAACCTGCAATGCTTTGGTTTGCAGCCCGCGCTCAATCCACTGAGCTACGCCAGCCAGGGTGAGACCCTAAAGGTTTTGATGACTGAAGGTGCTTAATGTATTTGGCTCCCTCTCACCCCAATTAGATTTTTTTTTCATTTTTAAAAGATTTTATTTATTTTACTTTTAAAGAGAGGAGAAGAGAGGGGGAAAGAGGGGGAGAGAAACAGCACTGTGTAAGAGATACATCAATCGGTTGTCTCCCACATGCCCTGCACTGGGGACCTGGCCTGAGACCCAGGCATGTGCCCCACTTTGGGAATCAAACCAACGACCTTTCGGTTCATAGGCTGGCGCTCAATCCATGAGCCACACCAGCTAGGGCCCGCTTAGATTCTTTACATAAATGAATGTTTAAGTTTAAAGATTTTATTTAGTTTTAGAGAGAGGAGAAGGGGGAGAGAAACCTTTTGCACATCCCCATCTGGGGACCTACCTGGCCCCCACACACCTCAGGCATGTGCCCTGACTGGGAATCGAACTAAGCAACCTTTCAGTTTGTAGGATGAAGCCTAACCCACTGAACCACACCAGTGAGGGCATGAGTGTTTAAGTTTAAACACCACACTTTTTAAGAAAAAAGGGTGGTTCTGATATGCTTTTATGTCACAGCGGCTACAGATATACATGACAGCATGGAATCATGTGTCTGTTCAGAAGCCCGCAATCTATTAGACTGTGTCTATGGGCGAAAGAAACTGAAATTATGCCGGTCGGGCTGCTGATTTCAGCTTCATGGGATGAACGAAGTTAGGGTGGAAAACTGGCACTGCGTTTTTTTACTTTCTTTTACAAGGTTTTGTTCTGAAGACAGTAAGTTTTCATGGATGCCCTAGAGGTTAGTTAGGAGATACTTCTAGAAATGAGGAGAGAGTTCTAAGAAATTATATTAAACAGGAAAGCTTCAGTTAAGAAAGACAAAAGGGTATTTTTATGAGATTTGGGAAGCTACTTAGAGTGCAGGAGAGTCCGTGGGAAAAGCAGGCCTAGATGACAGTGAGAATGAGCTGAATGGAAATGAGGATATGAAACAAATAATTGAGGGAAAAGATTCCTAGTTTGTGGGGATGAAGGAAAAAGCGGGGGGAGAGGAAGACAGAAATGATATTGACGGAGCTTCAAAGCACTATATAATATCGGGCAGTTTTATCGGATTATTGTTAAGCTCCCTCTGGTTATGAAATTCTATGGCAGAGCCAAACCAATAATTCAATCACAATCAATAATGTTCTATGTCAAATAATGATGCCAAGGAGTGTTTTATTATGGAAAAGAAAAGTGGTCATGATGCACTTTACATAACTAATCTGACTCAATACTTGTCATATAATGCCAAATAGACGTTTAATGAACTGGATTACTATTATCAGGAGACCACGAACTTCATTTATTCATTGCACAAATATTTCCTGAACGCCTCTAAAGCATCAGGTATTGTTCCAGTGTCGGGGACACAGCAGTGACTGTAATGAGGGGAAATCCACGCCTTCTTTCTGGTATGTTAGACGGGGGCGAGTGCATGGAAAACAATGACTCGGGACAGGGAAACAGGGTGGGCTGAGACAGTGCTGCATCACAAACTGTGTGAGCAGAAGGGCCTCACTGGGAAGATGACTATATGTAAAGACCTGAAGCTCCTCAATTAACTTTCTCTGTCATTTTCCTAATACTATAGTTCCTTCAGTTCTAAACTGATGTGAAATAAAAAGCAACATTTCCAAATGTACTAAAAATAAATAATTACACTACAGTATATTTTTAATGACATGGTTATCAAATGTGCTGCTCAGTTCTCAACTATGTAAGGATGTGTAATACTATGGTCAGTACTATCCAATCCTATGGTCACTAGCTAATATGGTTATTTACATTTATATTAATATTTATTGTCTACATTAAGTACAGTGTGCAATTCCATTTCTCAGTTGTGCCAGCCACACTGCAGGTGCTCAACTGCTACACTGGGCAGTGCGGATATAGGGCCTTCCATCACTGCAAAATGTTCTATCGGACATGCTGAACCTAACGGATTTTTACAGCATGCAGAGGTCTTTCAGTAAAACAAAACAGTGTTTCAAAGCACTAACCCTGCATTTCGTCAGCACTCGCGGTATCTATTTTCCATGGCACCAACCACTGAAGGCAGTGTGCTCTGTAGGAACCTTGACCGCTAAAAAACTTTCCTTTTATTCAGTAGAAACTGCTGAGCTATTTATACTCTCTCTTCAGTAACTGAGTTACTACTTCTTTGTCAGTTAGTCTTTGACTATCAATGACAATTCAAAGTCTATAGAAGAAAAATGGTTTTACTTCAGCTTACAGATCTACTGAGAATTATATCCATTTGTTATCAAACAACTTCCACCTTACATTTAATAATATTTTTTCTACTCAAAATTGTACTTTTTCATGAGCTGAAGGGAGGTTTTATGTAGTTACAGTGAAAGTGACTGGTCTTAGTTTAAAGGAAAACATATTTTATAAAATCATAATACATTCATAAAAACTAAACCCTAATTGGCCTCTATTAAGGAACCAGAAGGTATCGATGATATGTAGAAACTAACCAGTCAGAAATCAAGTGCTGTTCCCCAGTAAAGCGGCATTCATTGCCGGTGAGTCAGAGAGATGACTCTGAGCCACTGCCATTTGTCTCCTTCCTCCTCTCTTGCATAACCCCTTCTAGCTCACCTGGCCCTTCACTTCACATTAAGTGAATGAGAAAGAAATATAAATATTTCCAACACTCAGCCACATACCCAGTGGGAATAAAATAAATGTCTGATAATAGCTATAATGTTTGTAAACATTATTCAAAAATTTCTAACAAAGAATGTCCTTGTTAGAAACATTCTTTTCCAGTACATGTGAAGGAGAATATAACCACCTTCTACTAAATAAGAATTCTCAATAATTAACACCTGGTTACACTATGAGTCAACAGTAATTCCTCCAAAAGAATCAAGAATGCCCTGGCTGGTGTGGCTCAGTGGATTGAGTGCCCTCCAGCAAATCAAAAGGTCACTGGTTCAATTCCTATTCAGGGGACATGCGTGGGTTGTAGGCCAGGCCCCTGGTTGGGGGCGTGTCAGAGGTAACTGATCTCACACAAAGATGTTTCTTTTCCCTCCCTCTCTATCTCCTTCCCTTCCCCTCTCTCCAAAAGTAAATAAAAATCTTAAAAAAGAAAAAGGGCACCAAGGATACTATGTGAAGGGTGTTTCTATTAAACTTGCTCTAGCCATTAATTCAAATGTAAATTATTCTTTGTTTTCCATGTATGAAATATCCATCTCTTTTGTACCATTCCCTTCTCTCAAAACCCTCAGTTTTTTACACTGAGGAGATGAAGCAAATGAAAAAAAAAAAGCTATGTGTAATATTTCTACATTCCAAGAGAAATTATGTTTTGGATTATATATACCCTTGCTCATCTGACTATGCTCAAGTCACTAACTAGCTCAAGTCCCAGTTTCACCTTTCCGAAAAGCTCATCTTTATTAGTGCTACTGAGACTGTAAAGGGTGCAGTCACCAAATAAAACCCTCCACACAAATTTGATTTTTTTCAGCCTAAAAATAATTTCACTTACTGAAAAGCCCTAAACTGAACAGTATCTAATTAGCGATTAGACACTGTATCCATACTCACCTTGTTTCTAGGCCTAGGCACCAAAGGCCTTCAGAATACCACCTATTATAAAATTCGAGGAAGAGGTGACTACCAGTTTGTAGTGTTGTTTTGAAAAGAAAAAAGAAAAGGACTGAAACGATTCTTCTGGGATTTATTCACTTGGGGCATGAAGTCTCTTTATCTTTAAACAGTTTTTTCTAAATCTTGCTGGTCTGACAGAACCTGTTTGGGGAACACAGTTTTCAAACCTGACATCCTCCTGTGTGTGCATAGAGCAGCACAGTTTCTTCCCGCCTGTCTCCAGCTCGTCCCTTTCTAATTAATCTATTCTCAACAGTGGTGCCTCAGTGATCTTTGTAACACAAATTTAAGTGTCTTTCATCTTACAAAACACATCCTTCAAGACCTGACCCAATGCCTACCTCCCTATCGGGCCTCTTCTCTCACCATTCTCCCATGCCTGCCGTGTTTCGTCTCAGCACTTGTCTTCGGTCCCACTGAATGAACCACTCGGAGTTCCTAAACTGCAGCATATTCTCCCAGGTTGACCAACCTCGTCACCTGCTGTTCCAGCTCCCTGGAACGCACACACGTACCCTAACCCAGCGAACTCGTGCCCCTTTGAAATTCGGTTTGCGTGTCACTTCATCTAGGAAGTCTTCTTTGACCATCTACTTTTCTACACTTAAGACTGCGTTAGGCCCTGGCTGGCATAGCTCAGTGGATTGAGCATGGGCTGCGAACCAAAGTGTGGCAGGTTCGATTCCCAGTCAGGGTACATGCCTGGGTTGCAGGCCATGACCCCCAGCAACCGCACATTGATGTGTGTGTGTGTGTCTCTCTCTCCCCCCTCCCTTCCCTCTCTAAA
This sequence comes from Phyllostomus discolor, assembly GCF_004126475.2. NCBI lineage: Eukaryota > Metazoa > Chordata > Mammalia > Chiroptera > Phyllostomidae > Phyllostomus > Phyllostomus discolor. The sequence goes on along the minus strand of NC_040907.2, from coordinate 18,152,064 downwards.
TACATTTTTTAAAAAAGGGGTACATATCACTCTTATTATTATCTATTTACTTTCATTGTAATTATCTGTCTCTCCTACATTCTTTGAAAGCAGAAATTTTCTTTATATCCTTAGCAAATAACACACTGCTCAACATACAGTGGATATTCAATAAATATTTGAAAAAATGGAAGAAGGCAAAGGGAGAATGAAGCCATTCACTAATTTAGCGTATAGGTGTTCCTTTTAGATTATTTAGTATTTGTGGTGGGAAAAAGACCCAGGCCTGTAAATAATGAACACATTATAATAAATCACTGAACAGTATGATGACAAAAAAAGAAAAAAAACAAAGGCCTAATAGAGACTATCTTGCAAACTAGTAGCTATATGTGAACAATACCATCTTTTAATAATAGTTGCTTTTAGATTTATAAAAAGCCTATTTTTAAAAAGTAGCCCTGCTTTTCTTCTAGCTTCTGAGAGAAACACAAGGTCTAAAGTAGCACCACCAGTTTTTAATCTCTCAAAGCTGATTTCTGGTCTGTTTCTTCTCCCCTTCATTTCCTGTTTCTTGGTTTCTGATCATTTCACTAAGTGATAAAAGTTTCCATCAGAAAAATCAGAACACAATGAAATAAAATACTAAATTCAAAATCATCTACTCTGTTATATATGAACATCTCTAACAAAAGATATAATGAGGAAGAAAGCTAAAACTTAGAAAAAATAAACTAAGTTCCATTTTCCATCCGTTCCTTCTCCTCATTCTCTATGAATAATAGCTAGACATGACTGAGCGTGCACTGTAATGCCAGGAATCATTCTAAGTGTTTTACATGTATCAACTCACCTAATTCTTATGACAGACATATAAGAAGGATATCCTTTATTATCCTAATTGATGAGAAAACTGGGTTACACAGCAGTTAACTTATCCAAGTGGTTCAGAGCTAATAAATGGCAAAGGTAGAATTCATATCTAAGTCATCTAGATGTGAATCTCCACTCCTAACTACTACACTATAGATCTAAATATACAATGGATTCACACAATACTTCCTAGATGCTTAAATAAGGACACTTATTTTTAACCTTATAAAAACTCTGGGAGGTATTCCAATATTACTTAAATAAAGGTAAAATTCAGACACAGAGCAGTTATGCATATTGCCAAAAATTACCATGCTAAAATTAAAAAGCAAACATTTGTTCTCTTAGCTCACCTGACATTTCCGGTATAAAAAATTTCAGAAAATTTCCAGTATGATCATCAACAAGAATGATGCTTCTATCTCAAAATCAATTTTAAAATGAATTTCTTAGAAAATAAATAAAAGGTCTAAAATCAAAAAGAGTTGGCCAGTTGGGTCAGATACATTTCTACTGTTCCTCAAACTAAATCTACAATATACTCCAGCCTCAGTGTTTCATGAGAAACCACATTTACTGAAATGCAGGTTTACAACACCTTTACCCCACATTACAACTGGAGGCATTATTATTAGCAACGCACAAGTATGTTTCAACACCAAGTATTTTCTACCTATACTCCCCAAGGCAGTTAGGAAGCCCCTAGTTTCCCCCATTTGCCCACGTTCACCCAAATCTCCTGTTAGATTCACAACAAAAACAATGAGACAAAAAACTCTCCTGAAAGAAATTACCACTGAACTGTTCAAAGAACACAGATATAGAAAAGGAAGTACTAAATGCTATACAAGCAAATTTTGTTTTAATAATTTCCTTAAGCACAAGTCATGTTGAATAACACAGCATGAAATCCCAACAACACAACTAGTTTTATCAGTATGAAAGCATTGATTCATTCTGCCTAGCATTAGTAATAGTTCTTAACCTCTTTGAGAGCTGAAACTGTTTTATTCTTTTTTTTTTTTTGTATTCATGACAGCTACAGTGGTATGCCCACAACAATTTATTGAGCGATTTAATAAATCAATCACCTATCCGTCCATCCATCCACCTTTTCACCTTTTGGTTGGGGTTAGAGTATGCAGTTAAGTATGAAATAAATATTCAAGCAAAATTAAATAAGCTTCATTGTAACCAATGTTAAGCCATTGCCCTGGATACATTATAAGATTATAACCAGAACTAAATAAGCACACACCTTTAGTACTAAGCCAAGCTTCTCATCCTAGCAAGAATGTCTTTTCTTTGGTACCACCTTCTTTTACTATTTAAGACATATTTTTTACAGTTCTTCTTATTCTAGCCTTTTGATTATCAACTTCTAAACTGAAAGGGAAAAGACTGACTCTGGGGGAAAAATGGGCAAAAGAAAGCAGTCAGACTCACCTGTTTTACAGCATTTAAATCATATTGGGAGATCAAAGAAGAAAAACAAAAGATATAAAATCAAAACTTAAATACAAAAATTTACACATATAAAATGTTTAAATGGTCAGGTCAAATGTAATATTTAGTCTTTTATGCAATAAAAAAAGTAAGCTGTAGCTATAGATTGTTATGCAATTTATGGCTATAGCTGTAAATTGTTCTTTTTTTCAATTAGTGTATCCTTTGTTTCTGATTGGACCGTTTTAATGCTGCTGAGGTCCTCACTAAGTTCCTTGAGCATACTTATAACCAGTGTTTTGCACTCCATATCTGATAGATTTCTTATTTCCATTCTGTTTAGCTTTTTTTTCTGGTATCACCTTCTTTTAATGGAAGCCTCCATTATGGGGTGCACGGGTGTGTGAACATACACATGTGTTTTGTACTCAACTGATGTTTCACACTGCAATCTTATAAAAACTACCTTGCCTTTGAGTCAAGTCAAAGCTCTATCATGAAAGGTAGCTGACATTATAGAACTCTGAACAAATGCAAGAAGCCAACCACTGAGGCTGTTTTGAAACTAACAAATCCCTGCCTAATGGGAAATGTATTACCAACTTTTTAAAAAAATATTTTTTATTTACTTATTTTTAGAGAGAGGAAAGGAGGGAGAAGGAGGGGAGAGAAACATGGATGTGTGATTGACTTTTGTGCACCCCCTACTGGGGACCTGGTCTGAAACACAAGCATGTGCCCTGACTGGGAATCAAACCCAAGACCCCTTGCTTCTCAGGCTGGCACCCAGTCCACTGAGCCACACCAGACAGGGCTGTATTACTAACTTTTAAACCCTACTGACCATACTTAAACTGAATTTTAAGCAATGTTGAGGAAAAACACCTTTTAATTAAAGGAATTAACTTATGACTTAATATTAAAACATAAACATTTCAAAAATTTTAATGCTTTTTATATTAAAAAGAAAAACATCAACTGGTTTCCTTTCATGTGTGTCCCAAATGGGGACTGAACCTGCAACCCAGGCATGTGTCCTGAACAGAAATTGAACCCCTAAACCTTCAGTCATAGACTTTCTATGACTATATTGAAATAGAACAAATGTCAATTTTATTTTGTACTATTTTTGTCAGCTTTTAGTTACTAAGATTTTGCTAATTTATAAAATAAATGGGTATACTTTATTTTTCTCTGATCTACTGTGTTTGATATAGCATTATAATTATGTGCTTCTTCAGACTATGAATGAAATTGCCCATAAAGCCCACTGGGCTTAGATGAGTTTTAACTTTTCTTCCATGACTATTAGTCTATATGGAATTTTTATTTCTTGAGTCACTCTGGTAAATTATATTTTTCTAGAAAATTACTTATTTCACCAGGAACTCAACAAAGGTGCTATAGTAACTGAGTGGACAACAGAAAATACTTTCAACTTCATACCATATCCAAAAATTAAGTCAAAATGAATCACTGACCTAAGCCCTGGCTGGTGTGGCTCAGTGGAATGAGTGCTGGCCTGTGAACCAAAGAGTCACTGGTTTGATTCCCAGTCAGGGCACATGCCTGGGTTGCCAGCCAGGTCCCCAGTAGGGTGTGCGCGAGAGGCAACCACACACTGATGTTTCTCTCCCTCTCTTTCTCCATCCCTTCCTCTTTCTCTAAAAATAAATAGATAAATAGATAAATAAATAAACAAACCTATTTAAAAAACTTGTATGTGGCTATGTAAAAAAAAAAAAAAACCACCTCTCACAAATAAGAAAATTTGCTAGAAAAACGAGCTAGTTTTTAAAAATAATAAGTGAGCTGAACATTTCATCAACGAAAAGCTATGGATGGCAAATAAACACATGAAAAGTTACTCAACATCATTAGTCATTAGGGAACTGCATATTGAAACCAGAATGAGATACTACTACACACCTATTAAGCATGGCCAAAATCCAAAACAATGACAAAACCAAATGGAGAGTAACAGGAACTCTCATCATTACTGTGGGAATGCAAAATAGAAGATTATCTGGTAGTTCCTGACAAAACTAAACTTACTCTTACCACATGGTCTAATAATTGCACTCCTTGATATTTACCCAAATGCCTAAAAGCATGTCCACACAAAAGCCTGCACACAGATGTTCACAGTAGTTTCATTCATAACTGTCATAATTTGGAAGCAACTAAGATGACCATCTGGTAAATGAATAAACTGTATTACATCCAATTAATGGAACATTATTCAGTGCTAAAAGAAAGGAGCTATGAAGCTACAAAAAGACATGAAGGAACCCTAAATGCAATACGATTCTAACTATATGAAATTCTAGAAAAGGTATGAAAGGAATGAACCAGTGAAGCATGCAACAGCATGTATGAATCCCAACAGCAGTATGCTAAGTAAAAAACCAGATGCAGCCCTGACTAGTGTGGCTCAGTGGGTTGGGCTTCGTCTCAACAGAAAGATCTCTGGTTTGATTCCTGGTCAGGGCACGTGCCTGGGTCCAGGGCTAGGTAGCCACTAGAGGCATGGGAGAGGCAACCAATCACTGTTTCTCTCCCTCTTTTTCTCCCTTCCTTTCCTTCTTTCTAAAAACAAATAAATAAAATCTTAAAAAAAACAGATGCAAAAGCCTACATATCATTTAGTTCTGCTCATATAACATTACGGAAAAAAGTACAGAACCTAGATAAGTGGTTTCCAGGAGTGGGGGGGAAGAGGGAGGAAATTGATTATATAAGGTAGGTAGTGAACTTCTGGAGATGAAGGAAATACTCCATATCTTGAGTATGGTAGTGGTCATTCAACCTTATATGTTTGTGAAAAACAAAATTATATACATAAAAAGGATAAATTTTATTGTATATACATTATATCTCAATTAATCTGAATTTTTAAAAAAAAGAATCCTAGGGAGCACCTTGTAACTGCTTGAAGCAGACTGAAAGCTCCATAAGACCAGGAGTCCTGTCTTATTCATGTTCATACCCTTAGTGCCCAGGAGAGAGTATTATAGCTACTGTATGTTTACTATGTGCTTGTAAGCACATTGCAAGCATTAATTCATTTCATTTTTACAGCCACCTTGTGACAAAGGCAAAATTCATATCCTATTTTACAGATAAATTGAAGATCAGAGAGTAAACATCTTACCCAAAAGAACACAGCCAAGAATAGGAGAATTGGAACCTTAACTCATGTTTGTCTGACTCCAGAGCCTTGCTGATTTGTCTGTGTTTAGTGAACAAATGAATGAATGGGGAGTAAGTCAACTGTGTTAGTTTGGTAGGGTAGGCGGAATCTCATAGGAAGAGTAAAGTATGAATTATATTTGAAAAGGACGCATTATTAAATAAAGATGTAAAAGGCATAGTAGGTAAGCTGTACATACAGAATGACCATTAGTGTATTTAATACCCTTTAACTGTGGCTTTTTATTCTCTTCCTTTAAGAAGTTACTTTAATTTTATTTATTTTTTAAAGATTTTTTTTTTTAATTTACTCTTAGGGGAAGGTAGGAAAAGAGGGAAAGAAACATTGACTGGTTGCCTCCTGCACATACCTTGACAGAGGACTGGGCCGCAACCCAGGCTTGTGCCCTGACAGGGAACTGAACTGGCAGACTTTCACTTTGGGGGATGATGCCCAACCCACTGAGCCACACTGGTCAAGGCAAGAAGTTAGTTTTTATATATTTCATTTTTAACACTGAGAAATATAATGAAGAAACAAAAATGCCCCTAACGCTATATAATCCAGACAAAATTCCTGTTCGCATTTTGAAAAATAAAAGTAATACACTGGATAGTCCGAAAATGCAAAACATACAAAATGATAAGTGAAAGCCATCCATCCCTCCTTATTCTCCTAATTTTAATTTTTATAATCATTGCCTATGAAGCAGCCATGACACACTGGTAAGGGCTCAGATGAAAACCAGTCTACATATGCAGTCACCATATCACACTTGCTTCGGCTTTCTAGGCAGGGAGTAGTAGTAGGAGTGATAAAAAGTGTTGAGAGGACATGGGAGACAGCCCAGAATGTTAGCACAACTGCCTGTCACGCTTGCTTTACTAGTACTATGGCTCATCTGTTCCCACTGGCAGAAAAAAAAATTGTATTGACATCTGTGTTATTCAAGCTCACAGAAACAAGGGTTTTATGTACTCTACTTCTCTTAAGATGGGTAGTTCTACCCTATGTGAAAATTTTAAAACCACAGTAAGAAATACATACAAATAAGCATTGTGTGCTTCCTAGTGGGGCAGGGGGACACAACAGGAAAAAGATCTTGCCCTCCCTAAGTTCACAATCTTATCAGGAAGTAAGATGACTGAAGATATTTTTGTTCATAACAAAGCTATATTAAATCCCTACTCAAAACCACAGGGAAAAAATAGAACTAACATCATTTCTGGCATTGTTTAATTCCAGAGGAATTTTTCTCCCACATCCCAAGGATCTCAAAACTAATTAAGTTCATATTTTGTCCTTCGTTCTTAAAGAGGAGGGAGGGAAGGACTGTTATTAGCACATTTGAGCTTCAGGCGGTAGCAACATAACATCACAAAATATTTTTTCCCATGAAGGTTGAAGTCAAACTCTGAGTATGGCTCCTTAACATATGTCCTTGAATAGGTAGGAAAAACTCCTTTATAATATACTGATGATTTATACATTGAGATACAGAGTATAAAGAAAATAACTGACTTTCTCTGTTTAGGATACAGCTTCTGTTTTTCACCTCAACAAACTTTTCTCCCATTTCCTATGTGATATAAATTCTAATCGACAAGAGAAGTTACCTTGTAAATCTGTTCCCAGAACACCATGCACATAAATAATCTAGTTTCAAATTCGAGATTCACATTAATAATCTATTTCATTAAATATTTCATCAAACACATACCAAATTTTTTAAACAAATTGTGTTCACGTCTGTGGACAGGAGGATAATACAGAAACTTAATGAAGTTTCAGAAGATGTAAAACATTTTGGGAAGGCAATCTAGTATACATACAGATGCTGTCCCACACCAAAAAACCCTCATGGGTTTCCGTAGGCCGAGGTTTCAGAACCTTTTCCTCAGGTGTGCTATGGGGAGAGTGGCTGTTAACCCACAAACAGTTGATAAGGGAGGAAGAAACAAGTCAAAGGGGGAATGAGCGATTTTTGAAACTGGTGAGGTGAGGTGAGGTGGGGTGCAATGGGTAAAGGGATTCAAAAGTGCAAACTTCCAATTATGAAATAACTAAGTCATGGCGATGTAATGAGCAGCATGGTGACTGTAGTTAATAACACCGTATTAGGCATCTGAAAGTCGCTAAGAGACTAGATCATAAAAGTTCTCATCACAAGAAAAAAAATCCTGTAACTGTGTATGATGACAAATGTTAACTAGACTTACTGTGATCATTTAAATCTATAAATATCAAATCATGTTATCCACCTAAAACTAACGCAACGTATGTCAATTAGTGAGGTACAAGGTATCACCGTAGTGTAGTTGTATACACATTTTCTCCGAAACCCTCCTTCCCCTAACACTTATGTACAGCGTAGTCATTACTTAAAAACAACAACACCTGGATGCATATATCAATGGAGTTTAATGATACTTTTACGGCATTCTACCACTGTATTCTTTGAAGCTGGGGATGAAAGGGAAGGGAAGAAAATAAGGAGATTCAGGGTAAGAGCTGCTTGATCCCTTTACCATCTTCTCCACTTCATGACCTTGAATGTTTGCTCCACACCCACCCAGGCAGAATTTTGGAGGTCTGCTTTCTAGAAGGGACAAAACAAATGTTCTCTGGACTGGGGGACACTAAAGGCAGTTGTTGGTGGGAATATAGTACTGAAAACTGAAGGGAATTAAGTGAATATATGCACAATTAATGTTGAATGCAGCAACCCCCACCAACGCTCTTCACTCCTTCACCCCATCTAAGCAGTGATGGGAAGACTCTGCTTCTTGGTCCATGAGACTGGTAGGGAGAAGTTAATCAACAACAGGGACAAAAAGTTCACCCTATAGTAAGGTCCCAAGGCAACAGCCTATGCATTTAAAGCTTCTAATTTAAAGCTTCCCACTCTTAATCACGAGCAGACATCTATTACTAGACATCAGAGGAAAACTCTAATGTAAAAAAGGTCAAAACAGGGAAAAGTAACTTTAGGGGAAAAGAGACAAAGCAACAAAGAAAATCTGTTGAAACTAAAAGAATATTATGAAAGAAACATTCAAATAATATAAAAAAAGACCTTCTAGAAAGTAAAACATAATAGTAAAAAATATTAATAGACTATAAAGATAAAGAAATCTTCCAGGATGTAGTGCTAAAGAAAAAAGACAAAAATTAGAGAACTATTCCAGGAAGCCCAACATCAAGAGACTGTGGACAATCATGAAGGAGGAAGACCTAAGACTCAGGAAACAAAAGAGGAAACACAGGAGAGAAGCAGAGTTGCCAGGCAACCAGGAAGATCCCAGGACGACAGCTGTGTATCACGCATAGAGGGGCACCTATCCAGATAGGAGCAGTGTAACTCAAGAGACTTACGAAAGGCCATCACCACCAAAATCTCTGCTGCCATTTATCCTCTTTTCAAAGATAAGAACATAGTGCCAAGGTAAGCCTGGCCATCAGCCTGTCTTGACTGAATGCCAGTGAATTTATTCTCAAAATACTCACCTGCCTAATGAGCTCAGAACACTCATTTTACCCCACAGAAGTATTCTTTATGCTACAACTGTAGGCAGGTCACAGTCAACTTAGAAAAAGCCACAGAACTGCTCACTCCCTGTGACCATATTTTTGCCAAATGTCCCAAGTCTGGTCCACACGGAAGCCCTGCCCAATACAATTTCCAAGACTAAGTCCTGACTTTGCTCATGACTTCTACCTACTCTACGAATCTCAGGAAGCTGAAGAAAGTATGGTTCATTGATCCCTGGGGATCCCTGAGATCCTTTCAGGAGTCCAAGAGGTACAACTATATACTTAATAATACTGAAGAGTTATTTGCCTTTTTCACCATTTTGACACTTGCTCTGATGATCCAAAAGCAATGGTGAGCAAAACCGCTGGTACTGAACACAAATTAAGGCAGTGGCACCAAATTGTAACAGGCCTCATATTCTTTACCATTATATAACTGAAGGTAAAAATAATGCCAGCTTTTTTTTTTAGTCTTCACCCCAGGGCATGCTTACTGATTTTAGAGAGAAGAGGGGAGATAAGAGGGAAACATCGATGTGAAAAAGATCGATTGGTCACCTCCCATATGCATCCTGACCAGGGACCAACCTAGGCAAATGCCCAGACTGGGAAGCAAACCCACAACCCCTTGGTTTACTGGATCACGCACCAACCAAATGAGCCACACCAGCCAGGGCATAATGCCAGCTTTAAGAATGTCCTTGGAGAAAAAAAAATTAATAGCCCTGGCCGGTGTGGCTCAGTGGATTGAGTGCCGACCTATGAACGAAAGGGTCACTGGTTTGATTCCCCATCAGGGCACTTGCCTGGGTTGCAAGCCAGGTCTCCACTAGGGGGCGCACGAGAGGCAACCACACATTGGTGTTTTTCTTCCTCCCTTCCCCTCTCTAAAAATAAATAAATAAAATCTTAAAAAAAACAAAAAGAATATCCTTGATAAAAACACAAAAGTTATTAGCTTTAATAACACAACCGTTCGGTATGTCTTTTTAAACATACATGCAATAGTTACCTTCAAGAAAGGCACTTGTGTGACCGAGTTGCAAGATGAACTAGCCAGCTTTTGTCATAAAATACCATTTTCACTTGGAAGATTGAATGACAGATTATGTTATTCATGCTCAGATATCAGACAGATTATTTTCTCAAAATTGAATAAAGTGAGTCTGTTACTAAAAACAAAACAAAACATGACAGTATGCATTGTCGGTGATATTAAGTCAAGCTTCCAAAAGAAAATAGAAAACTTGGAAACCATATTAGAGTGAGCCTGACAACTTTGAAAATTTAAAGACTTTTCCAATGAGATCAGCAGTGGTATTAACAAGTGTTAACACTAACAAAATTAATGAATTTTAATATACAACAAAATGTGCAAACACCTGCCCATGTAGGAAAAGTCCTAGAAGCCTTGGGTAAGTCCCACTGGAACTTGATGGATAAAGATCCCTCAGTTTTATTTTTTGAATAAAAAAATTCATTCTCGATATCTCTCTCTACATAACTGTTAGCTAAGCTAACAAAACCCTCACCCCATCTTATGTAGACTCCATCTTCTTAAAAACAAACTCATCTGCCCTGGCTGGCGTAGCTCAGTGGATTGAGTGCGGGCTGGGAACCAAAGTGTCCCAGGTTCGATTCCCAGCCAGGGTACATTCCTGGGTTGCAGGCCATAACCCTCAGCAACTGCACATTGATGTTTCTCTCTCTCTATCTATCTCCCTCCCTTCCCTCTCTAAAAATAAATAAATAAAATCAAAAAAAAAAAGAACAATGAACTGGGAGCTGTTCTTTAAAAAAACAAACAAACAAAAAAAAAAACAAACTCATTTTACATTCAGAATCTTTATTTTGTCAAATGGGATTGTGTGGACCATAGCTCAAACCAAATTCTCATCATATGTATGTTTTGCAGGCAACTAAGAAACAAAATCAGTATAATGTCTGTAGAAGGAATGGATGAGACAGAATGAGATTGTGTGTTAAATATATAACTGAATCATTTCCATTTTTCTAAAATCCACATTATGAATGTAAACGTTAACTAATTCACAAATTCCAAGATTTGACGTATTAGAGGAAAAATCTCACTAGCACAGAACACAAATGTTTTTCCCATATTAGTGATCAGAGCACATTTCGATTCATGTTTCAGCTGAGTGCTGGTCAACTACAACTTCCACAGCAACTCTCGCTTCGGTATCCTCCAGTAAATCTAAGTTATACTTCATCGAAGTTAAATTTAATTAGCTCAATGATAAATTTAATTAACTGGATTAAATCAAATTTAAGTTATGCCTGAGTTAGGTGATGTTGGGGGTCAGCAGGAAAAATGTTTCCAGTGAAGACCTTTGGAGTTATTATACATTACTCTCGCTGGCCATATGGACATGTTCTTTAGGATCTGTCACAAGGCAACTACAATCAAATTGTTAATAAATAATCCCCTCAAGAATTAACTTGATAATAAAACTACACCTTTATAAATAAAGTACTAACTGCCCTCTGGTGTTCAAACTAAGGATTTCATTGATGAACTAGACACAGTGTAAAGTACCCTTCAGAGGACAAAAACGCCAAGGTCATAAAAAAGCCATTTAGGATCATTAAAATCAAAGGAGAAATTCTGATTTTGCAAGGTTTTTAAGAAGTCTTCTCAAACCCAAGACAACAGCTATTAATCTGAGCTATCTGATATTTTTGTACAGGTAGGCCAGAGTGCCTACTCACTGTCATCAATGGCAGGTGGGCGTGAACAGAATATAAACTTGGTAACATTTTTACTATATGTCTTCAGATTACACTAACATAAAAAGAGACTCAGACTTTTCCCATTTGGTAAAAAATCACCAAATGCTTGAATCAAAATCTTCCTCCAGCATGCATGCCAAGGTTAAATAAGGAAAACTGTCTCTGGCTCCCTTTTCACTGACACATATTTTAAGTGGGAAGTACTTTCTAACTATACTTTCTAGTCTATAATTTTTTAATAATTGGATATCCTAGACTGTATTTCTCTTTGAAATTAGAGTCTATAGGAAAATAGGGTTCAATACACAATAACTGCCATTTTAGTCAAAAAGGTAGATACTAAACCTCTGTGTATTGAGATTTATATTCCCTTAACTGTGTTGTCAGACAGAGAATTTAGATTTCCTTATTTTAATTTGCCAAATAGTTCTCGTTTTACTTGAATTCATTAACATTCTAGAGAAGCAGCTCTCAAAGTGTGGTCTAAGTAGGTACCACTGGGGAATCCCTACTAGCAAGGTTAGAATTATTTCTTATAATAATATAGGGAAGCTATTTGTCTTTTCATTCTCATTATCTTCCAACTATCCAGTCAATTTCCCAGAGACTACATGGAATGTGGTAACACACAAGAATGAATGCAGAAGCAGATATGTAAATCCAGCTGTCTTCTCTTAATACCAGACATTAAAAAGATTTGCAAAAATATAAAACAATGCCACTCCTCCCAGTAATTTATTTTGGGAGTTTTTTCATTAAAAAATGTTACTTATATAATACGTAATAGATTTACTGATGTTATTTTAGATGAATTAATATTTTTAAAATTTCTGAGTTTTAACTTGTAATACTATAAATGCCAACAAATACAAGTCATACAAATAAAGCTCTTTGGGGCCCTCAACTATAGTGAAGAGTATAAAGGGACCCTGAGATCTAAAGTTTTGAGAACCACTAATTTGGAGAGAGTAGCATAATGAACATGAAAAAAATTAATTTACTCTCAAAGCTTTAATGGAGGTGAAGATAAAACACAAATATCATTTACTAAGAAAAATGTAGGTGATACTCACCAAGTGGATCTTCCATGTCAGTATTAACCAGTTTATGGAGGTAGGATATAGTTTCTAAAAAGAGAAAAGAATAAATATTATGCTTAAAACATGGAATACATCATCTAAAAAAAAATAAACCCAGTTCAGTAACAGTGATTACAGTTTAAAAGTACAACACTATAGAAATGTACAACTTATAAAGTAAGAACGCTGACAACTGAGATTTATTTTTAAGGGTGTGAAAATCAGATTTATAATATAAAAATTTCACAAAAATTTAAGGATAATTTTCTCTTTAAAATATATTATTGTTTTCCATGAACATCTTGGCTGAGAACTAAACTGTTTGAGATGGCAGACATTTGAGAACTGAGGTTTGAATGAGTAACAATCCCCTAAGAAACCTATGGCTGTAAGACCCCATATGCCATAGGTCTCACAGACTCCACACTCAGAAGTCATCTCACTTACAAGTTGTTGGTTTTTTTTTTAAGATTTATTTATTTTTAGAGAGAGGGGAAGGGAAGGGAGAAACAGAGGGAGAGAAACATCAATGTGCAAGAGAAACACTGATCATTGCCTCTCGCACACCCCCAAACTAGGGAGGTGGCCCACAACCCAGGCATGTGCTCTGACTGGGAATCAAATCAGCGCCCCTTCAGTTAGTGGAGTGATGCCCAACCCACTGCACTGCACCAATCAGAGCTGCACTTGCAATTTAATGCTGTGCAGTTGCTGTCTTAAAATTCTTGGTAATTTTATTTGAAAATTTGTGTTCTTTAAGTGAAGCCTGATGGGGCAAATGATAAACATGCTGAGAGCTTGAAGCCTCAGCTCACACACATGATCAATCTACTGCCTCCTGTTCTCCCAGGAAGAGGCTCTTTGCCACACACTCGGGCACCCCCTGGCCATCCTATCCCTGTCTGGACTAGGAGAACCATGGCACTTTTGGCGGACAGTTTCTCTTGCTCACTCTCAATCCAGGAATACAAGGCATATAGCTAATATAGTTGGCCCTGCTTATGGCCATTCATTCAGGTAACAGTAAACTGGGGACACAGTAAGCTGGGGAAACTGGGGGGTAATAGTAAACGGGAACACTAACATTTTGAGGACAGGTTGACATTGACATCTGGAGTATGGAAGTGTCATCATGGACTTATGTGGACCAGGAAATAAACTGAGTCCTGGCCCCATACCCAGTTGACAATGGACCCACTGGGTCTGTGGACCTCCCGGTGATCGCTTCCCTGGTCCTTGAATATATAATTAAAATAGACATACTTGGAAATTAGTGCAACCTCTATTTTGAGTCCTTAGCATGTAGGATACATGTGATCATCCTGGGAAAGGCCAAGTGGAAGGAAACCACTAAGAGCTGCCCTATACCACATGCCAAGATAATAAATACAAAAACAGACAAACCAGTATTGTATCCTGGGGGTGAAGGAGGGAAGATGAGAAAATTAGAGCTATATTCTTTTTTTGTAAAGATTTTATGTATTTTTAGACAGAGGGGAAGGGAGGGAGAAAGAAAGAAGGAAATGTCAATGTGTGGTCACCTCCCATGAGCCCACTACTGGGGACCAGGCTAGCAACTCAGGTATGTGCCCTGACTGGGAATCGAATCTTTCACCCTTTGATTCACAGGCTAGTGCTCAATCCACTGAGCCAAACTAGACAGGGCTAGGGCTGTACTCTTAAAAGAGGGCGCAGGATTCACCGCTGTGTTTGCTGCGAAAACCAAACAGATCCTGAAGGAAGGTGGCAGATACCACAAACTCAATCTAACAGTTGTCACAAGGTAGCTGCCAGTTTGGTGATCATGGAACACCAAAGATGCCAGATGTGGTACCTTTTCTAGAGAAGATTAACACAGAAATTGGAGGAATAAACTTTTTCTTTTATCCCTATAAGCTCTGGCCAGGTAGCTCAGTTGTTAGGGCCTTATTCTGATACACCAAGGTTGTGGGTTCGACCCCCGGTCAGGGCACATATAAGAATTACCCAAGAATATACCAATGAGTAGAACAACAAATTGGTGTTTCTCTCCCTGGCTGGCGTAGCTCAGTGGATTCAGCGCGGGCTGCGAGCCAAAGTGTCGTAGGTTCGATTCCCAGTCAGGGCACATGCCTGGGTTGCAGGCCATGACCCCCAGCAACCACACATTGATGTTTCTCTCTCTCTCTCTCTTTCTCCCTCCCTTTCCTCTCTAAAAATAAATAAATAAAATCTTTAAAAAAAATTGGTGTTTCTCTCTCTCTTTCTTTCTCTCTCCCTTCCTCTCTCTCTCTCAAATCAATTAAATTTTAAAATTTTTTTAAAAAGAAAGAAAATACACTGAAATAGAGGACAGGCTGACAGTGACCAGAGGGGAGAGAAGAGGGAATTTCAGGGGAGAATGGGAAGGGTTTACAGGAACAAATTTAAAGGACACATGGACAAAAACTAGGGAGAGGGTGGGTGGGTAATGGGAGGGAAGTGGGGAGGGATGGGTGGGTGAGCTGGAATGGGAGTAAAAGGGAGAAAACTGTACTTGAACAATGATTAAAATAAAATTTTTGAAAAAAGGAAGAAAGAAAATAGCATCAGAAACAAATCATATTCACAGAGAATGGATTACAACATGCATTTACAGGACTACATCAATTTTGGCACCCTTTCACTAATGTAGTCCTAAGAGGTATGTACCATCTGGACTTCCTGCAGAAAATCACAGTAAATCACTAAATTAACAACATCATACTAACTGAGCTAGGTAAGTGAAAGACTGAGAGCACGTTAAAGGCCTTGTCAGGACACATGGACTCCAAGGGTGAGAGATAAATGCTACGAAGATTCAGATACCAATTACATCAGTAAAATTTTCATAGGCCCAGTCACCAGGGATTTGATAAGACATGCCATTCGAGCAAAGGCATCCAAATAAATAACTGAATCTTGTGTGTCCCACCATTAAGAAGGAAGCACGACACCCGAGAATACTGCTCTTTTATACTGGGCGACACAAAAAGTTGCCGCTTTCGAGAGTAGCCAGAACACAGAAGGACTCTACAGGCCTAGGTGGTGATGCAAATAACCTGGCAGGCAGATCCTGTGGTATCATGGCAAGCCCCAGTGGGAGAATCGTTACCCTGGGGTTCTAGAGCAAGGCCATCCACTTGCAGCAGAAAATTGTATGCTTTCTGCAAAACAACTTCTGGTATGCTGCTGGGTCCTTGTAGATAGGGAACGCCTGCCCATGGTATGCCACATGACCATTTACCCACCATCATGACACAGTTCTATGAGACCCACCAACTCATAATGTTGGGTGGACCCAGCAAGAATCCAGCTTAATGAAAGTGATACATCCAGTTTCAAGCACAAGCAGTACCAGAAGTCACAAGCATTAGCAGACAGCCCAAACCTCACATCATCTGCCACTATTGCACAAGCACCATTCCCTCAGCATATACCTTTGGTCATATGAGGGCCTAAACAGCCGGCTGACAAAGAAAAAACCTCACCTTTTCTACAGATGGTTGTATGTGGGCACAAATAAAAAATGGAGTAGCTGCCAATGGCACTGAAAGACAGTGGTAATGGAAACCCCTCCCAAAGAGCAGAGCTTTGGGCAGTACACCTGACTGCCTACTTTGTGTGGTTTGCAGTTAGAACATAGACAACTCACAGGCAAGTATCCTGATAAATTGTTCAGGGGGCTATAAAAGGAGAAAAATTGGAAAACTGGGCAAGGAGGTCTTAAGACAGAGGGATGTAGAAGGACATAAGAATAGACACACTTGATGCCCTGGCTGGTGGGGCTTGGTGGACTGGGCACTGGCCTGTGAACCACAAGGTCACTGGTTTGATTCCCAGGCAGGACACATACCTGGGTTGTGGGCCAGGTCCCCAACGGGGGGGTGGGGGGTGGGATGTGAGAGTCAACCACACATTGATGTTTGTCCCTCTTTTTCTCCCTCCCTAACCCTCTGTCTAAACATAAAATAAATAATCTTAAAAAAAAAGAACAGACACATTTGAAGGTCTTTGTAACCTATGTTAACAGTCATCTGAGAACATCTACCATGAAAAAGGCACTAAACAAACAAGTAGGCAACGACCCAACCAGTTTCCATCACCCATCTCTTGTCATGGCCGAGTGCTGACGATGGGCTCGTGAAAGAAGGTGAACACGGCAGTGAGCATGTGCTTCTTCCCGCTCCCTGGCCAGCAGCCTACCGCTCTCCCTGTCCTGTGTCCCAGGTCTAACCCGTGTTCTTCCTTCACCTCAGGTGGAATCACTGCCAAGATGCAGATTTTCATGACCATCACTCTCGAGGCTGAGCCTCTGGACACAACAGAAAACGTAAAGGCCAAGACCAGGGTAAGGAATGAACTCCTCCTGATAAACAAAGACTGATCTTTGCTGGCAAGCCACAGCAAGATGGATGTACTTTGTCTGACTACAACACTCAAAAGGAGTCCACACTTCATCCTGTGTTGAGACTTCGTGCTAGTGCTACGAAAGGAGAAGTCTTACACCCCTCCCAAAAAGAACACGCATGACAGAAAGAAGGTTAAGCTGGCTGTACTGAAATACTACAAAGTGGGTGAGAGTGGAAAAATCAGCTGCCTTCGTCGGGAGTGCCCGTCAGATGAGTGCAGTGCTGGAGTTTTTACGACCAGCTGCTTTGACAGACATTACTGTGGCAAATGCTGTCTGACCTATTGCTCCAACAAACTGGAAGACAAATAATTGTATGTGGGTTAATGCAAGACATGCATTTAAAAGAAAAAGAAAAAGGTGACCATGGTGGCAGAGATATACACTACGCATGGATTAAACAGTTGCCTATGAACTACATATGAATCCCACTTCCCGTTAAAGCTTAAGTTACTGATGCCACCAAAAGTCCAATGGCCAACAACAGAGACCTACACTAAGCTCCCAATATGGCATACATTTTTTAATGCTCAACCAAGAATATTTTTATTAATTTTAGAGACAGAGGAAGGGGAGAGAGAGAGAGAAAAAAAAACACATCAATATAAGAGAAAAACATCAATCCACTGCCTCCCGTAGATGCCCTGAGGATCGAACCTACAACCTTTTGGTGCACGGGACAATGTTCCAAATAACTAAGCACATAGTCAGGGCTGGCACCATCTTTTAAGGAAACCAACCAGCTACTTGATGGCAAGTTGATTTTATATATATATATATTGCACCCTGGAGGACAGCATTATTTTGCCATAAAATACTACACTGAGTTGGTGCTTCAGCTGTGCCTTCATCAGGCCATTCCAGTCCTCTTTTAAGTTAGCAGCTTCCAGAGATGATTCTATCTACCATGCCACCACTAGATCACACGGGCTGGTCCCTCTCCTGCACTTATTACAAAGTTAAGTCCCCCGTCATGAAATGATGTTATGTGAGAAGATGCTTACTGGTAGATTAAACATTTCCCAATGTCACACACAGTGTTTACTCCACAGCCACAAGGGTGAGAAAGACAAACCTACACCTAGAATATGTCCCTATTCCTTTAGAAATAAATTATTCACCCTTCCAGGGTTCGAGGGGCCAAATACAGTCGACCCTTCAACAACTCAGGGATTTGGGACACCAACCACTTGAGCAGTTGAAAATCCATGTAAAACTAAGTCACAGCCCTTACTATACACGAAGTCCCAACCTTGGACTAAAATGTTTTAAAACCAAAAAAAGTATAGCCACTAGTCTTATATGTTCTTAGGTTTTTCACCATTTAAACTGCCAAATGGTTTTTTAAGACCACATAAAATTTCAACTAGATTATAAACAAATGGATGCTGACAGCAGGGCATTCCTAGAAAAAGCAGCAAACCCAATAGGTGAAGGGGTGCATCTCAGTGTGCAAACACCTGAAAGTTGCTGCCACCACAAAAAAATGGCAGGGCAAGGAAGAAAAGGCAGTCAAGTCCTCGGACACTGCCCCTCTTTTCCTCACTCCCATATGCTCTCCACCCTCTTCCCAGCACTGTTCTATACACTCCGCCACCACCTCCGAGTTCTAACAGATCTCTCCGAAGTTCCCTTCTGGCTCTGTAAACTCAGAAAAAGGTAAGGAAATATACTGGTCATTTTCTTATTCCATGAAAGCACTCATTAGATGTAAAACTAGCCAAACCACAAATTAGCTAAGTTACTTAATCAAATGTTAAAAAATCTTGTTTTGTATAAATACAAGATTTGAACTAAACATGACATTCATAAATACAAGGATGTCTTGGGCCACAAAACATAAGCAAAAGAGGACTGAACAGGACAACTGACTATGTTTTTACTGCCGAACCAAAAGCATCTGCTTTTTTAATATCAAGCAGATTTTTAAATGGAATTTTAGAGGCATATAAAACATTTGCCAGTCTGGTTTGCATTTAACTGGTAGCTGTGATAATGTCCATACAATCTAAGGCAAATAAGAAAAATCACTTCAGTTTTATTTTATATAAGTACTACTGAAAGTCTTGGTCTCAAGTTTACCTAACAGGTATTGAATGCTCCTGTTGCTAATGGTATCTGTAGTTCTGGTAGTATTAATAGTAGTGTATAAGAATTGTGAAATACATCTATGCCCTCCTTAGCTTTAGCAAAATCCTTTATATGTATTAGTTCCTCAACTTATTAAATAACTGTGGCTAGGTCAACCCAGTTAAAGAAATGCAGAACCATGCACTACAGGCTAATAACTTCTTATATTAAAAGCAAAAATGCACCCTGGCTGGTGTGGCTCAGTGGACTGAGTGCTGGCCTGCGAACCAAAGGGTCACCAGTTCAATTCCCAGTCAGGGCAGATGCCTGGGTTGTAGGCCAGGTCCCCGGTGGGGGACCACATAAGAAGCAACCACACACTGATGTTTCCCTCTCTTCTCCCTCCCTTCCCCTCTGTCTTAAAGTCTTAAAAAAAAATCAGAAGTTTCTAGGGCAAAAAAATACATCTGCAGGGTTTGGATGAAATCAGGAGTTGATGGTTTGGTATCTCAAGCCCAGAAAAACGAGTTAATTCTTGAAGGGAATGACACTGAACCTGGCTTGCTGAATCAAAGCAGCTGAATACTGCTTTGATTCAGCAAGCCACAACAAGCCACAAGAGTTAAAAACAAGGGTATCAGAAATTACTGGATAGTATCTATGTTTCTGGAAAAAAACAAAAAATAGTTCAGCAGGCTGACGAATAAGATCTAAATTGTCCAGCTACAGAAACAAGATGCCAGATGACTCCTCAGACTTATTTCTGATATTTTAAAGATGTGATAAAAGCCATGTGTTGGAGGGAGTAAAGAGCCAATTACAAGCCAAGCACCATTGTTAGGTAGCATAGAAAGATGATTAAGTTTATAGCTTTTAGCCTTAAGAAGAAATACTTAGTAGAGAAGAAGAAAGGGTCATGTCAACAAATGGGTATTAGTCCTGGCCAGTGTGGTTCAGCGGATTGAGTGCCAGCCTGCAAACCGCAAGGGTCACTGGTTGGATTCCCAGTCAGGGCACATGCCTGGGTTGCAGGTAAGGTCCCCAGTATTACTATTAAGGAAAGTGCAAGAGACAACCACACATTGATGTTTTTCTCCCTCTTTCTCCTTCTCTTCCCCTTTTTCTAAAAATAAAGAAAATCTTTTAAGAAAAAAACCAAATGGGTATTAGTACAATATGATATGTATAAATAATGGAAATACAGGTAGCAAAAAAAAGAGTTCTCTCTTTGGTTTTAACCATATGAGAAGTAGGGCTGGCCTGTTAGGTATTGTTAAAGCCCACCCCACTCCCTGATTTTAGCTCCAAAACAAAACTCAGCAGATTTTGCTTCCATCATGATTCTGCACTTGATCAAAATACATAATATCTAAAAAACATTATCAGCCCTGGCTGACGTAGCACAGTGGACTGAGCGGAGGCTGCAAACCAAAGGATCTCTGGTTCGATTCCCAGTCAGGGCACATACCTGGGTTGTGGGCCAGGTCCCCAGTGGAGGCCGTGTGAGAAGCAACTACACATTGATGTCTCTCTCTCTCTCTCTCTCTCTTTCACCCTCCCTTAAAAATAAATAAATAAAATAAAATAAACCATTATCAAGATAATGAGCCCTGACTGGTGTGGCTCAGAGGGCTGGGAGTTGCTCTGCAAAGCGAAAGGTCACTGGTTCCATTTGTGTTCAGGGCACATGCCTGAGTTGCAGGCCAGTCCCTGGAGAGACAACTGATCTCTCCCTTTCTTTCTCCCTCCTTTCCCCTCTCTCTAAAAATAAGTAAAATCTTTAAAAAAAAAAAGATAATGAAGCCAACTGACATTGACAGAGAAGGGACAATAAAAATATTTCCATTTATTCCTTGGACTTGACTTACAAGTATATCATCAGAGAAATAAACACAATTAAACAGACAATGTATCATCTGCTCTTCCAGAGACCTGCTATTGTTCGCAGGTGCTACCACCTTAATATAAGGGTAATTGCTGTAATCTACATGTATGTTTTTATGTCACTAAATCATCCACCATTTTGAATGGAAGCTGGAGAACCATAGAAAACCTCTTCAGTTTCCTAAAATGACTTTTTTTTTTTTTGCTATTTCTGAACTACTTTTGTTAATACTCTGCACAGACATTTGATAGCTACAAATAGAATGAATTCATGGCTTCATTTGTTTTTGTCTTATCACAAAGGATCACAAAGGAAATGAAGCCTTATAAAGAGATTTACAATCATGCTCTTAGTAAAGTTTTACAAATGTCTTTTTAAAAAGTCTGTTCAAAAAAAGTTACACTCAAAAACGGTTTACTTTGAAGTACAAGTAATTGATATGTAACATATTAAGAGTAAAGACATAAAAATGGCACTAATTTTCCTTTCAAGGAAAACTGTGATCTCCTCCTTCTAGTTAAACATGGTCCTCTGTGACTACTAAGGGGCATGAGTCATCTCTTCAAAACAGAGGTGTGGCTCATCGATAAACAGAAGTTCTCTCGGGAAACACCACCAGTGTGTTAGAAAGAACACTGCTTTCAGGAAAAATCCTTACAGATCTCAGCAAGGGCAACTCCTCACCAGTGAGAATGACAAAACCTGCACCCAGAATAATGTAACAGCTGTTTCTTTCTGGCATTATTTACATCACATTCTGAGAAACTGCTCCAAAATAAACATACCTTTTAAAAGCTACGGTATTCAGTAATGTAGCAAATCTTTTTAAAAAACAAATTTGGCAGCAAATATTAATTATGATAATACTACTTGTTAAATCTCCAAATATAATTCTATCCCATCTAAAAATGTAAAGAAACAAAATTCATATTTGTTGTCAACTTGACCTTTTAAAATAGTTATGTGATTAAGACACATGAACAGATAAATGGGAATGATAACAGGGAATTCACTGAAGAAGTACAAATGTCTAATAAACACGAACATATGTTCAACCTGATTGCTAATAAGTAAAATGCCAATGTAAAATTAGTTGTTTTGGTTTTTCCTGCTTATCAGAATAGCTAAAAGTGTGAAGATTTAAAATATCAATATGCGGGAAGAAATGGGAAAAAAGAGATATTGATAAAAAAGTATAAGATGAATAAATTCTGGAGACTGAATGAACAGCATAGTAACTATAGTTAATAATATACGGTATACATGAAATTTGCTGACAGTAGGGCTCCCATGTTCTCAACACACACAAATAGTAACTGTGTGAGGTGACAGTTGTTAATTAGCTCGATTGTGTTAATCATTTCACTATATATATATATATATATATATATATATATATATCAAAACATCACATTGTATATCTTAAATACATACAACTTTTATTTATCAATTAAAGCTCAATAAAGCTGGAAAAAATAAAAACAAAAATAAAATATCCAGTATTTGTGGTATTTAATAAACAAATAAATAAATGATGCTAATGTACAGAAAAGTATACTCTCATAAATTGAATCAAAATGTTATTCACCCCAGACTGGTGTGTCTCAGTGAATTGAGCACTGGCCTGTGAACCAAAGGGTCACTGGTTCAATTCCCCATCAGGGCACATGCCTGGGTTGCAGGCCAGATCTCTGCTTGGGGGCGTGTGAGACGCAACTGGTCTATGTATCTCTCACACATCCATGTTTCTCCATTCCTTCTCCCTCCCTTCCTGTCTAACGACAAAAACATAACAACAAAAAAACACACACTAGCATATACTAAAGCTTTTTGTTTACCAAATCATTAAACCTTTTGTTATTAATTCCTAAAGTACCCTGAAGAGAGTTAAATGCTGCTCTTCTACTTCAGAGAGCTCCTAATTTTCTACAAAATAAAACAAATAAAAGTACAAAGAAGAGATAGTTTTAAAAAATAAAGTAGAATAGCAGTTACCAGGTACGGCGGGAAGAGGACAATGCAGATTTACTATTTAGTGGGCACAGAGTTTCTGTTTGGAATGATGAAAATGTTCTGGAAATGGTCAGTGGTGATGGCTGCACAAACTGTGAATGTACTTAATGCCACTGAACTATATACACTTTAAAAAGGTCAAAACGGTAAGCTTTACCACAAGAAAATATAAAGTGTGCAAAGATTAATGCAAAGAAACAGACTTCTCATTTACAGCCTGTCACAGTATGTATGCAAAGATACGTTCATTTAACAGAACGGTCCTAAGTGGTCTGTGGCTACGGTGGAAGGATGGTGTGCCCCTCTCCCAATCACACAAAGATGTCCCACACACCAGCTATCTTCTACCTAATTTTATGGAAGCACAAAGACTACGTAAGAGACTGTTAGTATAACTCCCAGTCTTATTGTTAACCCCAAGAAGTGAGAGGCTTGTATCACCTTTTAATACATAGCAGCAAAAATGTACTCAATTTATCCCAGGTCATAATGCTCTCCCTCAAACTTAAATTCAAGGGAAGGGACAGGAGGTAAATTTGGGTGTGTGCAAGTAAAAGGAAATGGAAAATACTCTTCATACCTATGCCTGGTTCTGTACAGTTAACTCTTCAGTATCTACTGGCAGCATTTTTAATTGGTATCCATGAGGGAGGGGGGAAGAAAAAGGGTAAGGTTGTTAGACCTTGGGAATCCTGCCCCTGTCTACCTGTCACTCACTGAATGTGAGGAAAAGTGTTTCAGTCTCCACTTTTTAACCTTGTTTAATTAAAAAAAAAAATCAACACCCAAAGAAAACAACCATTTCTCTATAAACCCTATTCTAAGGTATGAAATACATCATCAACACTAATGTGAGAAAAATACTTTATTATTTTTTAATATCCTTGATCTCTTATAAAGTGAAGATTTTAAAATTTCTAATAACCCAGGTGGATAGTAGCATCTCAAGATGAATAAGAACACTTTTAATTCAGTGTCCTCTGAGCCCTGACTGGTGTGACTCAGCTGCTTGGGTGTCTGCCTGCAAAGTGAAAGGTCGGCAGTTGATTCCTGGTCAGGGCACATGCCTGGGTCGTGGGTTCGATCCAGTTGGTGGTGCACACAAGAGGCAACTGATCGATGTGTTTCTCTCCCTCTCCTTCTACTTCCCTCCCTCTCTCTAAAAATAAATAAATACAACAAAAGTTGAAAAATAAAACATTTACTCCAGCTATGGGGAAACATTTTTTCTAATGATGGAAGAAATACAAGAGCTTACAAAGAAAAGAATGAATAGCTATGGCATCAAATATTTAGGTTTCTGTACAAACCAAAAATAAAAATAAACTTGAAAATAAATTAATATTTATAATAAAAGGATTACAAAAGTATCTAAGATCACAAAGACCCAAACAAATAAATTATCAAAAAGCAAAAACAGACCTGGCTGGTACAGCTCAGTGGATTGAGCGTGGGCTACGAACCAAAGCATCGCAGGTTCGATTCCCAGTCAGGTCACATGCCTGGGTTGCAGGCCACGGCCCTCAGCAACTGAACATTGATGTTTCTTTCTCTCTTTCTCCCTCCCTTCCCTCTCTAAAAATGGATGAATAAGTCCTAGCTGGCATAGCTCAGTGGATTGAGCGCGGGCTGGGAACCAAAGTGTCCCAGGTTCGAGTCCCAGCCACG
The DNA here is from genome assembly GCF_004126475.2 of Phyllostomus discolor. Lineage (NCBI taxonomy): Eukaryota > Metazoa > Chordata > Mammalia > Chiroptera > Phyllostomidae > Phyllostomus > Phyllostomus discolor. Next base: position 18,127,165 of record NC_040907.2, on the reverse strand, counting down.
GTACATGCCTGGGTTGCAGGCCATAACCCCCAGCAACCGCACATTGATGTTTCTCTTTCTTTCTCTCCCTCTCTCTCTCTCTCTCTCTCTCTCTCTCTCTCTCTCTCTCTCCCTCCCTCCCCTCTCTAAAAATAAATAAAATCTTTTAAAAAATGGATGAATAAAATCTTTAAAAAAAAAGCAAAAGCAGAATTTACAGTCATATAAAAAATGTTTGACTTTCTTAATAATTAAAATGTTAAAACAATAAGTATGCAACATTTATAACTATTAAACTGGAAATATATTTATTTTAAAATATTAAAATCTATTATTAGTAAGGTTGGTTGTGAATAAACAAGTAATGTAAACTGTTAGTTGCACTGAAAATTAGAGTATTAATGTTGGCAAACAATTCGGTACACCAATAAAGCAATATATAAATGTTAACAGCTGCTAATCCAGTAACTTCATATTCTCAAAAGCATTACATGCACAAAGATCTATGTGCAGCATTATTCGTAATGACTATTTACCATTTGTAACAGTTACATAAATTGAAAGCAACGACACAGGAATCTTAAACTCAGTTTATTTTCATGCACAGGTACTGTTTAGTAGGGAGAATAAAGAGGTGAACAAACTATACAGGGAATGGTGCCCTGCAGAGATACCGACAAAGTACTTTGAGATCACTCAGGGTAAGGATGAATCATTAATCCTTTACACCAATTTTTGACACTGTGTTGCCAACCCAAGTGCACAAAAGAGAGTAAGCAGCTGGGTCCCGAAAATCAAGAAAATCAAGCGTACTGGTTATCAACTAGATGGCATGCAAGCGCAGGGTACAAGCAGGGCACGGAGTCCTGCGTGAGAGAGAACCGGCTCCATCAGTGTTAGCCATCCGCAGGGAAACAAGCCAAGCAATGCACTGTTCTGTCAACAACCATAAAATTGCTATCTACTCTTCTATTCTTCAATAAAAGAGTTGACATCTATCCAAAAAATACTCCTGGAAATCTGGCTAACAAGTGCACATTTGGGAAAATAAATGTAGAGAATCTTTAACAATGGAGGGGTTTTTTGTTTTTTAGATTTTATTTATGTATTTTCAGAGAGAGGGGAAGGGAGGGAGAAAGAGAAGGAAATATCAATGTGTGAGAGAAACCTTAAATGGTTGACAAGCGGGCAGCCCGGGTATGTACCCTGACCAGGAACAGAACCAGCCAGACCAATCAGGGGAACAGTGGAGTTTTTTTTAAGGCACAGATTTGATTCAAGATTAGATTCCATTTTAAATATATATCTGAAAAAACACCCAGCAATATCACATACCACAAATACCTTTCTAACTTCAGTGCACTTGACAGTTCACACCCGAGAGACTTCCCTTACCACTCCGTGCTCCAGCAGCAGAGCGTACACTTCAAACCCGGGCTCCGTTCCTCCCTGTGCAGCACTGACCACAGTACTGCCCCCTTTCCTTTGCCAGAGATACTAACTTTCCTCACGCTTATTACCACCCAACAGTTTACACAGGCCTCTTCGCCCATTATCTCATCTGACCCCTCTGAAGAAATTGTTACTATCCCTACCTAATATACGAGGAAACTGAAGCGTAAAAGATTAGCTGACTTGGACATTCTCAGCTAGGAAGTGATAAAGCTGGACCTAAAACCCAGGTATTCAGACTCCAAATATAGTAAATGCATTATACTGCGGAGATATGTCAGAATTTTCAAATTGTCCAAAAAAAATACACTCCTTGTGCTTTAAACATAATAGAGAAATTAAACTAAAACCAAGCTTGAATCTGAAAGCTGTACAGTTTCAACCATCTCTTCCTTAAAAACATTGAACAGCCACTAAACACATTTCCCCTCCTAAAACCCCCTGGAATATTTTTGGTTGTAAATCATGAAAATCCTAGAAATGGAGAGATCAACTAATGCAGACCCTTTTAGACATGAGGAGACTGAAGCACAGGACTTGTGACTCGCTTGTGTCCATGATGGTGCCAGTGCCTTCCACTGCAGTACAATGGGTCTTCTAAGGCCTGCATCACCAGTATTCGAGCAATGGGGTCTTACTGAGAATGTGTGAGACAGAATGGGCGAACTACTGGGTAAACTGTGTCTGACCGCAGCCAGGCACTAACTGCTGTCCAGCAGCCCTTCTGCTCATCTCTGGTTGGTCCCCTTACCTTTTCCACAACTGCTATTCCAGACTTCTAACACTCACTGAGGTCCCCTAGCCCACTCTTTCTAACATGCTGCAGATAACATAACCCATTCTATCAGAAAGGAAGATTTAAAAAAAAAAACGTCATCTGCCCTGGCCTGATACCTCATTTGGTTAGTGTGTCATCCCAACAAGCCAAGGTTGCAGGTTTGATCCCCAGATCAGGGCACATACAAGAATCAATCAATGAATCCATAAATAAATGGAACAACAAATCGATGTCTGTCTTGTCTGTGTCTCTCAAATCAATTAAAAAAAAGAAAAAGAGGTCATCAGACATTAAAAGATCCTATAATGCAGAAATTACGATCTGAGTTTTAGAGTGGAAATATACCTTAATTCCAGATCTCTTCCATTACTTATCTGGTACCTTTGGGCATTTAATTAATCTCTCTCAGCCATAATTTTTCCAACTGTAAAATGGGAATGACCACAAACTCTATAGAACTTTTATAAAATTAAATGAAATAACATATGTAAAGGTACATAGATCAGTGTCTGAATCCAAAGCTGGTGACTACTCGGATTTCAACTTACATTTGCAAGCTTCCAAATGTGTCTTCTATCCTGTCTCCATGTTTCCTTTTCAAGGCTCACCTCTCCATGAGCTTTAGATTCTATTTCCTCCCACAGCTTCCTATTATCTCCCTTTTCTCTTGTGCACACCTCCAACATCTGCCTCTGCTGGCTCCCTTTCCTTTACCTTCAAACAAGTCAAATTTCTCCCATCCTTTAAAAATCAAAAAGAAAATAAAAATAGGCCCTCAGTCTTGTTTTAGCATTTACTTTCTAAACATCTCTCCTAAACCCTCTATCTAACCCATGGAGGATAGCAAGTAATTACCTTTCAAAACAGATCAGATCATGTCAATTACTTGCTTAAAAACCTTTAATGGCTATCAATTCCCTAATCAAAAGCCTAAACTTTTTAATATTTTGAGTCCTTCTTAGCACCTAGCCATCAACCTTTCCTTTCACCAGCCACTATAACTCTTCAGCTACTCAACTCCAAGGATTCAGAGACACCTAAGTATTCTGTAACTTTCTAAAATTATATGTACATTTGCTTATTCAGTTTTTCTGGGCTGAAATCTACTGCTCCTCTCAAATTTTCTAGAGGCGAGTATCTGAACCAAAATGTGTTAAAAACCAACTGCAATATCCTCTGGCCATAAAAGACTACTCACCCCTCCCCAGACACATACCTTACACTTTCACATATCCATTCCTATGCTCCAGCTGCTCCCTCTGGCTGGAATAGCCTTAATTGTAACTGGTCTCCCTAATGAATTCTTATTCATCCCCCAAAAACAAGTTCCAAAATCACTTCCTCTGTAATAATCCCTTTCTTCACTGTCCACTGAAAAAGAATCATTCGGTCCCTTACCTCACCACACAGCTAGGTGTTGTCATGTTGTAAGCTTTTCAAGGCAGATTCCATGTGCCCTGACTGGGAATGGAACCGGTGACCCCTTCCTTCGCATGCTGGCACTCAATCCACTGAGCCACACCAGCCAGGGCCCAATTCAAAAGAACCTATGCACCCTAATGTTCATAGCAGCATAATTTACAATACCAAGTGCTGGAAACAGCCTAAGTGCCCATCAGTAAATGAGTGGATCAAAAAGCTGTGGTACATTTACGCAATGGAATACCATGCAGCAGAAAGAACTCCTACCCTTCATGACAACATGGATGGAAGTGGAGAGTATTATGCTAAGTGAAATAAACCAGGAGGTAAAAAACAAAATACCATATGGTCTCACCTATAAGTGGAACCTAATCAACAAAACAAACAAGTGAGCAAAATAGAACCAAAGACATGGAAATAAAGAACAAACTGACAGTAACCAGAGGGGAGGGGGGAGGGGGATAATGGGGGAAAGAAGGGGAAGGCTCAAGTCAAGAAATATGTATGAAGGACCCATGGACAAAGACAAGGGGGGAGGGGTGGACTGAATGTGGGAGGTGGAAGGTGGGTAGGGCAGGGAAGGGTAATAGGGGAGAGAGATGGGGACAATTGTAATCAAACAACAATAATTTTTTTTAAAGATCTACAGAGAGTTATGGTAGCCCATGTGAAGTCGTGACTATTAGTCACAAAACAGTTTATAATGGAACACCAGACTCTCTTACACCAGGGAATCCATCCATTCTGTTTTTTTATAAATAACCTTCTCTCAATACTCCTTTTCCTTTTATAATAATAGTAACAGTGACTGACTACAAGAACTTGAAGGGTATAATACAACCACTCACTCACTCGACTTGCTCCTGGAAACAATTCCACAAGCTAGGTAGAGAGGAATTATCCCCATGTTAAAGATGAAAAAAAGTTCATAAAGGTTACCCTTAAAAGTTGCACAATAAATAGGATAGAATTTTATTTTAGCACTTATTTCCTCTCTGATTCCTCTGTCTTTCCACCCCACCCCTAATCAGTCCATAAGCCCCCAAACGGAAAAGACTTATTTTTGTTTTCACTGCTTTATCCTCAAGGTTGATCTACAACAGCACTTCAAACACAACAGGCCTTCACTAAATGTTTGTTGACTGAATAAATGAACTGCTTTGGAAATAAAACAGACCAACAGCAAAAAAACACAAAGGAAGACAGTTCCTTCCAGCCCTGGCCAGGTCGCTCACTTAGTTAGATCATCATCCAGACTCACCAAGGTCGTGGGTTCCATCCCCAGCCAGGGCACATAATCAACCAATGAATGCATACATACATAGAATAACAAATCAACGTTTGTTTCTTTCTTTTCTTTCTCTCTCTCTCTCCCCACCCTTGCCCCCACTCTTCCTCTCTTTCTCTCAAATCAATAAATTTAAAAAAATTTTAAGTTCTTTCTATTATTATGGCTTAGTAAGAGATTTGAAACAGGCTTCTACTAGTTAAAAAGGCTAGGCTAATTTTGACTCAATTGCATTGGCATGTTATACATTTTATCTAAAAAGAATCTAAGCAAGGGAGGGGAAGTACTTTTCTGTTTCTGATGTCACATTCACAGCATGTTCTGACATAAATCTAAGACTTAAACTGCAGGTTTGAAACTGATTAAAAGGTTTTACTAAAAGCAAAAAACTAAAGAAAACATTTTCTTGATTCTTCACTCTGGGGCTAGAAAAGTATCTGAATTTCAGTTCTTTCTTCAAGGTTAGTTCCAGCAGCCAAAGTTGCTGTATATGGTATCTTCTCTAGTATATTTCTTAATAAACCTTTAAGTAAAGATTATTCAAAACCTTTTAGTAAATAAACCTTTTAATAACAATTAGTCAAAACCTCAGCCTAGTAACTGGCCACCCTTCCCCACCCCTAGGGATATATAAAATTGCCATTCTGCCTAGGTACAAGGTAATCATAGCACACCATAGGACAAAGTAATGGCACCAATGTTCAGTATGACTTCCATTCAGTATAACATTGTCCATAACTCTAGAAACCAGTTCCTTATAAATCAATTTGTTCTGATTGGAAAATATTTCCATTATTTTTTCCAATATTTAAATTTCAGTAAATCACAAGATGGTGTTGGTGGTATGATGTGTAACTGCAATCGATGTGAGGTAATGGAAAGACTACTTGACTTAAGTACGGTTCATTCTACTCTTTCCTATCTAGGTGAACTCTTTGACTTTGGACAAGTTACAGAACATTTTAGAGGCTGTAAATTTAACATTGGTCAGCATAAAATGAGAAAACAACCACCTCACAGAATTGTAACAAAAGTTAAATTACATAATGAAAAGAGGCCATGGCTGGGTCACTCAGTTGGTTAGAGCATTGACCCCATATGCCAAGGTTGCAGGTTCAATTCCCAGTGAAGAATCAACCAATGAATGCATAAATAAATGGAACAACAAATCAATGTTTCTTTCTCCCTTCTGCTCTTTCTCTAAAAATATGTAAATAATAATAAATTCTGAATAAAAGCTTTGGGAAATAAGACTGGGGGCTGGGAAAAGACTAATACTTCTCTCATTTTATACCTTTTTTTTTTACTACTGTACTCTAAAGATCAATTATTTTATTTCTATGTAGGCACAGACATACTTCTCCCAAGTATATTCACTATACAATTAATCAATGAATGCATAAATAAGTGGAACAAATCGACATTTTTCTCTCAATCAATAAATAATGATAATGTACATGAGCTGTTTTCAAAAAAATATCATCACTGGCATGTTTGAAGATATACAGAACAGTCAATCATTACCAACTGCTGTTCCTCAGATTATTTTTCAAACTACTAAAACAAGTCTGTGAGTGCTTCTTCAAAGCACAGCCAGGAAAACACAATCCCACCCGTTACCAGATTAAAAATTGAAGAACTGCATTAAAGACCTCTATCCCTACACAGTATCACCGACAATCCGGAATTCTCAGAGTAAATCACTGCTATTAGGAAATAGGTAAGTAATAAAGCACAAAGGGCTTTGTTTGCCTACACGGCTAAGGTTGGAATTTAACCTATATAACTTAAATGACCTTCCCTGATTCGTGTAAAGGAGTCCCGGTTGTCCTCATTTCAGACACTTAAAACACTAAATCTGTTTTTCAAAAGGAGTATTTGCAATGGCGCTTATAAAGCATTATCTTAAACTGAATATCTACCAATTCAGTCTTCCAACAGGACATACATAAAGTTACCACTAACAAAGTTTGACCAAATCCACAACATTCACGTGTTGCACTAAAGAAATCTACTACCTCTCCTCCCGCAAACTGGTTTCATCCCTATTACCTGGTAAAATAGTCTCCTTCCGCTTTCTAGAAACCACTAAGTTTCTGTGTTCTCTATAAAGCACAACCTATTTATGGACGTTTTTCTTTCGAATTTTTAAAGCAGAATAGGTAAGAAAAGGATTTAAGGGGCGAGGAGCTGGGAGGCTGGATGAAGTACTGTAATCTTTTTCTGCATGCAATGAATGAAAAGGCTGCTCGCTGCTATAAATCACTTTTTCTCCTCCGAGATTCTAGAGGTGTTCTACCATTGAGCCCATCCGCTTTGGTTCTTTGGTTCCCGGATTGGAACGGCGCCCCAAACCGACATCGCAGCAAATTCTATCCCTTCCCAGTTTCCCCGGGAGTGGGGCTCACTTGTCTCCCAAAGGCCAGTCCCCTTACGGAAAAAAACTCCTGGAGATTCGTGTCTGGAAGCCGCCCCGGGCTGACGTTTAAGAGTTAGACAATAACCTCGAGGTTTTCAAAAGAAACTCCGTCTGCCTCTCCCTGGCTCCGATGCTTCCGCTCTGCCCAGCCGGGATGCAGAGGTCTGAGGCTGGACGAGTTTGTAAAATGGACTTTGACCCGATCCAGTTACAGTAACCGGATCCCCAGGGACAGGTCCCAGTCTGGGACTGGCCCCAAGGACGCCCCGGAGGAGGCAACTCCACACACGGGCACAAAGGCGCACAGCAGCGCAGACAAAAGGGCCCGGGCAAGTAGCCTGGGGCGGAGAGGGAAAGCCTGCGCAAGGCGCGCTCCCGCAGAGGCCACGGCGGGACCGTTGTGGGAGGGCGGAGGAGCGGCGGCCCCGGCCCGCCCCGTCCGCCGCCGAAGCGACCACAGCTTGAGCCATTTCCCTCCCCCGAACCGCGACCCGCTGGTGGAGCAAAGAATGTGGCCGGAGCCTAAAAGTCAGCCGCAGCCCAACCCCAGGCACTTCCCGCTCACTTTCCTTTGCTTGCAAAACTCACCCGGGTTGCCGCCGCCACCGCCTACTTAGCGTCCACAGTAGTTTCCCCCGGAAATCCTACTTAGCCTGCCGGCCGCCAGCGGCAGCCTGAGCCTTTGGCCCCCGGGAGGGGGGAAAAAGGGAGCAGGCCGGACAGTGAGAGTTAGGAGGTGTCGCCGCGGGGGTTCACGGGACTTGTAGTCTCCAGCCGGACAGCCGTCCGGGCTGACAAAATGGTGGAGATCTGTATCGGTTTGCTCTCCAGGCACTCGGCTTCACAGGCCATCTCTGGGCATGCGCCACGCTCTGGAGCCCCGCTGGAAAAGAATTTGGTCACCTTTCCTGGTACTGAGAGGGACAAAGGTCTTTTGGACTTGGAAGGACAGAGTTCAATATACTGAGCTCCAGGCAGTGCCTCAGGTGGGAGACAGTGTAAGTGTGCTGTTTCAGAAAACTGTGCAGCGTGATTCAAGTATAATCACCCCAAAAGGAAAAAAACAACAAACTATTGAGGGCCTATTGTAAGTGCAAAAAATTTTGAAGCAGGTTCCCTCACTTTTATGCATGAGGAAATAACTCATAAATCATTCTTGACACCTCCTCCGGCCCATTAAATCCGTTTATTCTATATTCCAAATATTTCAGTTCCTTTCCATTTTCTCCACTACCATCAGCTAGAGGAAACACCACCATCTCTCTCCCAGTCTTGTTATGGGAAAAACTTGGTTCTTCTTGCTGACACAGTAAAGAGTTACGGATCAGCGAGTCTATTAGCCCGTGTTCCGGCAAGGTTTATAAGTGACAATGTTCATGGAAGAGATGGGGCCTTGCAGAAGTGGCGGTGAAAGGCATAGTCCTGGGTGGCAGAAAGCAAAGGCAGCAAGAGCAAGGGTGGGAAGAGCAACAGGTCCTTTGTCGTGAGGACTTATGGTGGTGGGGGGTTGAGAGAGTTACATATAGATTGGTGAGTAAAGGTGGTGCCAGCTTCCCTGGGGTGTGGGGGGGAGGGGCTGGGGGGGTTGGAATCTGGGGGGGGACTACGTGGGGGACTACCCAAATGTAGGTATGTATGGGGGTCTGTTAGCCGGAATCCTTATCTTGCTGCAGACCCATTTGTTCATCTTGTTGTAAAACAGATATGTGACAGGAGGCAGTTAATTAAAGTTGAGGCAGTTACCCAAAATTATTTATTGGCTCTTTCTGTAAGCACTAGGGACCCTCTCTTAAAACAGATAGTGACCAGAGGTAGGCAATTAACCAAAGTTGTTTTACGGGCTTCTTCTTTGGTCACTGTGGACCCCCTCCACTTCCTCCTCCCCCCAGACCTTGGGATGAATACACAGTTTCAAAGGCTTTCTCCCAGATAGTGGAAATCATACATAGAATTTCAAGGGCTCCCCTCCTGTGCTAGCTAGCAGGGTGTTTCTTGTGATGTTGGAACACCTGGCAATATTCTCCCGCCAGGCTCAGGATGCTAAGTTAGTGGGTGAGACATGTCTCCCTCCTCCTCCCTGCCTTGGTTTACTGTCTATCCTGCCTAACAGTCTCACTAGTTTCAGGCATTCAGGAGGAAGCAACGCAGGGATATCTCTATGGATTGGGAAATAGTGAACAAGATTATGTGCTCCCTTGAGGGTGGGTATGCTTCCCAGGGGTCTGAAAAAGAGGCATTTCAAAGGTGTGTTAATCTAGATGCACAATAACAATGGACAGGGCTTGCTCACAGCAAAGATACCTTCATGGGGAGAGTGACAGGCCTGAGGCCTGACTACCCTTCATGACCTGCCCAGTTAGAATTTTCTGCCCCGTTAGAATTTATGATCAAGACATCCTGTCCAAGACATCCTATGAGATTACTGTCAGTCAGATTTATTATAAAGCCCCTTTTCCGTCCACGTGGATATACTCAGGTTTGTGGAAATTCATCAATTGGATATGTGTACTTTTCTATACTTATCTATACTTTCCTGCACGTATATTATACCCCATCGTTTAAAGCCTTTATTTATTTATTTCTTAGAGAGAGGGGAAAGGAAGGAGAAAGAGAGGGAGAGAAACACGATGTGTGAGAGAATCAGCAATCCATTGCCTCTCTCATGCCCCCAACTGGGGACCTGGCCTGCCAACCAGGAATGTGCCCTGACTGGGAATCAAACTTGTGACCTTTTGGCTTGCAGGCCGGCACTCAGTCCACTAAGGACTACACCAGGCAGTCCTACACCAGGCAGGGCACTCCTGATACAATTTTTCAAATGGAAAGTGGCCTGAGCCAGACCTCTCTTGTTTCTGGGAGACCAATTAAGAGTAAAGACTATTTCTAACCATTATTATTTCTGGATTTGGGGCTTATGGGCACTGTTGGAGCATAATGTTAAGAGCAGAGGCTTTAGCAACAGAAATTTGTTCTGCCACTTCCTATCTGAGTGCCTTTGGCTAAGTTATTTAAGCTCATTAAGATTCCGTTTTCTCCTTGCACAATAACAACATAAAAGTACCAAATATATAGGTGTAAGAATTCAAAAAGTAATGCACATAAGGTGCCCAACACTATACCTGATCAATGTCAAGTGCTCAATAAACAATAACTTATGGTGGGTAATATTAGTTTTCATCTTCCTATTTTTTTTTAAGATTTTATTTATTTATTTTTAGAGAGGGAAGTGGGGGGGGGGGAGAGAGAGAGAAACATCAATGTGCGGTTGCTGGGAGTTACGGCCCGCAACCCAGGAATGTACCCTGGCTGGGAATTGAACCTAGGACACTGGTTCCCAGCCTGCGCTCAATCCACTGAGCTACGCCAGCCAGGGTTCATCTTCCTATTTTTTTAGGCTTCCAAGTTTTCAACAATGAACATAGAGTCTATGTCAGAGACACGGGCTGCAGGAATAAGAATGTTCATCATAGCACTATTTGAAATAGCAAACAATAATGATAACATAATAATAATGGAGGCAATCTAAATATCCATCTACTGGAGAATATCAGCTATGATATTCATAATATCATAATATAAAATACTACAAAAATAGTTAAAGTGAATGAACCAAAGCTACAGGTATCAGCATGAATAAAACAAAACATTGAGAAAACTTGCAGAAGGTTATATATACAACTTGATACGATGTTTGTACAATTTTAAAATCCGACAGACAACACTATATACCATTTAAGGATTCATACATATACAGTAAAGAAAAATTCTGAGGAACTAAAACCTCAGGCAAGCAATTACTTCTAAGGAGAAACGAAAAGAAATGGGTGAGAAGAGGGATACATTGGGGCTTAAAGCATATCTCTGATATTTTATTTCTTGAAAAAAATTTTTAAAAATAAGGTGAAATGTGAAGAGTTGATAACGTTGGTGTAAGATACTTAGGAATTTGTTATAACAAAACTCTATTTTTCTACATTTGAAATAATTCTCTATTTAAAAGAAAGTATGGGACTTCCGGCCAAGATGGAGGCGTAGGTAGACACACTGTGCCTCTTCGCACAACCAAAATAAGGTCAGCAACAATTTAGAAACAAGATAACAACCAGATTGCCAGAAAATTGAACTGTATGGAAGTTGGACAACCAAGGAGTTAAAAACTGCACATTCATCCAGACCGGTAGGAAGGGCAGAGTCGGGCACCCAGGCAGAGAGGGGTTGAGGCACAAAAAGCGGTGGCACCAGGTGTGTGAGGCATCCCAGGCCCCTGAGGCATCCCAGGCCCCTAAGGCATCATGAGCACGAGACCGCAGTGGGCGGACCCTGGGCGTGCAGATGGCTGGCAGACCCAGCAAGGTGGGGACTGTGAAGCAAGGCACTGCACATCAGACATCTTGCTGTCTGGGCGGTCCCACATTTGTGCGCAGATAAACCAAGCAAAATTGGGCAGTGAGACAGACTGCGCAACCCAGGGTTTTAGTGCCGGGAAATAGAGCCTCTGGGAACTGACTGAAAACACCTGTGGGGGCTGAGGCATAGGGAGAGACTCCCAGCCTTACAGGAGAGTGCGTTGGAGAGACCCATGGGGCCCTAGAATGTACACAAGCCCACCCACACGGGAATCAGCACCAGAAGGGCCCAGTTAACTCGGGGGAAGCAGTGGAAGGGACTGAAATCCAACGGAGAGAGGAGCAAGCACCATTGTTCCCTCTCTGACCCCTGCCCCACAAACACCGTCACAATCCAGTGACTAGGTTGCCCCACCCTGGTGAACACCTAAGGCTCCGCCCCTCATACGTAACAGGCACAAGAAAAAAAAAAAATGGCCCAAATGGAAGAACAGATCAAAGCTCCACAGCAAATACAACTAAGCGACCAAGAGATAGCCAACCTATCAGATGCACAGTTCAAAGCACCGGTAATCAGGATGCTCACAGAATTGGTTGAATTTGGTCACAAATTAGATGAAAAAAATGAAGGCTATGCTAAGTGAAATGAAGGAAAATGCACAGGGAACCAATAGTGATGGGAAGGAAACTGGGACTCAAGTGGACTAGAAGGAAAAAAGAAACAACCAAACAGAAAAGAATGGAGAAATGAGAATTCAGAAAAATGAGGAGAGGCTTAGAAACCTCCAGGACATCTTTAAATGTTCCAACATCCAAATTATAGGGGTACCAGAAGGGGAAAAGGGAGAGCAACAAATGGAAAAGTTATTTGAACAAATAATAAAGGAGAACTTCCCCATACTGGCAAAGGAAATAGACTTCCTGAAGCTTAGGAAGCTCAGAAACTCCCAAAGAAGTTGGACCCAAGGAGGAACACACCAAGGCACATCATCATTACATTACCCAAGATTAAAATGAAGGAGAGAATTCTAGAAGCAGCAAGAGATTAGGGGACAGTAACCTTCAAAGGAGTTCCTATCAGGCTGTCAGCTGATTTCTCAAAAGAGACCTTGCAGGCAGGAAGGTCCTGGAAAGAAGTATTCCCAGTCATGAAAGGCAAGGACCCGCATCCAAGATTGCTCTGTCCAGCAAAGCTTTCATTTAGAATGGAAGGGCAGACAAAGTATTTCTCAGATAAGGTCAAGTTAAAGGAGTTCATCATCACCAAGCCCTTGTTTTATGAAATGTTAAAGGGACTTATCTAAGGAAAAGAAGATAAAAAACATGTATAGTAAAATTACAACAAACTCACAATTATTAACAACCACACCTAAAACAAAAAACAAACTAAGCAATCAACTAGAACAGGAACAGAACCACAGAAATGGAGATCACATGGAGAGTTAGCAACAGGGAAGTGGGAGGAGAAGAGAAGGGGAAAAGTACAGAGAATAAGTAGCATAGATGGTAGGTAGAAAATAGACAGGGGGAGGATAAGAATAGTATGGGAAATGTAGAAGCCAAAGAACTTATAATACATGGACATGAACTAAAGGTGGGGAATGTGGGTGGGAGAGGGTGTGCAGGGTGGAGGGGAGTGAAGGGGGGGAATGGGACAACTGTAATAGCATAACCAATAAAATATATTTAAAAAATAAAATAAAATCAGCACGGTGAAAAAAAAGAAAGTATGGAGCAGAGCAGTATACGAAACATGCTACCTTTTTTTTCGGTTAAGGATAAATAGTAATTTATTTGTATCAACCACTGCTGTTATGCCAACCTGAAATCAATGTCTTTCACAGTGGTGGTGGTGGGGGGAAGTATTGGGTTTTTGTTTTTTAAACAGTTTTTTTTAATGTACAGTAAATTTCATTCTTTTTGTATAAACATAAGCTTTAATTTCTCTTAGGTAAACACATGGGAGTGGGATTGTTGTGTTATATGGTATGTATACATCTAACTTTATTTTTAAAAACCCAAATTCTTTTCTAAAATGGCTACACCATTTTGAACTTTCATCTGCAAGAATAGCACGAATGAAAGCTCCAGTTGCTCTGTATGTTTATCAGAATTTGATATTAGATTTTTGAAAAATTATTGTTTGTAGCCACTCCAATATGTGTTTAGTGGTACATCAATAAAACCAACATTCCTTGCCTTGGCTGGTGTGGCTCAGTGGATTAAGTACCAGCCTGCAAACAGAAAGGTCGCCAGTTTGATTCCCAGTCACGTCACATGCCTGGGTTGTGGTCCAAGTTCCCAGCTGGAGGCAAGCAAGGGGCAACCAATCAATGTTTCTCTCCCTCTCTTTCTCCCTCCCTTCTCTCTCTAAAAATAAATAAATTAATTAAAAAAAATAAAACCAACATTTCTCTAATGACTGATTATATCTGGCCTCTTTTCGTGTGCTCACTTGCCATCTATATATCTTTTTTAGTGAATTATCTGTATTAGTCATGTGCCCATTCTTACAGGGTTGTTTTCTTTTTATTGATGAGTTGTGAGAATTCTTTACATATTCTAGATAGTTGACCTTTATCAGATATGTGATTTGAAAGTGTTTTCTCTGGCTCTCTGGTTTGTCAGAGTTTAAAAATTTTGATTAAGTACGATTTGTCTTTTTTCTCTTGTGAATAATGTCATATCTAAGAAATCTTTGCCTAATCCAAGATCACAAAAATTTTCCCCTCTATTTTCTTCTTCCTTTTTTTTTTGTTTTGCTAATTATTTTATAACCATAACAAATGAGTACAGAGAATACCCCGTACAAAATAACACAATAAAGGTTCAAGATCAAGGTGTTCCTTAGGCAAAGCTGAAGATTTCAGTCTCTTATATTTGGAATTTAGGCTGCAATCCTTATTTTTGGGTGGATCACTGGAAGTGTGGTGAATGTCCACTTGGCCCAGGTAGAAGTAGATGAGGTGTTCGGCTTCATGCCTCAGGTACCTGCCTACCTTAGTTCCTCCCCACCATGCAGTGCCAGGTGGGGTTGTACTTCTTGTCAAACTCCTTCTTATTATGGGCTGCAATATCCTTCTGTATGTTGTATTTCTCCAACACCTGAGTAGCACATTCCACGGATTGCTGTTGCATGTCCTCTGACATATTGGCACTTCTGATCACCACCTTTAAGTCACACACGGTTACAGTAGAGCATGGGGCTGGCTGACTGCGACAGTCTCCTGGGGGAGGCTCAGACCTGGAAGGAGATGCCTCCCCCTATATTTTTTTATAGAAGTTTATAGTATTAGGTTATCATTTATTTCTTTAGAAGGCTATATGCATATACTTTTATGTCTATACCTGAAAGGATACACACGCTTTCCTCTAGGGTGGGAACACAGCATGACTTGGGGTAAGCATGATAGAGAGACTAATTTTACACTGTGTACCCTTTTGTGCTATTAAGGAATTTTTCCTTAAATGTGTATCTTACAGTACCTCAAAAACAACAACAAAATAAGGAGTATTTGTTTTAAAGACTGAAAACTCAAAAAGCATTGGGGGACTACCAAAACATGGTTCCACCCAACACCGTCGAAAATCATCAGGATGGTTGTTGGACTGGAAGACTTCGCCCTCCTTTAAAACCCTTTGGACTGTCTTCTTTCACAGCTGTGGACGGCTCTACAAGCCTGGCAGTTCGCAACGGGCTAAGAACCAAGTCCAAAGAACAGGCAAAGAATTAGTTGAGCCAATCAGAGAGCAATATGCAAATAATTAAATCTGTTTAAAGCTTAATCTCTGTGGCTTTGAACTTTTCAAATTTAGAGACTTGGTGTTGCTGCCACCTGCAGGCCACATCTCCCAATAACAGGTTCATGGAAACAGCTGCAGGGAGTGGGTGGAGACTTCCTCTTGGAAATTACACACAACAGTCCAGTGGAAAGACCTTTAGCACCTGGCTCCACCACTTAAGGCTTGTGACCTTGGGCAAGTGTCTTAACCTCTCGGAACCTTACTTGACCTCACAGGTGGTTTTGAGTATGATACAAAATCATCTGTGTAAAGCACCAAGTACAGTGCCTGGCATGGAGTGGACAGTTAGTAAGTGGCATGATTATTAACACAGCAGTAAATGCCAAGTACAGCCAAAGGTTGGACAACTCAGGCTGCAAACAGGCTGGTCACAGGTGGTCATTAACCTACAGCTATTTTGGTTCAGCCTCAGTATTTACAATTTTTAAATTACCTCTCACCATTAAAAACAGAAATTTCGCATTTAGCCCAGATTCTTAATTTCTATTTTAAAATGTGAAGCTCTGATAGTGTACCACATCAAATCTGCAAGGAAGATGGCATGCAACAGGGAAAACTAATTTCTGCCAAGAGAGCCACGTAATGCTCTCTGAAGAACTGATGTTAAAGCTGAGACACAAAGGCTGAGTAGGGGGAACAGTGCTCCAAGCAAAGACTGGTGGGTCCAAAGGCCCAGAATTAGGAAGATTAGTGCCACCAGGCAACTTCAGAAAAATCTGGTGGCTAAGGCACAATGAGCAAGGAGAAGGTGGGAAGGAGATAAGGTTCCAGTCAGCATCTTAAGGATTTTGGACTTCATTGTAAGAACAAATGTAGTTCAAGGCTAGAGGCTAAGAGATAGCCAATTGCTGTAACAAACTGAGAAGCCAGACAAGGTCAGAATGGAGAAGGTTCAGGGGCCAACAATTAATGGCTGAGAAAGCAGAGGGGTACTGGGGCAATACAGGGACTAGATCTAGAGACTCTGGGCATACGCAGGACTGCCTGACGGGTGTGGTCTGGCAAAGGGCAGACTTTATAAGAACCAAGTTAAGTTGGACACCAGGGTAAATATTTTATGCTCATTTTAACAGTGGAAAAATGAGAAGAACAAAGATTTGGCCAAGGACACACAACAAAGGAGATACGGAGCCAGATTCACTATACCTACCTCTAACTTGTTGCCCTGCTCCTCTACTGTGTTAGTTTTCTCAAGGTGAATAAACTCAACGCTGCTACTGTGTTGTTAATATAATATCTGCCATTTATTGGGAGCTTGCTAAATTTAGTCTCTGTGTTTATGTGCACTGTTACTTCATTATTTCACTCAGTTAACAAATACACTACTGTTCATCCACTAAGCACCAAGGGACTAAGCACCAAGGGACTGTTAGGCACTGCAGACACAGAAGTAAGTTAGACGCTCACCATCCCTGACCTGTGGGAGTTCACAATCCGGAAAGGAAGTGAGTAGTTGAAGAAGTAATTACAAAGGGTAATTGGCAGGTACTATAGGGAGAGTACAACAGTGAACCCAGCCTGCCATGGGCAGCAGGGAGCTTGCTGAAAGAAGTGGCTGTTTTCACAATAACCTGATAAGATAGATGCTATGAGTATACCCTTTTCATGGATGAGAAAACTAGGATGTCAGGCAGATTAAGTAACTAGCCCACTGGCAGTGCTGGGATGAATATATAAGCCTGGGTCTATACCTAAGCCAAAGCTCATCCTCTTAGCTGCTAAGATATTTCGTAGCAGATGTTTCTGTTAGTTTGTCCTTTCCTTCTAAGGGTCACGTGAGTGGAATGGGGTATTAAATGAAATGTCTGCAATGCAGGAAGTTGAAATCATGGCTGACGAACTGTGGAAGCATGTCTATGTCATGGTTGGCTGTCAAACTTGGTATGACAGCTATTTAGTGACACAGCTCTTGTGCTAATGTCTGAGTAGATGTTCAGGTCAATTGACTATGATTCAACAGCTATGTAGTGAGTGCCTACTACGTGCCAGGAATGGTGCCAGACACTATCAGGGTTACAGTGATGCTAAAACAAGTCCCTAAATACTAGGCTAAAGATTGTCTGAATCGCTAACAAATAAAAAATTAAATAACAAAGCCATAATCCTGGCAGTTAGAATCTGTAGGTAACTTATTGTAATAGCTACCAGGTTTTGAGCATCAACCATGTGCCAAGCATTGCCTGAGGTACCTTAATGGAAATAACCATGATCATGAACATAAGTAAAAACTAGAAACACATACTGGGAGACTGTGCTGAGCACTTTACATGTATTATCTGTTTTAACCCCATTCGTTTAATCCATGGTCATTCTACAATGCTAATATAATAGTATTAACAATACTAATATTGCCCATTTCACAGATGAGAAAGTTGAACTTCAGGGATTTGTGCCTGAGATCCCAGAGCTAGTAAATAGAAGAGCTAGAATTCAAACCCAGGTCAGCCTGACTCCAAAACTTGGGCTCTAGACCACTGCACCACACTATATCTGCAAGGAGAATTAGCTTGTAAAAACCAGGGAAATGTGGTATGATCTGCATAGCCAGATGCACATCCATGCAGGAGAAATGAACATTGGTGCTTTAAAAACCCGCCAGGGAAGTAAAAAAACAAGGGAGAAAATCCCAACAACGTATCTAGTAATTAGATGCTGGTTAAGCCCTAAAACAGATTCCAACCAAAATATTTATAGTTATTTCTATCATTTAACTCTGCTCAAGTTTGCCTCTAGAATTATATTTAAATTTAATTAGTCCAAAAGCTCAGAATTTTTTGCATTAAGATACACATCCTTTAAATTTTGTTTTATATCTATGTGGGGAAGAAAAGAAACTATATAGCCCTGGCTGGCGTAGCTCAGTAGATTGAGCGCAGGCTGAGAACCAAAGTGTCCCAGGTTCGATTCCCAGCCAGGGTATATTCCTGGGTTGCAGACCATAACCCCCAGCAACCACACATTGATGTCTCTCTCCCTCTCTCTCTCTCCCCCTCTCTCTCTCCCCCTCCCCCCCTTCCCTCCCTAAAAGTAAATAAAATCTTAAAAAAAAAACCTATATAACAAAAGTCAGTGTCAAGCAAGTAAGTGACCCCATTAAGGACAGAGTACAGGCTGTGCTTAGTAAACTGGGAGAAAAACAAGTTCCCTGCAAAAGATAGTCATTAGCCCCGGGCCATATGAGCATCTTGTTTCCATGATTACCTGTGGTTGTGGGCAGGGAGGTATGCGCCTCATTCCAGATGTTCAGATATGGCCAGAGGGATATCTGTGTAGCTCAGGAAGTGCCCAGAACTAGCTCTGTGACTCGTGGACCAGGAAGATCACTGTTGCCTGAAAACATATGGTGTGTGTGTTTTCACCTGCTCATTTACCCTTTGTCTCAACAGAAAAATGCAAGAAAAGATGCTAGTACTTATTATTGTCTCCACAATTCACTTAATACTGTAGAAAGAGTTCAGAAAGGTAGACCTTCTATCACAGCAACAAAAGTTATAATAACTTATAAATTATAAATACTTATAATTATCCTATTAGTAAAACAATAATGATAGCTTCCGATCATTGAGTGCATTCTATGTGCCAGGCACTGTGAGGGCACTTCTCACACATCATTTCATTTAATCTTCATGACAACTATTACCTATTTCACAGAAAAAGAGACAGGTGTTCAGGAGGTTAGGCAACTTCCCAAGGAACAGAGTGAGCAGGTAACATCTGTTTACATGTCCGTCTCCCCACCAATTACTGTCAATTTCTGGAGAGCAAGGGCTGTGTCTTACTTATCTCTGCATTCCTAGTCTGTAACACTGTGCCTGGCACAGAATAGGCAGAATTTAGCACTGTTTTTGAATAAATGAAAGAACAAACCATATTTCCCAAGGTAAGTGGTAGAGCCACCGCCGGCTGCTGGCGTTTAGGTCTCCTGCCTTCGAATCTAGTGTGCTTTCTGTAATTACATATTGCCTGCCTACATCAGGGTTAACCACTCACATACCTCTTTCACTCTGAAAATTCCTACTAGACACATAGCAAGTGTGATACAGTGATTCCACTTCTCCATCTTTGTCTTAATAAAAATGCTAGAACTAGTGCATAAGAATGTATTACCAGCCATCCACTACTGATATTTCAGAAAAAATTTTGAAAAAAAGAGTCCATCAATGGAGTGATGATTAAAGGTAAATCCATTCAATAGAATATCATATAACTTTAAACAGAGTAAGGTAGACCTACATCTACTGATGGAGAATATTAAGTAGAATAAGCAGGTTTCAGAATATTAAGAATGATTTAGCCCTGACTGGCATGGCTCAGTTGGTTGGGCATCATTTGCCAAAGCAAAGGGTCACTGGTTCAATTCTTGATCAGGGCACGTGCCTGCGCTGCAGGTTTGGTCCCAGGTCTGGGGGTTGCCAGAGGCAACTGATTGATATTTCTCTCTCATATCAATGTTTCTCTCCCTTTCTTTCTCCCTCCCTTTCCCTCTTTGTAAATAAATAAAATCTTTAAAACAAAAAGAATGGTTTAGTATGCATAGTAATAATAATCCTGTCTTCAACATTTATTGCACACCTTGTATCAGGCACTCTTCCATGTGTATTACATGTATTACCGCATTTCACGGAACCTACAATATTGTTTATTGAATGTTCATAACATACTTGGACCTGTTAAACATTCTTATTTCAGAAACAGAAAAATGTACAGAAAATGTGTTTCTTTGAAACAATTAAATATGGTGTTTTGCTTACTCCTCACTACAGCATGAAGTAGGTACCATTTCTTTTTTTTTTAATATATATATTTTTTAAAGATTTTATTTATTTATTTTTAGAGAGGGAAGGGAGGGAGGGGGAGAGGGAGAGAGAGAGAGAGAGAAACATCAATGTGCGGTTGCTGGGGGTCATGGCCTGCAACCCAGGAATGTACCCTGGCTGGGAATCGAACCTGGGACACTTTGGTTCCCAGCCCGCGCTCAATCCACTGAGCTATGCCAGCCAGGGCGGTACCATCATTTCTGTGATTTTGTTGATGAGAAAGTTAAGGCACAGAGAAATCCAAGTAATTTGCCTGTGAGTAATAGAATATGTCCTGTAAGATTCCATAAAAAAACAACTGAAGAGTTCTGGATAAAGACAATGACTGTGATTTCTCATGCATCTAAATCTCCTATTCACCCCCTCCTCTCCCAATCCCACTAAAACTGCACTAGAAGATTGATTTAAAGCATAGGAGAGAGTGGGGAGTAAACATAACAGAATTTTGCAGATGGAAAAGCAAATGAATGAGTAACAATAGGCCTGGCAAACCTAAAAACACTGAATCTTAGACCGGAAACTGGAGAAAGCTGAGAAACAGTCTGATATATTCAGGAATTAACAAACCAGTGGTGTCCCTGGAAGTGGGGATGAAGAGCAGCTAATAGGGACAGGTGGAAGGACTAGTTCCCTTCCTCATTGTGCCCTCCAGGTAACTGTCCCTCCTCCACCTCAGCAGAAGTATGGAGGTTTATTCTCTTGAGGGAGTAAAACAGACAACCTCTGGAGTAAGGGTCACCACGTACAGTCCAGAGCATCATACTGATCCTGGCCAGGTAGCTCAGTTTGTTAGAGCATTGTCCGCATACGACCTCCAGTCAGGGCCCATTCAAGAAGCAACCAATGAATGCATAAACAAGTAGAACAACAAATTGATGCCTCTCTATTTCCCCCTCTCTCCATACCTCCCTCTCTCTCTCCCTTCCTCTCTCTAAAATTAGTTTTTAAAAAATTAAGGGCATTATACAAAAAAAAAAAAAAAAGGGAGCCCTGGCTGGTGTGGCTCAGTGGATTGAGTGCTAGCCTGAAAATCAAAGGGTGGCTGGTTCGATTCCCAGTCTAGGGCACATGGTTAGGTTGCTGGGCCAGGTCCCCAGTGGGGGACGCACAAGAGGCAACCACACATTGATGTTTCCCTCCCTTCCCCTCTCTAATAATAAATAAATAAAATCTTTTCTTAAAAAGGGTGGGGGGGGGAATCAGTAGACTTTTCCCAAACTCTGTTCCTAGAATGTTGGTATCTAACCTTTACCCTCTGGGCAGATGAGTCTTCCTCCTTGGGGAAAATGAAACCCAACATGAAAATTTTACAGTAATGGTATTGAGATGGTGCTATCAGGGTGGGGCCCCCTGGACAGGGCAAGGAAGCTCTGTATTCCCTCTTGTATACATCTCTTCCATTTGGCTGTTCCTAACTTAAATTCTGTTGAATGTATTGAATAATATATTACATTTTTTAAAAATCACTGGTGTCTACTTTATTTTTTTCAATATTTTATTTATTTCTTTTTAGAGAGGGAAGGGAGGGAGAAAGAGAGAGAGAGAGAAACATCAATGTATGGTTGCTGGGGGTCATGGCCTGCAACCCAGGCATGTACCCTGACTGGGAATCGAACCTGCGACACTTTGGTTCACAGCCCGCGCTCAATCCACTGAGCTACACCAGCCAGGGCTACTGGTGTCTACATAAAAAAAAAAATTTATTGATTGATTTCAGAGAGAGAGAGAGGAAAGGAGAGAGACATTGATCTGCCATTCCACCTATTTATGCATTCATTGGTTGACTCCTGTATGTGCCCTCACAGAGATCAAACCCATAACCTTGGTGTATCAGGACAATGCTCCAACCAACTGAGCTATCCAGCCAGGGCTGCTCTCTTCTGTTTTTGCATGTTGTATTTAAAAACAATATAGATAAAACCAGAAAGCCATAAAATTTTAGAACTGGAAAAAAAAAAGATAATAGCATTGAGGTCTCCCAGCTGATGGTTCCTCATGGTCATTGGCTCACAGACAATTGACATCATGTCAATGGCTCCCATATTTAGGCACAGAGCTTCCAATCAGCTTTTAGCCCCCAACTTTTATTCATGAGCAGAAAGACACAGATTCCCAGACAGGAGGCTTTTCTTTAAAAGGAGAGAAAGAGACCAAAACAAACAGAAGGAAGAAACTTGGAAGAAACTAAGACAATGAAGAGAAAACAAAACTTTAAAGTACTAAAGAGAAGTTCCTAAAAGAAAAGAAAAAATACTTGCACATATGGAACAATAGGAGGAAACTATAATAAGGAATATTTGGAAGGGAAAACAATTTTTTTGAACTGGAAAAACATGAAAGCAGAGGTAATAGCCTGATAGAAAGACTGGAAGATAAAGTTGAGGAAATGTCCTAAAAAGGATAGCAAAAAGACACAGATGTGGAAAATAGGAGGGAAAAAAGAAGATAAAATTAGAGGCCCAGTCAAGGAAGGGCAGCAGCTGAAGACAATTTCCACTGAGAGAGTGTTAAAGGTTGAAGAAATCATAAAACAATTCTAGGGCATTTCCATAAGTTTCCAGATTGAAAGGGTCCACTGTGTACCCAGCACAATGAATGAGAAGTGACCCACATCAAGACTGGCTACTGTGAAACGTGAGAACACTGAAGCCCTCTCTCTGCAGGACTCAGACACAGGTCCCCCAGGCTGGGCAGTAGAACTACTATCAGCTACAGATATCAGGCTTTTCTCTTCCTCCTCACCAACATAAGCAACCCCCAATAAATGTATGAAAATGGTATGCAGTACAGCACAGCAGTTGAATCTTCTTTTTAAATCCTCACCCAAGGACATGTTTAATGATTTTAGAGAGAGGGGAGGGGAGAGAGAGGAGAGAAACATCAATGTGAGAGAGAAATATTAATCAGTTGACTCTCATATGCACACTAACCAGGGACCGAACCCGCAACCTAGGCACATGCCCTGACTAGTAATTGAACCAGTGACCTTTTGCTTTGCGGGAAGATGCCCCACCAACGGAACCACACTGGTCAGGGCTTAATATACTGTTTTTAAAAAGAGTAGGGATAACTGTGGCTGGTATAGCTCAGTGGATTGAGCACAGGCCTATGAACTAAAGGGTCACCAGTTTAATTCCCAGTCAGGGCACATGCGTGGGTTGCAGGCCAGGTCCCCAGTGGGGGAGCGTGAGAGGCAACCACACATTGATGTTTCTCTCCCTCTCTTTCTCCTTCCTTTCCCCTCTCCCTAAAAATAAATAAATAAAATCTTTTTAAAAAGTGGGAATAGTGTACAAATAATTTGTAACATGTTAACCTAATTTCATATATTGTAAGCATATTTTCGTGTCTTTATGGAGTCCTCATAGTAATAATTTTAATGGATGTGCCAGAATTTACTTAACCACTAATATCTAATTCTTTTCCTGAATAGTTAGGTTGTTTCAGGTTTCTTTTTTTTAATTGAGAAATAATTGAAATATAACATTATATTAGTTTCAGTTGTTCAACACAATGATTTAATATTTGTATGTATTGCAAAATGATCATCACAATAAGTCTAGTTAATATCTGTCACCATACAGTTAAATTTTTATTTCTAGTAATGAGAACTCTTAACAGCTACTCTCTCAGCAACTTCCAAGTATGCAACACAGTATTATTGACTTCAAGTGTTTTATTATATGAAATGTGTAGATTTTTCCATACTTTAGCTTATTTCTTCAGCCTGGATTACCAGATGGGGAAGATTGGATCAAAGGGGATAAGAATTGGGGAAAAAAAAAGTCCTGGCTAGGCCACTCAATTGGTTAAAGTGTTGTCCTTATACACTAAGGTTGTGGGTTCGATCCCCAGTCAGGGTGCATACAAGAATCAACCAATGAATGCATGAGTAAGTGGAGCAACTAATCGATATTTCCCTCTCTCTCTCTCAATTCAATAAATTTTTTAAAAATTTAATGGGTATAAGGATTTGATGATTCTAGATATTTACTTACAAATTGCTTTCAAATATGTTTTAACTAACTTAAAATGTCACTAAAAGCATTAGAATACCCATTTGAAAAAAAAACCACATCGAATACCACATCGAAAAAAACACTTGGTATCACAATACATTAGGAGCTAGATAACTATTTCATACAAACTGACTTTGAATCAATAGGCTTGACTTCCCTCCCCCACCAAAATAAAACAATTATTTGAACAAATAGTAAAATTTGTAAATAAGTGTGTGAGTTCTCAAAATAATACTTTGAAAGGAACTACTTGTTTAGATGCTTATCTTCTGATGTATTTGTTTTTTTAAAAAATTTAATGTCATCACTTCACATTCACACCTCCAGGGAGAAACACAGAAACAATTACAGTCAACTTGACAAAAACCGCCAAGGTGATGACTCACATCCTGTCTACCTGCAGAGATCAGCCTTGGCTCCACATTGCTGGGCCCCATGCAGCTCAGAAGCGGCCACTGTCTCAGCGCATCCTGGGCGTGGGAGCTTCTCAACTTTGAAAGAGGTGGGCTCACTTTTTAAAGGAAATTGAGAAGACTGACCCCTCCTTCACATCTTACACCAACCACACTGCTAAAAATCAGGGCACGGGCAGAGTGGGAAAGCAACAGTCTTCTTCTGGTTTTTTTTTAGTTATTATTTTTAAATTATACCTAAACTACACTGGTATAGTCATCATAAAAAAGATAGTCAAAAACAACAGAAAGTACAGCATATTTCCAGTACCAAGCAATAACTATCAACATTTTTGAAGTATTTACTTTCTCTTTTTTGATTTAATTCCTAATTAATTAGGTTTTTATTGATTGAGTACAGTTGTCTCCATTTTCTACTTTCTTTTTTTTTAAGATTTTATTTTTATAGAGAGGGGAAGGGAGGGAGAAAGAAAGGGAGAGAAACATCAAAGTGTGAGAGATACATTGATCAGTTGCCTTTCACATGCCCCCAACTGGGGACCCAGCCTGCAACTCAGACATGTCCCCTAACTGGGAATTGAACCAGTGACCTTTTGGTTTGCAGGCCGGTGCTCAATCCACTAAGCTATACCATCCAGGGTGAAGTATTTACTTTCATACCATTTTCTCTATGTACATGTTTTATAAAAAGTAGCATAACATATATGTTTTTGACACTTTCTTTTTCATATAATAATAATTATAGTTTATGTCTCTATAATGTTTACCATGGGCCAGGTAGGATTCTAAGAATTTTTACACATAATAACTCATTTAATCCTCACACTAACTCTATAAGGAAGGCAGTATTAGTATTCCCAT
Organism: Phyllostomus discolor; assembly: GCF_004126475.2. Classification (NCBI taxonomy): domain Eukaryota; kingdom Metazoa; phylum Chordata; class Mammalia; order Chiroptera; family Phyllostomidae; genus Phyllostomus; species Phyllostomus discolor. Next base: position 18,101,567 of record NC_040907.2, on the reverse strand, counting down.
TTAATGATAAGGAAACTGATGCAGAGAAGTTAACTAATTTGTCTAAGGTCAGAAAGTTAATAAATTAACTATCTGGAATGTCTTTCCATGTCATTAAGTTTACTTCTAAAATATAAAAAGTCCCCCTTCCCATTATCTCCTCCAGCTTTTTACAGCTGCTGAATCTCATGACTCACACACTGACTCATCACAGAGGAATGAGGAATGTTAACCTGGGACAAACCAGTGTACACAGGCAAGATTCCTGTGGTCTACAACTCAGCATTCACTAATTCAGTCACTCATTCATTCAATGAATATGTGAAAGATTATTATATGAGTAGCACTAAGGTGGCCAAGGGTTATGAGGTTCACAGAAATAAAATATTTAGAACAATGTTAAATAAAACATTTAATACATTATCTGGCACATAACAGTTTATCAATAAACCAATATTTAATCCAGGCACTGTGCTAAATGCTAAATGAGTGGATTATCTCAATGACCTCCAGGAACTGGGTTCTATTATTGTCCCCATTTTGTAGATAAGAAAACTAAGGCCTAGAAAGGCTTACCAGGCTTGCACAACATACCTGTAATTGAGTTCAGTTTGAACTGAAGACTCCAGGGGCCTTTGCTCTTATGTTATAGTACTACAAAGACAAACACAATTCCTTTCCTTAAGAAGCATACAATCTTGTTAATAATACTGAAGTTGAAACCAGCTAGTAAGTAGTAAGCACGTCAAGCACTCTGCTAGGTCTCTATGTATATTGATCATTTAACTCATACCACAGCTCTGTGACGTAAGTATTGTAATTATGATTGTTTGACAGATAAGAAAATAGACATTTTGAGGGTTTAAATAATTTTTTCAAGACACAAATAACTATTAAATTGTTTAGCTACTAGAAGTCAAGATATAAAGAACTACTGTTTAGGGAACATGATGAAATATGAAACAAGTCATGCTACTTAGCTGCCATCAAGTATCAGAAGTCAAAGGGAAGAGACTTTGTGACCTTCTTGTGGTCCAGGATTAATTGCAGGAGAGAAAGGGACATTCCTGGCAACTTGTCAGGCCCTGTGTCGAAAGCCTTCACACAGGTTAATTAATTGTATCCTCTATGTGGTGAAGGTATTAATTATTATTCTCCATTTGACTGACAAGGAAATGGATTCTTCGGAAGGTAATGCAATATGTCCAAAGTCATATAGCTAGTAAACGATATGGCTAGGATTGGAACCTATTTGTCTCTCAAGCCTGAGCCCTTAACCATGATATCACGTGTTTTCCATTGTTGGATCTTGCTCTTTGGTTACGTAGGAGTCACACAGGCAGAGATGAGTGGAAAAGGCAATGGTGAAAGGGGGTCAAGAAAGATAACACGTAAGCAGGAGTACTGAGGTCTGTCCATGGAAAAGGAAGCAGACCTGCTTGGTCAGTGCTAAAGATTTATTTGTTTTGGGAAAGAGCCTTTTCTTCACATAACTTTTATGACTATACCAATTGTATAAATGTCTGTTCCTGCCCTTATAATGGGAGCTGTTAAAAATAAAGACTATCTTAGCTATTGCTGTACCCCAGCATCTAGTACAGCACATAAATTGCAGTTCCAGCAAAGAGGTTGGAAAAATAGGGAGTAGTCACACTGCATAGATCTCTGGATGGCAATTAAAGTAGTCCTCAATGCAAATATCCTAAACAAAATAATAGGTACTCAAATCTAACAGTGTACTGACAAGATAATATCATGATGCATAGGAATTATCCCAGGAGTACAAGGATGGCCCATCAACAAAAAATCTGTCAATATAACTTACCACATTAATGGGCCAAAGGATAAAAATCACATTATTTTTTCCATACTTAATAGAGAAACTTGATGCAATAACATTAAGATCAGAACTAAGTCATGAATGCCCATTATTATTACCAGTGTTATCTAGAGTATTGGAGAATCTGCCCAATTGTTTTAGCCAACAAAAAGGTGAAAGATATGCAAGTCTTTCTGCTTTTTACTATTTTTTAAAGATAGGATTTTATTTATTTTTAGAGAGAGGGGAAAGGAAGGAGAAAGAGAGGGAGAGAAACATCAATGTGAGAGAGAAACATCAATCTATTGCCTCTTGCATACTCCCAGCTGGGGACCTGCCTCGCAACCCAGGCATGTGCCCTGACTGGATATCAAACCAGCAATCTTTGGGGTGCAGGATGATGCCTAACCCACCAAGTCACACCAGTTAGGGCTGTTTGTCACTCTTGCCAATGATATGATATTCTATATGGAAAATACAATATTATCAGCAGGCAAACCTATCAGAATATAAAAGTTATTAATCAAGTTTGCAAGAATAGAAATCATCTTACGAAATCCAATAGTGTCCTTCTATACCAGGAATAACTACCTTGAAATGTAATGAAACTATAGCACAATCTACAATAGCAACTAAATGACAGTCTACAGTAAGGATCAGCAAACTTTCTGTGAAGTTTCCAAATGGTCTCCTTTGCAGCCATTCAACTCTGTCGTTATAGTACAAAAGAAGCCATACACAATTTTTTAATAAATGCATATGGATGCTCCAATAAAACCTTATTTATGAAAACAGCAGACTCACATATGTGCACAGGTATAATTTGCCGACGTCTGACCTATAGTCATTGGCCTAAAAGCAATGCCCTTCAAGAGGTTTGTCGAGAAAAAAATTAAATTTAAAAAAGAAGACCAGAATAAATGTCATAATTAGGATAACCTCAGCAGTGTAAAGAATATACTTATTTGTTTAACAAATATTCAGAATGCCATAAGCCAGGTGTTGTTTTGGGTACTTAGGATACAGCAGAGAACAAAACAAAGTAACTACCATCATGAATTTTGGTAGAGAAGCAGTGAATAAATAATCTAGTCATTTAATAACAAATGCTATGAAAAGGATTAAATAAGATAAGGAGAGGGAGTGAGTGTGCTGCTTAGTGTAGGATAGTCAGGAAAAGCTTCTCTGACATGTTAGCAGGGACCTGAAAGAGGTGCAGGGAGCCTACCACACTGAACTCTGGGGAGGGAGCGTTCCAGTCAAAGACGTCAGTTCTTCCCCAAATTAATCTATACCTTTTTAATGAAATTCCAGTGAAAATTCCTGTAGTAAAGTTGAGAAACTAAAACTCTAAAATGAATAGGAAAGAATGAAAGGCCTATGAAAGCACAGTCTATTTTGAGGGGAAAATAGAAGTAGGGATACCGGTCCTACTGGTGGAACTGGCTCTACCACAAAGCCGCAGTAATAAAAAACATTGTGCTGCTGGCGCGGAGACAAAGAGAAAGACCAATGGAAAAAATGCAGAATTTAGGAATAAAGTATATACATGGGAACCTAACATGTGATAAAGGTGGCATCACAAAGCATGGAGAAGACTGTTGTTCAGGTGATGAGAGAAAAATGAATTCACCATATGGAGAAAAAAAGCTGTATTTTCACTTGATACTATGTTAAAGGTGGACTCCAGATGGACTAAAGACCTAACTGTGAAAGTTACATAAACCTAATATAGGATTATCTGTGCTACCTAGGAGTAAATAAAGACTTCCTAAACAAGACTCTAAACTATAAGGCCAAAATTTAGGACATCTGCTTAATTAATGACATCACAAAGTTAACAGGAAGGTGACAAAATGGGAGAAGGTATTTGCAATGTTTAAAACAAACAACGAATGATGTCTAGAAAACACACAATTCCTACAAACCAACAGAAAAGCAATCAAGTAGGAAAAAATAGGCAAAGGATATAGATAGACACTGGAAGAAAGTTATTTGCAGTGTTTAAAACTAACCAAGGATTAATGTCTACAATATAGAAGATTCCTACAAATCAACAAGACCGGAAGGCAACTAGAAAAATAGGGAAAGGTTGTAGATACCTTAGTTTTACATACTAAGTAGTCTATACAATATCATATTTAAAAAAGTATACGAATAAAGGGCTCAAATGTAATTATAATCAGAAAAATGCAAATCAAAACAACTAAGACCTTTGGGGGTGGCTGGAATGGGAGAAGGGGATGAAGAGGTACAAATTTCCAGTTTAAAATAAGTAAGTCACAGGGATGTAATGTACATCATGGGGACTATAGTCAATATTACATTAATGACCGGGCTGGGTGGCTCAGGTGGTTGGAGCATTGCCCTGTACACTTAAAAAAAGAAAAGGTTGTGGGTTTGATTCCCAGTCAGGGCACATACCTAGGTTGGGGGTTCAATCTCTGGTCAGGGCACATATGGGGGACAACTGAACAATGTTTCCCTCTCACATTGATGTTTCTCTCTCTTGTCTTCTCTCTGGAATCAATAAAAATATCCTTGAGTGAGGATTTAAAAGTAAATAATTAAAATTAGTTAAAAAACAATAATATAACCCCTGGCTGGCATAGCTCAGTGGATTGAGCTTGGGCTGCAAACCAAAGTGTCGCAGGTGCGATTCCCAGCCAGGGCACATGCCTAGGTTGCAGGCCATAGCCACCAGCAACCGCACATTGATGTTTCTCTCTCTCTCTTTCTCCCTCTATTCCCTCTCTAAAAAAATAAATAAATAAAATATCTTTAAAAAAATTACTACTTGCTGTGGACAAAACACTTTAAAAAAACTCAATAATATATTAACTTTGTCTAATGACAGGGGGTAACTAGACCTATGGTGATGACTATTGTGCAAGGTATAGAAATGTCTAATCATGATGCTGTACACCCAAAACTGACACGGACTCCGGCCCACAGTGTCTGTGGCATTATGGCTCAGACAAGACAAATTCACATGGACTACCAAGTCCTGTGCAGGAAAGGGGATGACATGGCCATTCTCTTGAGAGGAGAGCATGCTGACCCTTGCCTTGACAAGCTTTTATTGGCTTTAATTTGCATAGGAATACAGGGCATATATGGAAAGCTCATCAATCATTGCTAGGCAGTAATGATCAAATAGGTAACATTTGAAGAACTCTGAGAGCCTATTTTGAGTCAGGGTCAAATAGCTAAAGGGCCATAAAACTTTGGGGAAACAAACTCATTTCACGCTTGGACCCTTATCATTTGAATTGAGGGTATTAGCAAAGCAGGTTTTACAGGATTTTATGCATCCTTTCTTAGGCCTAATCAACCCAGGGAACCCGCCCTTTCTAGCAGAGGGCTGCATCCACCTCCAGCATTGTTTCAGGCTTAGACTGAGCAGGGGAAGTAAGGCAGCCAAGAGATTAGGAGACTTCTTGCAGAGAGAATGAGGACTCAGGCTATGTCAAAGCCAAGGGGCAAGGGTCCATCACCCCCTTTCTCCATAGCCCCCCAAGTCCTTCCCTGAGGGCCCTCCTGTGACTGTGCCTGTCTTAGGTCATCCATCCCTCGAGGAATCTTACCTGTCATTGGCTAACCAGTCATGCACTGGGGGCCAGGCAGGGTGAAGTAAAGTGGGCAGAGGTGGTGCTCCTGCCAGGGAGATAAGCTTGTCTCCTTAGTGGCTTAGGGTCCCATGGTCTCTCACTCATCGTTAGCCATGGGGGGGGTTATAGCTTTTGAAACCACGCAGGATGATTCCCAACAGGAAGCCAATATAATATTATATGTCAATTATACTTTCAATTAAAAACAAACACATAGCAGCACAACTTACAATAGCCAAGTGCTGGAAGCAACCTAGGTGCCCATCAGTAAATGAATGGATCAAAGAACTATGGTACATTTACACAATGGAATTCTATGCAGCAGAAAGAAAGAAGGAGATCCTACCCTTTGTCACAGAATGGATGTAACTGGAAAACATTATGCTAAGCAAAATAAGCCAGGTGGTGAAAGACAAATACCGTATGATCTCATCTTTAACAGGAACCTAAACAACAAAACAAACAAACAAACAAAATATAACCAAAGACATTGAAATAGAGAACAGGCTGACAGTGACCAGAGGGGAGAGGGGAGGGAATTTCAGGGGAAAAGGGGAAGGGTCTACAGGAACAAGTTAAAGGACACATGGACAAAAACTAGGGGGGGGTGGAAATGGGAGGGAGGTGGGGAGGGCTGGGGGGGTGGGCCGGGATGGGAGTAAAAGACAGAAAACTGTATTTGAACAAAAATAAAATAAAATAAAATAAAATAAAATAAAATAAAAAAATAAAAAACAATGAAATCTTATGTGAAATACTTAAGATTTGTAACACTTAAGACAAATAAAAGCACAAATTCACTAGAAACAAACAAACAAAACAAAACAAGAGCACCACTTTCCAACCACCAAACTGGCAAAACTTAGAAAGGTGGGTAACACCAAAGATTGGTGAGGATGTGAATGAGTGCATATGCACTGGCATTAGAAATTTAAATAGTACAGCCATTCTCAAAAGTAACCTGGCAATATTTGGCAAAAACTGAACATGCCCATTGATATATGGCTCAGAGAAATATTCACATCAATTTACAAATTTGCTTATTTTAGCATTTTTTTAACGGTAACAAGAGAGGTGAAGGCAATCTAGGTTTCTATCACCAAGTGACTGAATGAGTAAAACTCGTCAGACACGCAGTGGCTGTGTGCCTGGATTCTGGAGCTCAGTTGCCTGAGTTGAAGTTCAGGCTCCACCACTTACTGGTTCTGACTTTGGAGAATGGAAGTAGGTAATTTTATTAACCAATGTCACCAATACATTCAATTAAAAAGTGAAAGTAGAAAATTTGAAAGTGAAAGTAGAAAATCTGTGTGTCTCACTCTCATTTATAATATGGGACTTACAATACCTACCTCATATGGTGGTTGTGAGAAGTACAGAAGTTAAAACATTTAAAGTACCTGCCACAGAGTTAAGATTATTTAAGTATTAATATTATTGTTACTATGAAAGCATATGCAATATGGAAGTTAGCATATCACAAAAGCAATGTTAATTTTAAAAAGAAAAGGAACATTTATAGCACAATATTGCTTATGTGAACTGAACATATTCTTAGAACTCTAACACACTTTATAAGCCAGGCACCAAAGACATATACTGAACATATCAAAATGGGTGAGTATAAGATACAAGAAATGAAAAGAGTTTAGGAATTAAGGAGAAGACTACAAAACAAGAAAGGGGCTTTTCCTGAATCATTTATGTTAATCTACTGTGAAAGGAGGAACAAGATTTATCCACATAGGCAATCTGCAGCTGAAGGGGGGAAAAAGCTACGTTTCTTTAAAACATTCACAGAAAGCCAGAAAAGGATCCCAGAGCCAGAGAAATAAGCAACTAACCAACTTGGCAGGCACCTCATCTTAGAAATTAGGTGAGATAATATTATTGGGTTGGCCAAAAAGTCCATATTGTTTTTTCCATAAAATAAGATATTTTTCATGTTCACCAATATCTTTATTGATTTGGATATTATGAGTATGTTAGCTATTTCCTGAATGGTAGAACGTTGATTGTTCTCAATGTCTCAACTTGATCACTGTCAACTTCAACTGGTCTACTCAACTGTGGAGCATCATCCAGCAACAAATCTCCAGCATGGAGCTTCACACACCACTTTTAACATATTCAATTAGTCAGAGCACCTTCTCCATACCCTGCACATTTTTTTTTGCATTTCAGTTGTTTTTACCTTTCTTGAAACAATAAAGCATTATGCTGAGAATGTTGTGTATTTTCTTCCATCTTCAATATTAAAATGGCTACACAAAAATTCACCAATTTTGATTTTTTTAACCAGATTTTCTTTTTTAGATTTTATTTATTTATTTTTAGAGAGGGAAGGGAGGGAGAGAGAAAGAAACATCAATGTGCGGTTGCTGGGGGCCGTGGTCTGCAACCCAGGTATGTGGCCTGACTGGGAATCGAACCTGCGATGCTTTGGTTCACAGCCCTGAATTTTTGGATGCATGCTAATATGACAGCTGTCACAATACAATCTAACAAAGTTGTTTCAAATGAATTTAAAGACAACTAAGCACTACTAGAGCCATCTTACAGAAAGAACCAAACAAACCTTTTGGCCAACCCAACACAATCTCTACTGTTTAAGGCAGGGATAGGTTTTCTATTACCTGTAACCCAAAGCATCCTAACAGAGTATTCATGTAACCTTTTGAGTGGCAAACTGAGGTATAAAGAGAATTATGACTTATCCCAATGTAGCTCAAATGGGGTGTTGTCTAAATGGAGGTTCCAGAAGAAAATTAAAGGTTTGAGTAACTTGCTATTTTTAGCAAGCCAAACTCTCTCCAGTGTAATAAAAAACATCTTAAGTATCAAAATGATCAACATTTATCCAACTAAGAACTTAAAAAATCCATTAAAAGCCCTGACTGGAATGGCTCAGTTGGTTGGTTGTTATCCTGTGAAAGGGTCACTGGCTTGATTCCCAGTCAAGGCACCTGCCGGGGTTGTGGGTTCAGTCCAGGTCAGGGCACATGCGAGAGGCAGCTGGCCTGTTTCTGTTCCTTATCCCACCTCTCTAAAAATAAATAAATAGAATAGTTTTTGAAAAATCCATTAAAAGTCAAATGACAAATGGAAAAAATTATATAAAAGCTCCTTATAAATTAACAAAGAAAGATGGCCCTGGCCAGGTAGCTCAGTTGGTTGGAGTGTCTTGCTGATGCGCCAGGGTTATAGGTTCAATTTCTGGTCCAGGTTCAAGCAGGAGTCAACCGGTAAATGCATGGATAGGTAGAGCAACAAATCGATGTTTCTCTCTCCCTTCCTTTCAATTTAAAAATCAGTGGTTAAATTTTTTTTAATTTAAAAAGATGAACAATGAAGAACATGTCTGATACAAAAAAATTTTAAACCTCACTGAATACTTTGAAAATTAATCACTATTTATCATCAAATGGAAAAACAAGATTTCATGGTTACACCCAGTTTTGGCAGCTGTGTTGGAAACCTCATTTATAGCTGGTAGGAGAGAAAACCAGAACATTTCTGGAAGGCATCTGGCAATGCATGCCAGAATTCTTACAATAGTGCAAATAGTACATACTCTTTGATGCAGCAGTTCCCTAGAATTTATTCTAAAGAATTACCATAGATGTCAACATATATTTAATTAGAAGTACTAGCATTGCGGGATTGTTTAGAAAAGCATGAGAAAGCCCACAGGATTAAACTAAAAATACCAAAGTAGGAGAACCAATTAAGTTATGGAAAATCCATATGATGGGATACAAACAGCAATTCAAATTCAGTATTTAAATACCAGGTCTACTAATTAGTATCCGTATAGCTCAGGGAAAGCTAATTAATCTCTTTGTACTTTAGTTTCCCTACTTATAAAATGGGTCTGTTGTGAAGATTCATTAACGCACTTAGGATAGCACTGACACATGTAAGAACTCAATAAACGAATGTTTTGTTTTCACAGGACACTATAGCCTAATGCCCTAGAAAGATGTTAATAAATTAAACAAAAAAAAGGTTAGAAACCAGGATACACAGAACATTTTTATAAAATAAGTATATCTCATATACATAAATGTACAAAAATAAAGACCAGGAGGACACAGACCAAAATAGAAATAGTACATTTCTTTGAATAATAGGATTACAGGTTATTTTTCTTACTTTTGTATTTGAATTTCCAACAACACACACATGTTGCTTTTATGAGGTAAAAACTACCATCTCTACCAAAACTAAAACCAAAGCCTGTCGTTTTTTCTTTTTGTTCTAATGGGTAATGAATGAATTCCAAATTAGCAGAGTAATGGGGTAGCATCAGAAACACAGACATTTCCCTTCATAGCCTTTACTACCACACAGCATGAGCTCAGTCTTATTTTACAAACCTTGTACACAAATGGCAAAACAAGTAAGAGATTTTTCTTTCTAAAAGCTCATTTATACCCATTTCCCCTTTTTGTGCAGAAGAATTAAGTAGATTCTCCATGTTTTCCTGAGCCTTTAATTTAGAAAGGCTGTCACAAAAGTGAACGTGTCACATGAGGAAAACAGAAAAGAACAAAGAACCAATTAAGGTTTTACTACCCTCCTTCCTAAGGGAAGAAAGCCTGGCTGGCAGTGCTGAAATGGGGCATGTACAATGTCTTCTTTGTAACAGGTGAAGACAAGTCCCAACGTGGACAGACTGTCTCAGTCACATGAGCCGTTTAGGGTCTATTTTCTCTAGGTGAACTAGAGGTTTCAGCTGCTCTGCAAAGTTCCTCATGTCATCAGAGACCATGTCCTGCCCAGCTGGGGCAACAACACTTAGTTCCACAAGGTAGGAGAGTGACAAGGCCTCAATGCTCTCTGTGTTCCCCGGCACCAGGATACGGTAGATTTTGTACACCATAATCTTCATGATGCCCTTACGGAACAAGTGTCCCTTAGCTACGAACTCGTGGTCCATGCGGAAGCCCATTTCCATCAGGAAGTCGGTGAGGTTCTCAGATGTTGCAATGTCCACGCAGTTTCGCACCAGGGCGTGACGGTTCTTGTCTCCCACCTCAGGCTGTCCCAGGTAGCGCAGATGCCACGGTGCTCCTGCCCTATCCATAGAGCGCCGGGCCCTTAGAACAAAGGGACTGGCCTGCTGGCCTTTAAGGAGGAATACCATCTCATGATCAAGGAAAGTCTCAAGTTCCATGTTGTCACACAAACCACGAAGGCGATGGATAAGGCTTTCCAAGCTGTGATCTAAAACACTTCCTGCAGAAGGGAAAAGCACTGTTGAGTCCCATCTTTCATTCTGGGTAGTGAAATTAGTAAAAGACTGAAAAAACTTAAATGAACCAAGTGTCTAATATATGATATTTTAGGGGGCTTATACTGCCAAGGTACTGCATAACATTGTGAGAAAGTTAATCCCTTTTCAATGTTTTGCACTGTCTTATTTGGTACTAGAAAGTCTTTAGGCCTTCTCTCACAATGCTGAATGCCAGCAGGTGTGGCGCTCAGAACCTTTAACAGGCAACAGTATCTGGAATGTAGAATTACTGTTTTGTTGTCATTTGTTTTAAGAATGATCTTCTATTTCCAGCAAACAAAAGTTTCCCATCTATAGAATACAACATTTCCTTTTGATGTAATATATATATTTAAGTAAAAGAGACTGTACTGCTTCACAGAAATACACCAATCTTTGTTCTCATTTTATTCATCCTCCTAGCAGCACTTGACATAGTTGTCAGAGATCACACCCATTTTTCATTTTTTTAAGGTTTTAATTTATTTTATTTTTAGAGAGAAAGGGAAGGAGAAAGAGGGAGAGAAACACCAGTGTGTCATTGCGTCTCAAGTGCCCCCTACCAGGGACCTGGCCCACAACCCAGCCATGTGCCCTGAGTGGGGATCCAACCAGCAACCCTTCAGTTTGCAGGCCGGAATTCAATCCACTGAGCCATAACAGCCAGGGCAGAAATTGTTTTTTAAAGGTTAAACTTTTTTTTTTTTAGATTTTATTTATTTATTTTTCGAGAGGGAAGGGAGGGAGGGGGAGGGAGGGAGAGGGAGAGAGAGGGAGAGGGAGAGAGAGAGAGAGAGAGAGAGAGAGAAACATCAATGCGCGGTTGCTGGGGGCCATGGCCTGTAACCCAGGCATGTACCCTGACTGGGAATCGAACCTGTGATGCTTTGGTTCGTAGCCCGTGCTCAATCCACTGAGTTACGCCAGCCAGGGGTGAATTTTTAATAATAAAACAATTTTGGCACTCTCCCTCTAAGGAGCACATCTGTGCCTTTCCCATCTCTCTCCTAAGCTCCAAGGACCCCATCTTTTGCCTCTGTAACTTGTTTCCTGAGCCCATTCCTTCTACAGCTCACTTCTTCTACCTCTGTGACTTTCTAAACTTTCTCTTACAGCTGAAAGAAAAATAATGAAACAAAAATTTTTTTTAATCCTTACCTGAGGACATGACCACTGATTTTAGAGAGGGGGAAAGGAGGAAGAGAGGGAGGGAAACATCAATGTGAGAGAGAAACATTGATGGTTTGCCTCTCGCACGCACAACCACCAGGGACTGAACCTGCAACCTAGCACCCTGACCAGTGTGGCTGTTGGTTGGGCGTCGTCCTGCAAAGCAAAAAGTTACCAGTTCAATTCCCAGTCAGGGTCCATGCCTGGATTGCAGGTTCAGTCTCAGTCGCAGAAGGAACAGAATGTTTCTTTCCCCCTATTTCTCTCTCTCTTCCCCTCTCTCTAAAAATACAATCTTAAAAAAAAAAAAAAAACATGACTACCTGTTCTATAAGAAGAGACATGACTAGAAGTGGAAGCAATGTAAGAGGTTGCTAAAGTAGTTCAGTCAAGAGACATAGGATGTGGTACTGCAGGTGAAGAAAAGACATACTTAAAATATATTATGGAAGTAAAATGAATAGTACTCAGAGGTGGTCTGGATATGGGGTAAAGTAAAAAATGGAGCTTGACCCCTGAATGCTTGGCTTGAGCAACTGGTGAATGACACTGGCAATTACTGAAATGATGAAGGAATGAAGGATGTTTTGTTCACTTGAAGTTACTAAATGAGTGATCTGAATTAAAGCCTATACTCTTCCACTAAACATCCTATGACCCCCTGAAAATCATTACCCTCTTTAGGTCTTGAGTTTTCTTATTTGGGCAATTTAGTTTATCTCTGTCTCCTGATCCATAAGATGGAGCTAAAAACAGTATCATAGAATTACTGTATGATCCAGTAACCACACTTCTGGGTACACATCCAAAAAAATTCAAAGCAGGATCTTGAAGAGATATTTGCATATCCATGTTGAACCAAGAAGTGGAGGCAACCCAAATGTGCATCACCAGAAGAATGGATAGAGAAAAATGGTCCATGGATATGAACAACGGTGTGGTGATTGCTGAGGGGAGGAAGGGTATAAGGGGATTACATGGTCATGAAATAAAATACAATAAAGACTACATTAAAAAAAAGAAATACGGTAAGTACATATCATAGAATATTACTCAGGTTTAAATAAGGAGATTCTGTCATGTTACAATATTGATGAGCCTCGAGTACATTAAACAAAGTGAAATAAGCCAGTCATAAAAAGACAAAAGTTATGATTCCACTTACATGGGGTATCTATCCCAAGTGTTAAAATCAGAAACAGAAAGTAGAAAGGTGGTTGCCAAGGGCTGGCAGAAGTAAGGGGAATTGCTGTTTAATAGGTATAGAGTTTCAGTTTTGCAAGATGAAAACATTCTAGAGCTATACAACAATGTGAATATACCTAATACTACTTTAAAATGTTTAAGATGGTAAATTTAATTTTGTGTTGGTGACCACAATTAAGAATAAAAAAATTTTTTTAAGTTGTTGTCCAGCCCTCGTTGGTGTGGCTCAGTGGATTGATTAAGCACCTGCCTGCAGATGGAAAGGTTGCTGGTTGATTCCCTCCCACTCAGGGCACATGTCTAGATTGTGGGCCAGGTCCCCAGTTGGGGGCATGCAAGAGGCAACCAATCAATATTTCTCTCCCTCTCTCTCTCCCTCCTCCCCACCCTCTAAAAGTAAATAAATAAAATCTTTAAAAAAAAGTGGTTATCTATTGGAGGCCAGAAATTATGCAGGCTGCCTTTGTATAACAACAGCCTCTCATCTCCACAGAAGCTGAACAAAAAAGGGAAAAACGGGTAATCAAAGCTCTCTGGTTCACTTACCCTGCAGCAGGTACTCCATCATGTTAATGGTGCCCCCAGTGACAGGCATCATGGTGACGGGAGGTGCCTCCATTGTGTCTGATTAAGCTCAAGAACTTAGACTGGATTCAGAGTCCCCAAGAAAGTAAAGTACAGGATACACCTGGAAACGTTGTACTTGTTAATACATCGGAGAGGTGGAGACACCAAATCTGCTTGTCATTGGCCCTGACAGCAAAAGATTCATTCGCCCACTGAAAACATTTTAAGTAACTGCTATAGGCCAGTTTCACAAACTGGTGATACAAAAATATACAAAGGAGACGTGATCGTGCAGTTACAATATAATCCAGTCTTAAGGTCCAAAACACCTCTAAAACTTTTCCGTGCACTCTTGAGGAAGTCATCAGACTTCTCACTCAGGGACTCAATGTCTTCCTTATAAAACAGGGCCAATGATATTTAAAAACCCTCAAGATTTTAGCATTCAGATGACATAAATTTAACATGCAGAAGAACTGAATGGTGACTTAAGGGGCTTGTCCACTTATAGATAAGGATATTGAGACCCGGAGAGGTACTCAGGGACACACAGCAAGACGGTGGCAGATGCTGCACAAGACGAAAATCTAGGCCTTCCGCTTCTCTAATAACGCCTTTTAAAGCGAGCCAGGCGGAAGGGTGAAATTCTTTTACACTGGTTTGCGTCTTCCTAAGCCAGCATGGAGAACACGTGCCCACTTACACCAGAAACACACCTCCGCGCGCGTTCTTGCCTGTTTTCGCAAAGCGGGGCGTTATATCCACCCAACCACCTCCGAGATTTGGAGAGACAATTAGCCCACAGTTCTAAGGTTAAAAGCCCCTGTACAGGGGAACACCTCCTCCTTTTCCAGCTTCCGGCAGGAGCCGGATGTCGCCCACACCTCCACACAGCCGCCCCGCAATGTAAGGATGCCGAGAGGGCTTAAAAATCGTCCTTTGCCTGGCTCTCAGGAACGCATGCGCGTTGCTGCCTCAAGGAAGATGGCGGCCTCCCTCTAAGTGTTTTTCTGGGAGTTGGCGGCGGGGCGGGGCGGGGCGGGGCGGGGCATTAACGTCATAGGCTGTCCTCCAGGAAAATATTTGTTTCCAAGTTCGGGGACCCAGAGGTGTTTTTGTCTAGGAGATCTCTTGGACCTGATGGGGAAAAAGAGTCTGGGACAGGGAGCTGCAGAAAAAAAGAGGAGAGACTGTTATAAAACATTTTTTGTTGGGTACCTGAAGGTAAAAATGAAAGACCCCCTTTACTGCTTACAGTAATATTTTGAACAATTAGAGAGCTCAGCAATATGTGCAATCTTTGTTCACTTTGCTGTGGATGTTTTGCTTCAATTTCAAAATACGGAGAGAGACCTGACTGGTGTGGTTCAGTGGGCTGGACGCTGTCCTGCGAAGGGAAATGTTCCCGTTTGATGCTCCTTCATGTCACAAGCCCGAGTTGCAGGCCGGGTCTCCGGTTGGGGGCGTGTGAGAGGCAACCAATCTATGTTTGTCTTACACATCAGAATTTCTCTTCCTCTCTCTTTTCTCCCTCCCTTCCCTTCTATATAAAAATAAATGAGAATTTAATCTTAAAAATAAAAATAAAAACACAGGGAGAACCCCAGCTGGGTAGCTCAGAGCAACATCTCCATAAGCCAAGGTTACAGGTTCGATCCCTGGGACACATACAAGAATCAACCAATGAATACATAAATAAGTGGAACAACAAATCAATGTTTTTCTCGCTCTCTCTCTGAAATCAATAATAAAAATATAGGGGTAAGTAAATGCAAGGACTTTATGGAATGCTGCTTATCTGTCAAGCATATAAGATGCAGACAAAGTGGGCACTAGAGTTAGGTGAATGAGGCACACTCCTGGAAGGAAAAATGTAAGGGAACAGCAAAAATATCGGTAACTAAGATAAATAATACATTTTACAAACTTAATACAAGAGAATCCTTAATCAACAATATATCAAAAATTTAAAATTGATCTTGACAACAGCCCTATGAGCCAAGTGTAATGATTACTATAATTTTAAAGATGGGAAAATGTAGGCAACAAAAACTTAAATAACATGCAAGGGAGTGGATAGGCAGGGAAATGGCTAACTAAGCTGCTGACTCCAGAGCCCACCTCTTCATTACTACACAAAACTGTCACTCTGACTCGAGTTCCCCCACTGTAACCTATACTATTTTCCATTCATTCACTTTTAAAAATTGAACATTTCTTGAAAAGTTATTGTGCTTTAGACATTTCTGTTAATTGTTGACTTTGTTTCTGCCCTCAAAAGAGATATAGGCAAGATGTGGCGATCAGAGAAACAAAACAGTACCACGCGATTCGATTCAATGAGACTTAAAAAACGAGTCAACTGCTTTGCAAGCAATCAGGACACTTGATCTGCTTTGAGGGCATCAGAGAAGGATCCCCAGAAAAGGTAATTAACGCCCAAAGTAACTTGAAGGAACACTAGATGTCAGCCAGATAAAGAAATGTAGAAAGGGAATTCCAGGTACTGGAACAACATGTACAAAAGGTCATTGAGTTAAATAGAATTAAGATCTAGAATTTGAGATTGGGAGCGGTAAGAAATGTCTGGAGATGGGGTCAATTCCAGGTCCTGGAGGACTTTGCATGTCAGACTAAGGCACAGACGTGGGCTTTAAAAAGACCACTCTGGCTGAAATGTGAAGAAAAGTGTGGGAAAGGAGGGCCTGGAGAAAGAAGACCAGTTAGGAACTTTGGCATAACTCCAGCTGAGAGATAATTGCAGGAGAAAAGACAGATTTTAAAATATGAAAGAGTAACCAAAGATAAAGACAGGGAGAGGGAGGCAAACATATCTAGATTCCTCCCATAGGTGACCACGGTAGTGCTCTTTTCTGTGCTAGGAAACACAGTATAGGTGAGGCAGGTAAGATGAGTTCACATGTAGACACACTGAGCATGAGGTTTTTATGGGAAAACCAATGGCAATGTCCAGCCAGAGTTGAAAGCAGAGAGAGCTGGGCTAGAGGTATAAATTTCATAGTCAGAGCTTCACAGATGGTAGCTGAAGGCACAAGAATAAATGAGATCACCCTGAAAGAGTACAGAATAGGAAGGTTATGATTTCCTAATTCATAGAGATACCTAGCCTTATTAATTCTTCAC
Source organism: Phyllostomus discolor (assembly GCF_004126475.2). Classification (NCBI taxonomy): domain Eukaryota; kingdom Metazoa; phylum Chordata; class Mammalia; order Chiroptera; family Phyllostomidae; genus Phyllostomus; species Phyllostomus discolor. The sequence goes on along the minus strand of NC_040907.2, from coordinate 18,084,793 downwards.
CTTTGGATTTTTTTTTCTATTGTGAAAACAACAGCATCATTATTAATAGTAATCACCAACAGCAAACACCCAGTGACAAATAATAAATGATACAATTCTTACTCTTAAAGAGTTTGGTTTGCTGAGAGACAGGTAAGACATCCCAGGTTACTTGGGCCCAGTAGTCTTCATTGGCTGCTGACTCAAGAGTTTGCCTCCCTACCTCTGTATGACAGGCAGTATCAGTCATTTCATCCTCTTATTAATCTTAAGGCGGGGACCTAAGAAAGTCTGTTTGCTGCAGAATGGTAATCGACCTATTTACTTGCTCCTTTCCACTTAGCCCAGAGAACCCAACCCCAGCCTCTGGCTGACCAGGTGTTGAGGTGCCTCAAGGGGAATAGGCTATAATAGTTAATGTATTACACATATCCATAAAAGATTAACAATTAGCTCTGTTTTAGCTGAACTGTAACTGTCTGTTTGGGTTTTTCCCCTCCCAGGTCTGTCTGAGGACCTGAGGACGTCAGTGTTGTTTTCTGTCTGAAGATAATTAACCCATTGGTTCTTGAATTTCCTAGATGGAGGCCCTTTGGCAGCTCCCCTTTAGTGTGTGCGTACTGGGTACCAAAACAGCCCTGGGGTAAGCAGTTTCTGGGAATCTGGATCACTGATTTACTCCTCATACCAGCCTTCTGAAGCATGTGGTATTCTTTTAGTCTCATAGATGCAAGAATTTTGTCTGTCACTCAGTATCTTTGGAAGTTTCTGGACCCTTTCATCACCATTAGCCCCTTTCTTGGGCCATCGTCTGTGCTGTCAACTCAGACATTTCCAGAGGAGACTCTTTGTACGGCCCACAGGAGAAGAAGACCAAGGAGACTCCATGGAGAAGCAGAAGAGCACGGTTTAACATGCTTGTGCTTAGTGTTTAAGATGGGCATGGAGGCAGGCTGATTGGGTTAAAGTTCTATCACTGTCTAGCCATGTAAGCGTGGCAAGTTACTTTGCATCTGTCAGTCTCATGTTCTCATCTATCTGATGCAGAGAATAGTACTTCCCTCTAAGACTGTTATGAGGATTTGACTAATACACTTGGCGCATAGCAAGTATCAATAAAAATTCAAACTATTCCAAATATTGGGGAATTGGGACTCTACTAAATATGGGTTAAAAATAAACAAACAAACAACCCTGGCTGGGGTGGCTTGGTTGTTGAGTGCTAGCCTGCAAATCAAAGGGTTGCTGGTTCGATTCCCAGTCAGGGCACATGTCTGGGTTGTGGACCAGGTCCCCAGTAGAGGGTGCGCAAGAGGCAACCACACATTGATATTTCTCTCCTTCTTTCTCCCTCCCTTGTCCTCTCTAAAAAATAAATTTTAAAAAGATTAAAAAAGAGCAAACAAATAGTGATGAGCCATGTCTGGACTCAGCTACATACTGGTGTGTGGCCTTGATCTAGTCACTTGATTTCCTGAAATCTGCTTCTCACTATGTAAAACAGGAAGGTTTTCTACTTAACAGAAATGCTGTGAAGAGTGTAGATGATATACACGTGTTTAGCATTAATAGATGTTTTTAGACACTGCCCTCAAGTAGCTTGGTTGAAGAGGCAGGACATAAATATTAAAGAGAGAACTAAGGAAAAGAAAGTTTTAAGGAGAAGTGGCATGTCTTTATATGAACATAGCAAGGTAAACTGTGGAATACAGTTCAGTCAACACTTATTGTGTGTCCTCTGTAGTCCAGACATTGTTCTGGGCTCTTGAACTCTAAGAATAATCAAGACAGCCTAAATCCCTCCCTTGACAGATCCTATAATTAGTAATAAAATGTTATATAGCATTGGAAATGGTTACAAGAGAAATAATGTGAAAAAACTTACAATGTCAACTAAAAAAGCCTGTTACAAAGTCATATGTGCAAGATGGTTTTAACTATATAGAGTCTTCAAAACATCTGAGCACAGAGAAAGAAAACAAAACATTATAATGCTAATAATAATGTTCTTTGTTTGTTTAATGAAGCCAGATATTACTTTTCCTCCACTTATCTGTGTTTTCCAAATTTCTGATGAGCATATGTTATTTAAAAAAAAAACTTAAAATGAACCGAATGTTCATTTACAGGTAAATGGATAAACAAATTATAATATATTTGCACAGTGGAATATTATTCAGCGATAAAAAGGAACAAACTAATAACAGATGCAACAAGATAGGTGAGTCTGATGTTCTAAGTGAAAGAAGACAGACACAAAAGAGTGTATAATTTGTGGTCTCATTTATATGATGTTCCAAAGCAAACAAAGCTGACCTGTAGGGAAAGCACCTAGAGCTCCGCGTGCCTGGAGTGAGGACTGGGAAGAATCAATTGCAAAGGGACACAGAAAGCTTGTTGGGAAGATAGAAATAGTCTATATTTTGATTGTAGTGTTGGTTATTCAGGTGTGTATTTGTCAAAACTCATAAGATGTACACATAAATTGGTGCATTTTAACTATGTAAATGAAATTGAAATAATGAAAAAATTTATAGTTGTTTTCTGGTTACAAGAGCATTACATGCTCATTGTGAGAAATTCTTACTTTTTAGAAAAAAATTTATAATATTTAGGAAAAAATTAGTTTATCCATTCTGAAAAAGCAGGAAGCCACTCTAAGCATAGGGTTTGGTACACAATAAGCATCAGTAAACCGTGAAACAGAGTGAGGGAGAGAATTAGCTCCACTGGGAAACAGAGAAGAGTGAAGAGAGTGGACAGCAGAATCTGTAAGTCCAGGAGGAACCCTGCTGGGGGGTGAGGCTGTCAGGGGTGACAGGGCAGGTATGTGACCTCTATGAGACCCGAACAGGTGGGAAAGAAGTGAGAGCAAAGGCCAGAGTAGGGGAACTGATAAGGAATTGTGTTTGATTGTCTTTTCTGCTTGTTCTTAGGGTTCTCTCTTCCCATTTCATTGGGGAAAGAGTGAGAATGTGGCCATGACAAAAATCACAGTGGCAAGAAAGGCAGAGAATATATGAAGGAAGAAATGGATATAGGGTCCTCGGTAATGACCGAGTCATCCATGAAGTTAACTCCCAACATTGCTGTCTTTCCTGCTTGGCCCAAGTATCATAGACTGATCCCACCTATTTGTTCTTGTGAGTAGAACTGTATCAGTAAGCAATTATGCACCAAAACCCCACAGAAAGTCCCATCTTGGCATAATTTGCAGATGCAGTAATGGTTGAAGACTTAGAACCCAGCTTCCACCAGAGTGAGGAAAACAGAACTAATAATAATTCTTAATAGTTCACAAGTGCACAGCAATCTACAGTTCACCCAGTACTTTCCATTTATTTCAGTCCATTCTCCCACCATCAGGAGTAAGAGATTAGAGGAGGGGCAACGTGGCACAGGATAAAGCAGCAGACACACTTCGTCTAGGCTGAGGTGCGAACTCCATCTCCTACAAACCAGATGACCTCAAGTGGTGACATCCTCCCCTACAGCCATTATGAATATAAAAGGAAATGTATATGTCACACCTAGCCCAGTGGAATGTTCTGCAGCTGGATTGCTGGTGTTAGAGTCATCCCAATTTTATGGATGCGAACATGGCTCAGTGCAAGTCATGAAAAAATTGCAAGCAAGAGCTGAGACTTTCTGAGAAATCTCCAAGTTAGAAGAAGACTTCATCACTGTTGTCTGCTCTTGACTCAGAAGAAGCCAGAATGGGGGGCTGTGTAGGGAATAGAGACCATGCCTAGTGGGTGACTTAAGGGAAGACCTGACATGAAATTATAGGATCAGGAACTTAAAAGTGAGCTTTCAGCCTCTTAGTCTAGCTCTTTCTCCTCCACCTCATAGAATATATGGAGAAACCAAGGTTCAAGGAGCAGAAGGAACTTACCTAAATGACTCAGCATAGAGTGGAAAGCCCTTAACAGAATTTTTCTTGCTATTTCCTTCTGTGCCCAAGCTCTTTGCTCACACAGACCTGGGGTAGAGTCTTGATCCTGCACTAACTAGCTGATATGACATCTCTGACGCTCAGGATCTGCATTTGTAAAATGAAATAATTGCATCTACCTCACTGGTTTGCTGTAACTATTAAATTACATAGTGCACATAGAGGGCACAATAATTTAAATGGATATACATTTCCCATTTTACAGACAAGGAACTGAGACTTGTTGAAACTTCCCTTGGTTCCAGATTGCACCTAAGGTCAAAAAAAGAGCCTCGAAAAAGCTGAAGAAACCTCTGGGTGGGAATTGGGTGGGCACAGGGCAAGCCAAACTCACCTTGTATCTGTCACTGGGAGCCACCCAGAAGCTCAGGAAGACACTAGCCACAGTGACCTTCCCTGCCTCTGCCACCTAAGTGCACAAACAGGTTGTGAAACACCCTCGCAGTGACTCAGCCTGCGGGCCTGTTCTGCTGGTCAGTGAGGGCAGGCTGGGGCTGTTTGGATGAGCCTTGCAAGGACATCATGTCTAACAAACACATTGCTTGTCAAAGACCCAACTGGGGTACCAAGCACAAACTGTGAACTCTGGTCTCTAGGGCGTCACAGATGACTGAACTGGGGTGCCTAAGTCGTATATATCTCTCGGTTGTTATTCCAGTCTAAAAACTGTCCAAGGTCATTGTTGGAAATAGGGCAATGTGTTAGAGGCTGGGGAACTCCTATTTCTCAAGAGGCTGCTTGATATGGTGACCAGGGCCTGGACTTTTGATGTCCATATTATGCAACCTGAGTTCAGATCCTGGCTGTGCTGCTTATTGTACTTGCAACCTTAGGCAGATAGCTTACCCTTGCTGAGTTTCAATTTCCTTATTTTATAAAATGCCCACCTTGCACAATTGTCTTTTGGACATAAAAGATATAACTTTCATGGAACATAGAAAATTCTTCACAAATTGTCTTGAGGATCCTGTGCTAATATCTTCCTCTTTTTCCACTCCAAATTGAAATTGCACCTCCCTAGGTAAGGATTTATGTTGCAGTGGCACTTTGACACTTAGCTAGAAGTGGTGGAAACAACTAATACAGTCCTGGCCGGTGGTTCAGTTGATTGTAGCATCATCCCACACAACAAAAGTCTGCGGGTTCAATTCCCGGTCAGGACACATACCTAGGTTTCAGGTTTGATCCCTATTTGGGGCATGTACGGCAGGCAACCAACTGATGTTTTTCTCTCCCATCAATGTTTCTCTCTCTTTTTCCTCCTTTCCTCTCTCTTTAAAATCAATAAGCATATCCTCAGGTGAGGATTTAAAAAAATATCCTGACCTCTGTACTCAACAGTTCGATACTTTCTTAAAAACTAAACATGCAACTACCATACAAACCAGCAATTGCAAACCTGTACATTTATCCCAGAGAAGTGACATGCTAAGACAAAAACTTGTACGTGAATGTTTAGAGTGGTTTTGTTGGTAGTAGCTAAATCCTGGAAACAATCCAAATGTTCTTAAATAGATGAATAGTTAAACCATGATATATTGATGGACTACACCTCAGCATGGAATACTATTCAAAAATTTAAAAGAATGATATATGGATACACACAATAATCTTAATGAATTTCCAGAGAATTGTGCTAAGTGGAAAAAAAATAATCTCAAAAGGTTACTCTTGGTACAATTCATTTTTGTAACATATCTCTCCAGAGCCTGTGCAGAATTTCTTAAAATGACATTTGAGATCCCTCATAACCGTATTAGTCAGAAGTCTTCTAGTTGCAAGTGACAAACATCCAACCTCCTGTAACTACGGAGGCGAGGTGGAGACTTCAGGCCTATCTGGATCCAGAGACTCAAATAATCATAAGGAATTGCAACCTCTCTCTTTCTCTCTCTCTTTCTCATTATCTCTGTCTTTTCGTCTCTCTCTCTCTGTCTTTGTCTCTTTAATCTCTAAACCTGACTGCCCTTTCTCTTAGTTTTCCTGGTGAAGCAGAGATTCTTTTTTTCCCAAAAGTTCCAACAAATATACTGGGGAGGATTCTCACTGGCCTAGCTTGGGTTGTATGTACATCTTTACATCAGTCAGTGTTGTGTTCTAATGGGGCAGGACTTGGTTGTGTGCCCACATCTGGAACCATACAGGTGGGGTCAGGCCTACCAGAAAGCAGAACGAGAACAGGGTAAGTGGATCTTTAAAGCAAAACAGGAGTAGGTGCCCTGGCTTGTGTGGCTCAGTGGACTGAGCACTGGCCTGTGAACCAAAAGGTCGCTGGTTCGATTCCCAGTCAGGGCACATGCCTAGGTTGTGGGCCAGGTTCCCAGTGCCAGGTGTATGAGAGGCAGCGACACATTGATGTTTCTCTCCCTCTTCCACTCTGTCTATAAATAAATAAATATATAAATCTTTAAAAAAATAAAATAAAACAGGAGTAGGCTATTTCCAAAAGCTATAGAGGAGGCTGGGTGGGTAGATGTTAATATCCTCTCCAGGATATTTAGGTGGGATTCAGTCTGTCCTTGCCATGGCCCAGCATGGCTCTGGGGGTTGTTTACAACTCGGCGTCCATTCTGATCCATTGGTGCCTATGCCCTTCTGGTTTTTAAATATTTTAAAAAATATTTTACTGGCCTGGCTGGCGTAGCTCAGTGGATTGAGTGCTGGCCTGAGAACCAAAGTGTCGCAGGTTCGATTCCCAGCCAGGGCACATGCCTGGGTTGCAGGCCATAACCCCCAGCAACCGCACACTGATGCCTCTCTCTCTCTCTCTCTCTCTCTGTCTCCCTCCCTTCCCTTTCTAAAAAATAAATAAATAAATCTTAAAAAAAAAGATTCTTTAAAAAAAATATTTTACTTATTTATTTATTTATTGTAGAAAGAGGGGAAGGGAGGGAGAAAGACAGGAAGAGAAATATTGATTCATTGCCTCTTACACGCCTCCAGCTGGGGACCTGGCCCACAACCCAGGCACAGGACCTGCTCAGGAATCGAACTGGCGACCTTTCGGTCTGCAGGAAGATGCCCAACCCACTGAACCACACCAGTCAGGGCTGGTTTATAACTGTTTCAAACATTACCCCCTCTTCATTTCCACCAAACGAATAGTCTTGCCCCAATTTTTTAACTTTCTCAGCCAGATCATTTGTTCTTGTCCCCCCCGCCCCACAGTCATACACTTTATGGCCCGATCCCCTTGCTTAGGACATCACTCCGAAGGAGGAGGCCACCGGCCTCCTTTCAAGCCTGCCCCGTCTTCAGAGACCGCCAGCTGAACTCCCATTTCCTGCACTGGCTGCCCCCGCCTGGAGCTGACCTCCAGCCTTCCCTACCGCACCTGCATGGTCTTTGGTAGCGCTTCTCCCACGGCCTCTTTCCTCAGAACTAGACTTTGACCTGTCTTTGCCGCTCCTATGGGACTCGAAGTTGTTGGAAGATGAGGACTGCACCTTATTCATCCTTCTATTTCCAAAAGTCTGTCACAGCGCTCCTCTCCACTTACTTAGTCCTGTTACACTGGGCAAACCCTCTCACCTGTTGGAGCCTTGGTTTATTCTTTTGTAAAATAGGGGTGATAATGTCCCTTACCTCAGTTTTTTGTGTGTGTGAGGATTGAAACATACACACATACATGATTTATTGAGCTCATATGTACCGTGTGTCAGAGACATGACGTGCCTTATGAAGGGCAAATACCTAGTGCTGGCAAACCTGGGCTTTAAATGTCCCTTTTTAAGTAGACTGTGCTCCTAACCACTATTCCAAACGGCCTCCCTCATAGGAGAGGGACATTGGCACAAGGCGGGAACACAATAAATGCTGCTAAATACTTAACTCTGTTGAACTGAATCAAATTCTGCTTTGGCTGTACTTTCCCCTGGACTGTGGTTTGTCCCTGTCCAGTTCATCCCGCCTGTGTCACCAGCCCACGTGACACTCCCCCCCACCCCGGGGCCCCACTTAATTCCTGCTGACCTGGAATGTGTCTTCGCAGCACTCCTGTAAACTGGGAGGGGCTCATGGGTGATAAATTCTGAATCTGGGAGCAGCCCAAAGGTCTTTGTTTGCACTAACCCCGACACCAGCTGGAACTCTGGCCAAGGGAGATGCTGTCTGCTAGGGGAGGGGGAATGTGTGAGCCTTCCCATCCTCCCCCATCCAGAGGAGGCCAAGGTCTAGGGCTGCAGGTTTCCCATCTTGAAGGTATTGCTCACCCTTTGGTGATAAAAGCACTTCATTGCGAGCCTCCTCACTGCATAACAGCCTTACGGTTAGATATTTGGGAAAAGCGCCAGGGAGGTCTGGATCCACCAAACTCACATTCCTGCTCCCAGAAACATTTTTTCCCCGAAGTTACTTGTTTTCCTTTTACCGAGCAATCGATACGTGCCAAGTGTTGTACTGAACGTGTTATGTGCATTGTTTAATTCAGGATTTCTCAGCCTGGCGACTGTTGAGTCTTTGGACCGCGTGATTCTTTGCTGTGAGGGACTGTCCCCTGCACCGCAGGATGCCCAGCATCACCGAGGCCTCTACTAGATGCTGGCAGCACCCTCTCTTTTACACTGACCAAAAAATGTCACCAGACTTTCCCAAATGTCAGGTGGGGCAAAATCACCGCAGGGTGAGAACCACCCGTTTAATTGCATATACCCCACAATACACTGCGGCTGGGGAAAACAGACTGTGAGACAGACTGTTTACCATGTTGCTACTTTGTTAGCATACTTAAGCATAGAAGGGAGATCTAGAAGAGAAATTCTACAAAACACAAAAAACAGTGGTACTCTGGAGGGGTGAATAATTAGCAACTTTTATTTTTCTTATTTCTGCTTATTTGTATTTTTTAAAAAGATTTATTTATTTATTTTTAGAGAGGGAAGGGAGGGAGAAAGAGAGAGAGAGAGAGAAACATCAATGTGCAGTTGCTGGGGGCCGTGGCCTGCAACCCTGGCATGTGCCCTGGCTGGGAATCGAAACTGCGACACTTTGGTTCGCACGCAGCCCGCGCTCAATCCACTGAGCTACGCCAGTCAGGCGCTTATTTGTATTTTTAAAAGGATAATGAATAGAAAACCTCTTTTTTTCCCCTTTCTGATTCCCCAAAGGAGTGAAATTCACTTACAGGAAATATATGTAATAAAATAGTGAACAATACATTAAAATTTTAAATATTAGGGCCAGTGTTGGCACATAAATCACTAAAACTGGTTAAAGAAATCAGAAATAGACTCACACTGTTTAGTTGATTGATTTTCAACAAAGGTAACTATATAGTTGAATGGAGAAAGGATAGTTTTTTCAAGAGATGGTGCTGGAACAACTGGATATTTGAAGGAAAATAATGAACCTCTACCATTACCTTACACCATACACAAAAATTAACATGAAGTGAACCATGAATCTAAATGTTAAGGTTAAAATTTCTGGGAAAAGAAACCCACAGGAGGACGTATCTATGACCTTGGATTAGGCAAGGTTTTTTAGAACACAAAACTCCAGAAACACAAAAAGAGAAAAAACTGATATATTGAGATCCATCAAAATGACAATCTTCTGCTCTTCCAGAGAATGAAAAGGCAACCCATAAGTTGGGAGAAAATATTTGCAATTCCTATATCTACAACATACAAAGAACTCTTACTATTTAAAAATAAGAAAACAAACAGCCCAATATAAAAAGTCAGCAAAAGATTTAAAGAGACATTTCAACATATACAACATATAAAAATGGCCAGTAAGTACATGAAAAGCTTAACATCATTAATCATCACAGAAATACAAATTAAAAAATCATGAGATACCATTATACACCCACATGAATGGCTAAAATTAAAAAGGCTGACAATGTCAAATGTTGACAAGTATTCAGAGCAACTGGAACTCTCCTATATGTTGGTGGTAGGAATACAAAATGGTACGCCACTTTGGAAAATGATTTGGAAATTTCTTTCTTCTTTTAAATTTTTAAAATTGTTGTTCAAGTACAGTTTTATGCCTCCCCCCCACCTGGAAATTTCTTATAAAATTAAATATATGCTTACCATATGTCACAACAATTTCACTTCTATGTTTTTACCCAAGAGAAATGAAAGCTTATGCCCACACAAATAGCAGCTTTATTCATAATGGCCAAAATCGCAAACACTCAAATGCCAATCAGCTGGTGAGTGGGTAAACAAACTGTGATGTATCCACATAATAGTATCCTACTCAGCAATAAAAAGGAATGAATGACTGATACACACAACATGATGAATCTCAAGCATTAAGCTGAGAGCCAGCCACAGAAGATTATACAGTGAATGCTTCCATTTATGAAATTCTAGAAAAGTTAAAACTACAGTGGCAGATCAGTCAGTGCTGAGGGATGGGGTTGGGGGAAGAAGCTAACATTCTGAGAGGAGGGGAGATTAAAATATTCAATATCATGGTTGTGGCTCATGATTATGGTGATGGTTATATAACTGTGTACATTGCTCAAACTTCAATGAAATGTACACTTAAAATGGGGGAATTCTACTGCATGCAAATTATACTTCCATAGGACTCACTTAAAAGTTTTCAATGCCAGGACAAACCTATTGGAATGACTAAAATGAAAAAGACCAACCCATATCAAATGTGGAAGATATGGAACTACCAATACTCTCAAACGTTGCTGGTGAGTGTAAAATGTTACAACCACTTTAGGAAACTGTTTAGCAGTTTTTTTGGTGACTTTACATATACATTTGTTATACGACCTGGAAATTCCACTATTAGGTGTTTAACAAGAGAAAAGCAAATATATGTCCTCAAAAACACTTATAACTGAATATTCATAGCATCTTCATTTAAATAGCCCCAAAATAGAAACAAGCCAAATATCAACTAACGGGAACAGAGGAACAGCTTGTGGTGTATTCATACAATGAAATAACACTCAGCTACAAAAAGGGAAGACCTACTGATGCGGGAAACTCATGAATAAACTTTAAAAACATTATGCTGAGTGAAAGAAACCATACAAAAAAGCACCTACTTTGTAATTCCATTTATATGAATGTATAGAACAAGCCAACTAATCTGTATCGAATGCAAAACTGAAAGGAATGGTAAAATAGGTCCACTGAAGATATTCGAGCAGGAGAATTACAGATACAAGACTGCATTTGAGGAGATGACTTAAGACTTGTTTGATGGGATTAAAACAATAAAACTCATTGGTTTTCTTTCTCATATAATTTGTTGATTTTTTTTTTGGCATTTTAAAACACGTTAAGAAGTATTTTTAAAAAGTTGCTATAATTTATCCTGATACCATGGTCCAGGCATTGTTTCAGCATTAATCATCTTAGATTTAGAGAAAACACTTCTGCTTATTTTCTATTTCTTTCTTTGATATAATAATTGTCTTTCTATTCAACAGGAGACCCCAAAACAGAACTTGATCATTTCTCCCCATTTACTCCTTAAGGCGACATCTCTTTGAAATTTCAGAATCATTCTTAATTTGTGTATCATGAAATTAAAAGAAGAAACCAGAAAAACTGAATAAAGCCTATTGATCCCTAATTCTTTTCAAATGCCTTTTCTTCAGAAATGTTTAAATTACAATAACTTAAAAATATTGCCTTATGCTCATATATAAGTCATCGTCTCTCAAGAAGCAATCAGGCTATCCAAAGTAAGTCTTCTAACTTTGTAGGTATAGTTTTAACCAATGGCCAAACACTTTATTAAATGGACAAATTATGATGATCACTAATTCTTTTCTCCAATTAGTTGTCAGTTTATCTGATGGCTACTGTAATCATTAGGCAATGTACTTCTAGCGTGAAAACAGTGTCTTAAGCCTAGTGAAGTGATTCATTTTGTTACATTTGCTTTTGTTCTAATTTTTGAATGCACAACTTTGTGGTTTGCTAATAAAGAAATGAGTGATTAGCAACAACAACAAACTGACCTGTCGTGACAGAAAGCAGAGAGTGCTTGTCTGGGGGATGCAGGGAGGGGGTCCGGGGGCTCATCTGGGTGGTGGTTGCATAGGTGTGCACTTCTATCAAAACTCATTGAGCTGTATGCACTTAAAATGTGTGCATGTATTGCATGCAAATTATATTTCCATAAGTTTGATTTGAAAGGAAATATAAATCAAGGTAGGAAAATGCCCCTTAGAGGAGAGTAGAGAGTAAAACTCAGAGAGGTTGGAGGGTCCTGCTGTGTGGTTGGCTTGTGACTTTGACTCTTAGCTTTATTTCTAACTGATTCCCAAAATCGAACTGATTTTTAAGGCTTATCTGAGATACCACAGCTTCTAGGAGACTTCCCAGCTTCCCCAGCCCACAGAGATTTACCTTTGAAGTCAGTGTTAATTCTGCACATTGATATTAAAAATCCTCCATAAACAAGTACAGTGCTTTCAGTGTATTAAGTGTTTTCAGCCCATTATCTCAGCTGATTCTCACCTTAACCACCAACCAGTCAGGACAAGGATTATGCTTCCCACTTTAGAAATGGGGAAAGTAAGGCTCAGGAAGGAATGTAACTTACCTCTTACAGCCACAAGTGGGAACAGAGCCCAGGCTAGTACCTGAGCCTCTGAAGCTCCTTCCCCTGCACTGCAGTGGAGTGGTGGGTGGAGACAGCACTAGCCAAAATTCTAGAACTTCTGCTAATTTGCTTGGGAAATTCCTGGGCAATATTGATATTGCTAGACCTCGGCGGCCACAGCTGTAAAAGGGGTAAATCCCTGCCCTGCCCATGTACCAGGGTGGTGATCAGGATTGCCTAGAATAGTCCCTGGACGTTACGTTATCAATGAACATTTATTGCTATTAACAAGCACTTACTGAGCACTTACTCTAGGACTGCGGTAGACACCGGGGATACAGCAGTGGACAAGGAGACAGGCAAGAAACAATAACGGTCACAGCAGGTGCTAAAGAGAAGAGACGTGGACGGGAGTGGAGCCAGGCTGGGAATACAAGGGTCTGGCCCCGACTCTGAGGAGACGATATTCAAGGTGAGGACTTGAGGTTTGGAACAGCTCATCCCACGCAGATCTGGGAGAAGAGCACTCCAGGTTGTGGGAATTCAATATTATCTTGCATTTCACAACTTGGCTTTCACAGATGTGGGAACTGAGGCCATTAGTCTAAGAAGATGACATCGACCCAACCCCTGTTTTCCACCAAAGGGAGGAACTGAGTTAACTAAGCAGGCTCTCTGTAAGCACATTCTCATTTGACCCTGACAATAATAATTTTTATGGTAATGTTCTCATTTTATTGATGAGGAAATTAAAGAAGGCTGTCCAAGATCATGTACTTGGCTCTGTTTGTTTATACTGTGCCTCATTCCAGATGGACCTGCACTCAGATTTGAGCCTCATCTGTCTGGTTCCAAAGTCCAAGCTCTTTCCCCGACAGCCGACTGACACTTGAGTGTCTGAGAGAGAGCTGGCAGCAGAGCAGCCAGCCAACCACGAAGCGACTGAGCGGAGGCTCAGTCCAAAACACGGGGAGACTGTTGTTTCGGGAGCACCGCCGCCAGGACATAGCCCTAGACCAGGCACCCTAGAGGATGCAAGCGTATATTCCGCACCTATTGTATTTATTCGGCCCCCGAGACATGCCAGCTCCTGCTCTAGGCCCTGGAGATAAAGCAGTGAACACGCTAGACGAAAACCTCTGCCTTCACGAAGGGGCTTGCTATCAAGTGGGGAGATGAGCAAGCCACATGAATGATTATAATATTAGACAGGACAAAAATGCTGGAAAAACAGAAGCAGCCCTGAGCAGTGTGGCTCAGTTAGTTGGGCATTGTCCCGCAAAGTGAAAGGCAGCACATTTGATTCCCGGTCAAGACACATCCCTGGGTCGCAGACTCGGACCCTGTTTGAGGTGTGTATGAGAAGCAGCCGGTCGAAGTTTCTCCCTCTCTCTCTCTCTTTCTCTCTTTTTCCCTCCCTTCCACTCTCTCTAAAAATAAATAAATAAAATCTTTAGAAAAAAGCAGAAGCAGCCCTGGCTGGTGTGGCTCAGTGGATTGAGTGCTGGCCTGAGAACCAAACGGTCACAGGTTCGATTCCCAGTCCGGGCACATGCCTGGGTTGCAGGCCAGGTCTCCGATGGGGGGCCTGTGAGAGGCAATTACACATTAATGTTTCTTTCCCTCTCTCCCTCCCTTCCTCTGTATCTAAAAATAAATAAATAAAATCTTAAAAAAAAAGAAAGAAAAAAGCAGAAGCAATTAATAAGCTTAGGTCAAAGGAGGAAGATGTGTGCCCTGGGTGGGAATGGGAGTTTGAGGGACCATTTGGATGAGAGGACTTGGAATCCAGGTTCAATTTTTCCCATCTGCAAAATGAAGATAATAGGCAATACTAGGCTTGACTATACAGGGCTATTGTGAGGGTTAAATGAGGTCGTGAGGTCATGCCTGAGAAGTACCTAGTGGAGTACCTGAAGACTAGGAAGTCCTCAATAAATCCCTCTATTTTGTCCACTTCTCCTACTATCTGTGGTCATGGTCAGTTAGGTCTGCTATAACAAAAATACCTTAGACTGAGTGGCTTAAACAGCAGAAACTTATTTCTCACAGTTCTGTAGGCTGGGAAGTCTAAGAACAAGGTATTAGCCAGTCTGGTTCCTGATGAGAGCCTTTGTCTTTGTTATGTCCTTACATGGCCGAGAAGGAGAGGGAGGGAGCTCTCTTCTCTCCCTTCTTATAAGGGCCGCATTCCCATTGTGAGGGCTTCACAGTCATGACCTCATTACCTCCCAAAGGCCCCATTTCCAAAATAACCATCACACTGGGAATTAGGGTTTCAACTTATAAACAGGAGGGGGCCATGAACATTCAGTCCATTACATCTGTTTTGTAATAAACAATAAAATCTCCTTTGAAGACTTCTCATTGCCTGCAGGATAAAGTCCAAAATTCTTAACACACCCTGCCAGGCCAAGCCAGATCTACCTCAGGCTTCCTTCTCAGCCTCACCCTTCCGTGCATCCTCGCTGCTCTCTCTGTCCTCGTCAGGCAGGGGAGCTCGCATCTCCTCCCAGGCTGTCTCCTCTGCCGGAAATCTTTGTTCCACACTCCTTTCTTCCCTCCCATCCTTGGCCCGTCTTTTCTTATCGTTCACGTCCGGGGTACTTCTCTGGGAACTCCCACTCTGAAGGCGGGGGTTCCCCTGCTGTACTCTCTCATTCTCCCTGTGCCTTTTATTCGCCCGGGACTCATCACAAGTTTTTGTGTGATGTTAGTCTTTTCCACCGGACTTCCAGGGCCGGCACTATGTCTGGCTCCTTCCCTGCTGTACTGGCAGCACCTGGCAGTGTCTGGGACCAAATAAGCACTTGAGGATGTTGGCATGAACAAAGAAAAGGGGTTCCTTCTGGACATGTGAGTTGAGCTACTCAGAATTGGGACAGGTCAAGACTCCCCGCAACTGGAACCAACAGTGAGGTCAGAGGTGACTCAGACCTGAAGGGAAGAATTTCTCTGCTGTAACCATGGTTACATGACATGGGTTGAGACGTGGGTTTTTGCAGGACCTGGGGATCACACACAGGCTGACTTGAGAGAAGATGAAGCGCTCAGGCAGTGTATTTAACCTTCTCCCCAGAGAGGGGAAGTGACTTGCCCACAGTCTCCAGCCCTGGGAGTGAGAAGTTATTTTGGCCCTTTGACCATTGCAGCTGTTGCCTCTGACCTCAGGAAGAGAAAGTCAGGACTCTGACCCAGAGTGGTGACCAACCATGAAGAGGATCTGAAAGTCCAGGCTTGTGAGACCTCAAGCAAGTCATTTTGCCTCTCTGGTCTTGATTTCACCATCTGTAATAAGTGTCTTAGGCCAAGTATCTGGGTAAGCAGACTCCGAGGTGGAGATCTGCATGCAGGGGGTTGGTTTATGGGGGATCGATATCATAGGACAGTGCGAAGCAGGGCTGAACGGGAGAAATCGGGCTGCATCACCAGCCTCGGCTGATCCTGAAGGGAGCGCTAGAGCTGGGATAATGCTTTAGAGTTGTTTCAGATGGAGCTAAAGGGGCCACGCCTTGGTACACCCACATCTCTTCAACCAGTCATTGCAGGCAGACTGCCTGGAGGCGGCATAGCCATGAGCTAGGTAGCTCCGTTTGATCCAGGCCAGTTCCCAGAGAGGGACTGAGTTGAGGTCGTTCCTGGTGGAGTGGGAGCGTGGGAAGGAATGAGAGCCACAGTCTGGGTTGCGCACCACAGCATCCGTTACAGAGGAATGTAGGTGCGTGGTTTTCTAACTGCTCCATGGAGCCCTCGGGTTCCAAGGAGGTGCTTCAATGGATGGGTAGGAAATTGCCCTTCCTGGGTATGTTTTAGTTTCTGCAAAAATCTGACATATTTCCTTGGAGGAAAAAGCTCTGCTGCTAGATTGTAAATACTCTTAAGGCACCTCATATTTCTGCTCTGAGGAACTGATCACAATTATAATTTCTGTAATTAGTTGTGTAATGATCTAATGTGTGTCTCCTGCACTAGACAGTAAATGCCAAGAGGGCAGGAGCCATGCCTGCTTTGTCCACTGCTCGATGTCCAGAGCATTTACATATTTTGTGCACAACGCCAATCGAATGGAAGCATGGCTTGGGTATCAGAACCCCAGGGAAGCTGTTAAAGATGCAAATTTCTGAGCTCCACCTCCAACCACCGGTCCTCTAGGAGAGTCTGAGGCACAAAAAGCTTGTGAATCACGTCTTCATCCCACTCTTCCTAGGGCTCCGATGAATGTTTGAAACCTGCTGGAGGAGACTCACCCAAATCCTTTCTACTCCCTCTCAGCTGTTCTCAGTCCGAGCGTGACTTCAAACACCGAACAAACAATCAAGCCACCAGCAACCTTCTACCAACTCCAACCTGGGTAGATGGTGCCCAGGTCCCCGGATTGCAGGTTGCAGAGGTCTAAAATGAATTCATTAGATCCAGTCTGGGATCAAGAGTTTTCAATGCCTCATGCAAAATGCCTTGAATGTGATTTTTTTTTAAAAGCAGATTGAGGGTACAGGGAGTTTGGGGACAAAAGTGATGCTTTGGAATCAGACACTGGTTCAAATCCTTCCTCAGCTGTGTGACGTTGGGCAGGTACCTGAATACTAAATGGCTCACTAGTGCTGCGTGCTGGTCCCCTGAACTGTGGTTGGTGGCTCTCACGCGTGATTAAATTCACACAGCCCTCCTGACTCGAGGTATGAGTTCCAGCGCACGGATAAGGAGATCGAGGAGGGAGAACAGAAGTAACTTGCTTCTGGTCAGACAGACATCCCACGTCGAAGCTGGAATCTGAGCCCAGGTGGGTCTGTCAGGTTGCTGTTCCCTAGACTCTCACTTGAGGTTCCTTTTCTACATCTAGGAAATGGAACACCACTCCTTTCTCCCAGGGTTGTTGTAAAGAGTGAGATTCAATTTGGAAACATCTGGCAACACCCGGTAATGCTAGCTGGAAAAGAAATGTGAGCGTTTTGTGCCCGTTTTCGTGGGAGAGGGAACTGGAGGCGCAGTGAAATTACCCCCTGCCACGGCCCCCACATCCGCCCGCCCCCCTTGCCACTGGGTAAGTGACTGAGTCTGGACCGGAATCCAGGCTTTATACTCCAAGTCTGATGTACTGTCTTTCACATCCTCTTAATGACTGTAGAAGGAAGACCGAATGTACTGGGAACAGAAAAAATGAAGAGGGTAGAGGGAAAGGGACATGAAGTCAGTAGGGGGGGGGTGGGGGGGCTTCCTGGAAGAGGCCTTTTCACTTTATGAAGTGGGGAAAACCGCAGGAGAGGGCTTAACTCTTAGTTACCATGTGGGTTTTCTGAGCTTATTCAAGTTCCTGGTGCCCAGAGCAGCTCAGAAGCTTGACCACTGGCACTGGCATCACTTGGGGCAGGGGGCGGGGTCACATCTAACTCATTAGGCCTGGTTTGTCCTTGGAGCTAGAGAAGGAAGGATGAAAAGCAGGTAACCATAATGTGGTGGGGCAGGGCACAGAAGTGGGTCCCCAGAGATTCTCAAATAGCCTCCCTCTGCCACAGGGGGAGCCCAGTAGTGGAAAAAACAGCAATGTGAAATGCCCAGGGTCAAGCAGGCCCTAGTTGGAATCCTGGCTCCACCACTGACTAGCTCTGTGGTCTCAGCCATGTCACTTTACCTCTGAATCTCAATTCTCTCCAAGAGTTGCTGCAAATGAGAAAAATGGCCCCCGAGTACCCAGTCAAGGACCAGGCTTAGTGAGAAAAATAACTTGGCCATTATTTTCCCATAGTGCCTGACCTGCCACTGATGGGTGAAAGGGCTAGATACCACAGGTACAGAAGCAGAGTTTCAATGCCAACCACTCCCAGTCTGCAGTGGCCGGGCACAAGTGACCAGGAGGGTTGGGGCTAGCAGGTCAGGCCCATGATGCAATCATAGCTTCCTGCTAACAGGTGAACCATGACCCTTAGGAAATGGAAAAACAACTCATTAACAAGGAGTACAAAACAAAACCTTGGTGAACATTTATTTCTCATCATACAGAACTGGTAGCAAAGCCAAAGACTTCTGTTCTTGAACACTGAATAGCCCTCCCCACCCACCTACAGGACATTTACAGAGTCATCGTGTCCCCTCTCAAACCCGAACCCCAGGGCTGAGGCACCTTCCCTCCAGCCCAGCTTCACTGCAGGGCGGGCCGTGAGGCCTGCAGGGGTGCCAGTCACGTCCCCACGCCTGCACGGGGAAGAAATGCGGCAACCCACCAGGCCCCTCCCCTGCCCCAGCCCAGAGAGGAGCGCAGAAGCCAGCAGCATCTTGGCCTTTGGCTTCTTTCAGTCACCTCCAAACTGGTCAGAGAGGAGTCACATACTACCGAAAAAAGGGCAAGGGAAGTCATAATTCACAGCTTATTTGCTACAAAAAGTGCCTGGGATCAGTCCTTGGCTGCTTCTGCCTCCAAGTAATCCACCTAAAATTGAGGAGAGGGGACAGAAACTGGATGGTCCTTGGAAGGTAGCCAGGAGACTGACTGCAAGAGTGGGGGGCTCCCAGGGGCCCTCAAAATCCTTCAAGATTGGTGGCTCACTGCTGGCAGGGTGGCCTGAGAAACCTGGACACGGAACTTAGCCCCACCTCTCGGTCGGCAATGCAGCTTTGGAGATAGAGGTCAAGGAGTTTTGGCAATATCGCCATGGTCACCTGGCCACTGGCAGGGTCCAAACAAGAACCGGGGGATCTCCTGCCTCTCCCTTTGGACCATGTGCCACCTAGAAAGGATCAAGATTTTGGCAAACGTCTGCAGCAGAGCCACAGGAGACAGGAGGGCAGGGTGCTGGGCAAGTACAGCTCTGGAGAGAGCAGACTGCCCCGCCCTCCGCCTCCTTCTGTTGCCACTGACTGTGGCTTCGGAGGCGAGCCGCTGAAGAGGTTTGAATTTCACCCATAAAGGACCAAAATACAGAGAACTTAGACTCTAATACTTCCTACTCTTCAGAAGGCAGTGACCAACAGAGCTACCAATTCT
The DNA here is from genome assembly GCF_004126475.2 of Phyllostomus discolor. Classification (NCBI taxonomy): domain Eukaryota; kingdom Metazoa; phylum Chordata; class Mammalia; order Chiroptera; family Phyllostomidae; genus Phyllostomus; species Phyllostomus discolor. Next base: position 18,065,348 of record NC_040907.2, on the reverse strand, counting down.
CTAGTGATGACCTACTGGTTTGAAGTACTTGGTCGCTCTCGTGGGGCACCAGGTGTGGGAGAGGAGGGCAGGAGGGCAAAGGACGTCAAAGGAAGTGAAGTAGGGCTGGGGCAGTCAGGAAACAGGGGGCCTTCAGGTTGACCGATAGAACGGGTTTTTGGGGAGCTGGATGCACAGACCAGCTGTGACCCTGACTTTCACATTGATGGGTGAATGGCAGGTGAGAGGTAAATGAGAAAGGAATGAGGGAGGAGGAAAATAAAAGCTGCTTGGAGTGTCAGTTTCTGGACCTGTTTGCCTCTCTCCCTGGGGGCCGGCAAGGGACCTTCCTGGTCCAGGAAGGTCACAGTACTTGCGGAGCCTGGGGCCCACCCCAGGGGCGCACGGTCCAAACTCAGCCCATTTTACTTCCTGTGCCCTCTGCCTCTGGGTGTAGGGGCAGGAGAAGGGGCATAGCCCCTGGGGATCTGCTAGTCCTCTTCCAGCTGCCGGGGACAAAGCCGAGATCCCAGAGATCCTGTCCATTCCAGTGAGAAAACAAAGGGCGTGGCTGCACGGCACACAAAAGCCCACCCCCCAGAGCGTGGTGGGCGGGCGTGGGACAGAAAGGGATCGGGTCTGTCTCCAGACACAGAAGTTCTTGCTGGGACGATGATGTCCCCAGGGTCAGCTGCTCCAGGCCCAGGTCTTGGGCAGGAGTCAGGTCATGTACCGAGTGATGGCTCGGAGGGCGTAGAGCAGGGCGGCCTGCATGCGGGCCTCCAGGAGCAGCAAGTTCACATGGACCTGGGGCACAGACGAGGGCTTGTCAGCGACAGATGTCCATTCTCCCCACCCCCATCCCTCCCACATCGCTACTGTCCCTGACCACCCACCTCATCCTTCCCTTTTCTAAGGCTAGGAACCGCTGGGGTCAATGACTGCTGAGACATTTCAACAATCGCCCCTATTGTGACTGATCTCTTTATCCCCTGAAGCTAAAAATAAGAACTGCCACTGAGCACCTCTTTGGGATTGGACATTTACATTCATTTTCTCATTGCATCCTCTCAGCAGTCTTGAAATGCAGGTTGTATGTATTCCCATTGTAAAGACAAAAAAGCTCAGGGAGGCAGAGTGACTTGCCCAAGGTCACACTGCTACTGAGTTACAGTGTTACAATTTCACCCCAGGTCCCCCTGGCTGCCACTGAGGACCCTGTGGGGCACATTCCCATCTCACAGGTGAGTAAATGGAGTCTGAAAGCACAAGTGGAGTGGGGCTTACGCCCAGGCCAATATGCTCAGGTATCCCACCAGCAGTACTGACTCAGACTGGGGTACCTCGCTGGGTCCTGACCCCCGGGCCCCCTCCATTGACCAGGCTGACCTAGTCCCACCCTGTCACTCCCCCATGGCCACACCCTCACCTTCTCTGAGTGGCGGAAGTGCCTCCAGAAGAGGCTGTACATTCTTCGGGTAGTCTTCTCTGGGTAGCAGGCCACTGTCTTGATATAGATCTTGAGGTTCCGCTCCAGGAGCTGGTTCACCTCCCCGTAGTCATAGTCATCATACCTGGAGGAAAAGGCCCCAGTAGCATCACTCACCCTTGGCTCCAGAACTAGCTCCTCTCCCCTAGCCCCACCCTGTGAAAGTAGGAACAGAGTGTGGGGAAAAGGCAGAAGGGCGCCTCTCCCTTCTCTCTCTCAGGCACACCACCCCCTGCCTTTCTCTCTCCTACGGTCCAAGGGCCCTTCTTTTGCTTCTTGCTTCCTGAGCCTACATGGTCCAGCTGACTCTCTTCTTCTCCCTCTGTAACTTTCTCTTATAACTTGGGAAGGAAGGGAGGGAGGGAGGGAGGGAGGGAGGAAGCAATTGGGAGTTTGGTTCCTCTTGGAAAAATAGCTCATGCTGTATATCACAGGCCAATGAATGCATAGAGAATAAGCATACTTTATTTGGTACCAACTTTGTACCATGTGAACATATACTCATGGAATCCTCAACAACTGCTGTATACTACTGTATACAATACTACTAGATACAACACACTGCAGTCATCAACCTCGTTTTATAGATGAAACTGAAGTTCAGAGAAAGTAATGTCACTTGCCCTAGGTCACACAGCCAGGAACAGGATTGGAACCTAGCTCTGCCTGGCTCCAGGGTCATATTCACTACTCTACTGTGAAGGCTATGGAAGATGGGCTGGGAAGTCATTGCGAGTATTTCCCCTGGAGAAGGAAAGGGCAAAAAGGAGCTGGTACCCATTTTACAGAGGAGCAAAGTGAGGCTCGGAGAAGGCAATTAACTTGTTCGATGTCAAAAAGTAAGTCGGTGACCAGTCTAGAAGCTGCTTTGCCATTCCCCTGCCCTGTGAGCCAGTGAGTCATCTCTAATCAGCAAGGGTGGGAAAGACTGGTTGAAAACTGTTGGACAGATTCAGAAGACAAAGGTATAGGATCAAAGATCATCTGGAGAATGGAGGAGCCTGGACCTGAGAGCCGGGCAGGAATTAGCCTGTACCCCTCCATCTTTGATCCCCCTGGTGAGAAACCTGCCAGTGGCCAGCAGGGTGTCAGCCAAGTAAGTAAGCTCAACCCACCAAGCAAAATCTGATTAAGATAGTAATACACAGAAATACACATCTGTGCCTTTTTAAACATTGGGGCAATTTTCAAAAATAGATTTTTTTTAAGATTTTATTTATTTATTTTTAGGGAGGGAAGGGAGGGAGATAGAGAGAGAGAGAGAGAGAGAGAGAGACACACACACACACACATCAATGTGCGGTTGCTGGGGGTTATGGCCTGCAACCCAGGAATGTACCCTGGCTGGGAATCGAACTGGGACACTTTGGTTCCCAGCTCGCGCTCAATCCACTGAGCTATGCCAGCCAGGGCCTCAAAAATAGATTTTTAAAGTTGTTCTTTTTCTTTCTCCCATATCTGAGTGTATATAAGACTATACTGTGATATTTCATTTTAATTGATTTTAGAGAGAGGAAGGGGAAGAGAGAGAAACATCAATTTGTTGTTCCACTTATTTATGCATTCACTGGTTGATTCTTGTATGTGCCCTGACCAGGGATTGAACTAGTAACCATGGGGTATCGGAATGATACTCTAAGCAACTGATTTTTGTTTTTTTATGTTTGGAATTGAAATGTTAAATGAGAAAAGGAAAAAATCATGTGTTCACTAAAATATACTCCTGTTTGAGTGAAATTCATAGGCAAGAAAATCTTGTTTTCATAAACTTATATACATTTTGGTTATTTGTGTATGGAAAAAAAGACAGGAAGGAAATACTTGACAGTAATAAGAGTGGGTGGTATCATGGATAGCTTTTATTTTCTCCTTTTTGTTATCTGTTTTCTAAATTTACTAAAAATCCAAGCTGTTTCTCTTTACTAACATCAGATATATATATGTATATATATATTTTAATGAAATTACCATAATAATTTCAACTATATAAAAAGCAACTACATTAAAAAAGCAATGTAGAAAAATGTCACATGGTGCAAATGTGGTTATAGAGTAGAATTTTTGGAAATTGTTTTTTCCTTAATTCTCTGAATTTCCCACAAAGTTATCAGAGTGTGACTTAAAAAAAAAAAAAGATTTTCTTTATTTATTTTTAGAGAGAGGGGAAGGGAGAAAGAAAGAGAGGAAGAAAAGCATTAATGTGTGGTTGCCTCTCACGTGCCCCCAACTGGGGACCTGGCCCACAACCCAGGGCGTGTGCCTTGACTGGGAATCGAACCAGCGACCCCTGGGCTCACAGGCTGGCACTGAATCCACTGAGCCACACCAGCCAGGGCAGAGTGTGATTTTTAAAAGAAAAAAAAATAGTAACAATTGTTCTGGCTATATCCTTAACAAGTAACCTCACATCTAGGGTTTACCTGTGAGGAGTTAGGTATAAGACTAGTTAGGCAGTGTGCATGGTGTTTGTGTGGTGAAAAACTGCAAACTACATAAACATCCAAAACCAGAAAAATGGTTGCATAATTATATTATATCCAAAACAGAACACCATGCAGTAGATTCAGTGGTAACAAACATAAAAGATCTACCTATACTGACAAAAGAGGCAGTAGATCACTAAGTAAAAAAACCCACTTGTAGAATATTTCAAATATGATCCCATCATTTTTTTAAAGATACTAAAAAAATTAGAAGTATTTAGGTAACAAGATGAGAATACAATTCATCACTCATCACATACTCTACAGAGACAACACGAGCGAATAACAATTTGGGGTACAGACTTCCACAAGTTTTCACGCATGCACACACTTTTATTAAAAAAAATAGAAAAGAAAATGATGATTCTGGATGGTGACCAGCTTTCTTTTTTCTCAATACGCTTTGAACATTTTCCCATGACACTATAAACAGACCATTGTTGTAATTTTTAATAGCTGCATAGTATTTCATTGACTGGATACATCATCTAAAGGACCCTACTGATGGGCACTTATGTTGTTCATATTTATTATGAGAGAACTGCTACTTGGGACGGAAATGCAAGCATAACTCTCTCTCTCTGATATACAGTTATCTCTAGGGGGTGGGCCTAAAGAGTTTCATTTACAAGGCTTGGACAATAGTGAGCACATCTATTATGTTTTAAAATCAGCAAAGAAATAAATGTGCTCTGACAAACAGTCTAGGCAGGAAGAAAGGAGAAGAGAAAAAAGAAACGACTGTGAGTGCAGACAGGACCCGCAGTGCACGCACAGCCTGGATGCGGGGCCGCTACTTACCTGATGCCGAAGACGCAGTGGATGTAGTTCCAGATGGCCCTGCGGAGCATGGAGGTGTCCACGCCGCTGTGCATGGCCATGGTGTTGTAGGTGAGGCTATAGGCCGCCTGGAACTTCTCATCCAGCAGCTGCCCTCCTTCAGGGTAGAGCCGCTGGATCAGTGAGTATCCATGGTCCTCCCAGGTATAGTCCTGAGAAACATGGCAAGGGGTGAGTAAGTGGAATCTTGGAGCCCAAGAGAGACCCCATCCTCTGGAGCACACCTCCCCACCCCACGAATCTAACCTACTGCTCGGTCTGGGCCTGAGGAGCCGAGAGGGACGCAGATAGGCCCCTTCACGACCCAGGGTCTCCCACTTCCCTCGTGGAATCTCAAGGGAGAGAAGGTGCCCAACTCTAATGACTCAAACCATCTCCCCCACCCCCGACTGTAAATCCAGAGCAATGCCAAGATTAGTTGGGAGAGCCCACCTGGGCACGGAAGGTGGGGGGAGCCTGAGCCCCTCGCCGGGTGAAGTCCTCATATCCGAAAGTGGGGTCTTCTACAAAGCATAGCATGTCTGGGTGTGGAGAAGGCTCCAGAATGTCAGCTGGGGACATGAGAGAGAGGTCACAGTGAGGCCGAGGCATGGAGCACAGAGGTCTCCACTCCTGACCGATCATCGATATGGGGCCGGGCAACACAGAGGAGAAGGCCAGAGAAAGCCCCTTGCTACAGTGAGCAGAACCAGGACTCCAGCTGGAGCCAGGCCTGGGGGAGGAGGTGAATCAGGCCCATGGACCTGGGGATGAGACTAGGTAATAGTAGCAGCAGTCGTAACAACAGCAGTTATTTATGGAGCCATTTACCCTGGGCCAGGCTCTGTGCTAAGAGCTTTGCTTTTCTTGTTCCATTTGCCCTACACATCAGTTTTTCATGTGGGAGGAGACTGAGGCCGGAAGTGATTTATCAGTGGTCACACTGCCAGAAAGGCTAACAGGCCAGATTCAAACCCAGGTCTGACCCCAACATACAAGAGATGCAGTGCATGGAGGCGCCTACTCCACAGCAGAGATGGCAAAGGATGCAGGGCAGCCCCTGGAACCCGATGTCTGTGATCCTGTACCTGAGGGGGTCACCAGCAGGCTCTCCGACTTCTCCAGCTCAAAGCGGCTCTCCATCTCCTCCTGGGACGCTCCCTCGTCCCGCAGCAGGCTCTCCTGAAGCTGCCTCATGCGTTCCATCAGAGCCTCCACGTCTCGGGCGGCCTCGAAGCCCTAAAGGGGGGACTCAGTGATGACCACCTGCTCCTCCTCCCCCGGCCGCCCCGGAAACTCCACACGTCTTTCCCACATGCCAGCCCTTCCTGAATGGGCGGTTCCCACGGGCTGTGCTCCCCGAAATGAAGTTTGAGAAGCTACAGAACAGATGTGTCTTCTCTGAGCATCGACTATCCTCCCAGGTAAGGGTTTTTAAATATCTGTACCATCATATTAAAACAAACAAGGCCATCTTATAGAGGATGAGGCAAAGTTTGTATTTTAGAAGTGCTAGAAACCAGGAGACTTGAAGTCTATGGCGCTACATGTTGAGAAGCCAGTCACCTGGTTATATTATTTAATCCTCAAAACCCGCTATGAAGTAGCAGTCTTTATCCTCATTTACAGATGAGGAAATGGAACTTCAAAGTCAAGTAACTTTTCTAAGGCTTCTCACTGTGCAACAGGACGACAGGCCACGCCAGCTTCCTCTCCCACCATGTCCCAGGCCAGTGACTTACCCCAGAACTGTTCAGTGAGTCCCTGCTCGGGGGGCTGCTTTGCTCGTTGGGGGGCGAAGGTGCCTGGAGGGCAGGGCTGCCCTCCGAGTCCCCCTCAGGCAGGATGCCACAGCCAAACACAAAGGAGGTCAGTGAGTGACAGTGAGTGAGCAGGACCAGGGCCTGGATGAGCTCAGCCAGGGACCAGCTATGCTCGCCTGTCTTCAGCAAGGCCTGGAGAGGGAAGAAGGCCAGACTTGCTCAGTGCTTGCCCCTGGGCTGCCTGCCATGGCCCAGCCCAGCCCTGTGCTGTCTCGGGGTCCTGCCTCCCTGCCCACTGCACCTGGATATGCTCCTTGGTGATAAGCCATGGCCGATGTGCCAGCAACTTGTTGATCTCGTTAAGCTTGCGCAGCTTCTCAGGGGCACGGTGGAGGCCAAGCAGCCATTCGGGGTCACCACCAGTCTGCAGAAACTCGGCCATGTGGGAGCCCACCAGGTAGGAACACTGGTGGCGGGCGGCAGCCTGTGGAGGTGAGTAGACAGAGCCTTAGGTCACGCTCTTCTTTCTGCACCCTGCTCAGGGTGAGGACCCCACGGAGGGTGACATCACAGGCCTCGCTGTTGCCTGCGAGGCAGGAAATTTGGGTTCTAACCCCACTCTGCCACTGGTCTGTTGTCCTACCACAGGCAGGTCATCTACTCCTTTATGCCTCAGTTTCCCGAGCTGTAGAGCAGGCACTAAAGATGCCTCTCTTCAAAATCTAAAATTCTATGGTCAGATAAAGGCAGGGCTCTCCCCTGCTTCTCCTCATAAATGGAATCGGTTCAGGAAGTCCCCAGCCAAAGATGTAGAGACTGAACCCCCCAGTACAGCCACCTCCCTGACAGTCAGGCTTGGACAGACTCACCATGATGGCGATGTAGTGGCGCCAGGAGCTGGCCAGGGGCCCATCTGTGTGCAGCAGCAGGTAGTGCAGGCGCCAGAATCTGATAAGGTAGTCGGGGTGCAGGCCCATCACCACGGCCAGGTTGTCCACCCGCCCTGAGGACATCAGCGCCTCCAGTCCCAGGTTCTGCTCGGGGCTCTCAGCTCCCTCCTGAAGGACCTGCCAAGCAAAGGTGAGAAGATGGGTCCCCGCCCATCTTTCCCACCAAGACCGACAGATTCCTTGCAGTGGGATTTTAACAGCAAGAAACCGAAAACAACTACCATGTCCCAAAAGAGAATGTGAGAGTAAAAGATATTTCATTAAGTGATGAAATACTTGTTAGATACCCACTATAATATATAACAACAGCCAATACTTCAGATAAATAATGCTTCAGATGTGCCAGGCACTGTTTGAGCACTTTATATGCATTTACCCTTTTAATTCTTAACAACTAAGAAATAAGAACTCTATTTTCTCCATTTTTAAATAGAAAAACTCAGGCCCAGAGATTAAAATACAGTTTCTCCTGCCTTCACGGCACCTCTGTGCTAACACTGCAAATCTGCACAGCCGTGGGAAGGGGGTGCAAACCAGTGAGCACTTTCTGGGTGACTCTTCTCCAGGCCAGGGCTGGGCCTGGGGCTCCCCCAGCATCACTTCACTGAATTTTCCCATTTATGTTGTGAGGTGGACACTACTTTCCCCACGGATGGATGAGGACGGCAAGGCCCAGAGAGGCTTCATTCCCTTTGCAAGGTTCCAGAGCTGGTGAATGACAGAACCAGCACTCAGATCTAGATGAATCCCGAAGCTTATTTCTTTTCTTTTTAATTTTTAAAATATGTTTATTGATTTTAGAGAGAGAGGAAAGGAAAGAGAGAAACAATGACTGGTTGCCTCCCATACACACCCCGACCAGGGATCGAACCTGCAGCCCTTTGGTGTACAGGTTTACGTTCCAACTAACTAAGCCACCTGGCGGGGGCAGCAATCCTCTTTTTTAATAAAGGAAAGAAATAGGATTTGGCTCTGGCCAGTGTGGCTCAGTTGGTAGGAGCATCGTCCCATACACCAAAAGGTTGCAGGTTCGATTCCTGGTCAGGGCACATACCTAGGTTACAGGCTTGACCCCCAGTCAGGTTCCTACAGGAGGCAAATAATGGATGTTTCTCTCTCTCTCCCTTCCTCTCTCTCTGATATCAATAAACATACCTTTAGGTGAGGCTTAAAAAACATTAAGTAAATAAATAAAAGGCGAGTGGTTATTTCTAAATGAAAAAATAAAATGCAAGAACAATACCTGAGTTTAAGATTCTGGGCTATGGACAAGAATAATCAGCAACAAGGCTGTTTACCTTCCACTTACAAAGGGTGGAGGGAACTGAGGGCTTAACCATTTGTTAACAGCTAATTAACTACTTAGCCTACAAGTTTAGGAGGGAAGAAAGAACACGGAAACAAAATATCTTTGTTCATTCAAGGCCAAAGAAAAAGAAGAAAACTATTTTTAAAACCTTTCTGAGCACACACAGGCATCCCCACCCCCACACCAACCCTGCCCTGGAATGTCAGCTCTTTGAGGGCAAGGACTTGTTCTTCCCTGTTGTATCCGCAGCACCTAGAACAGTGCCTGACTCAGAGGAATCATTCAATAGACAGCTGCTACATGAATGAATGCTCCGACTCAGGAAATGAAAGAGGTCTCTGTTGTATTAAGTGGAAAAAACAAAACAAAACAAAAAAACAAAAAACAAAAAAACAAAACAATAACCTGCCCCTACAACAAGCTGTAAACTATGACCTTGGTTCTGTATGAAAAAAGTCTGGGAAACAATGGTTACCTCTGGGTTGGGGGGTGGTAGGAATTACAAGAGACTGCAGTTTTCTAAAACACTGGAAAATTTTTTAAATAATGAACATACACTTTAGAAGTAAAAAAAAAATTTTGTGATGTATGCACAGTCAACAAGGATGAGAAGACAAACACAGACGGCTCTGACCTCTTGAGGAAAAGCGGGACTTGTTCTGGGAATCAAACCTTTGTTCATTACTTTGGTCACTATCACTTTATCATCTCTTTGAGCCTGTTTCTTTCCAGCAAAATAAGGTTGATTCACCTGCTTCACGGAGCTGTTTTGTGGATGGAATGAGTCAGGAACCTGAAGGGGTAGTTTCAAAACTGCTATTTCGAGAGATGGGAAAAGGCCCTCACCCACTCCTGTGTCCCTTCCTCCCAGCGACCAACGATTCCTAACCCCTTGCAGGCTTACCTCCTCCACTGGGATGAAGGCGCTGGGCCCCCGAGGGCCGCCCCGCACCCGCCTCTCCCTCTGCTCCTAGAAGGAAACACACCAGGCTCAGTTGGAGGTAAAAGGGAGGACTGGAAGGGCAGTTCTCTCTCCAGTTTTCTCCTCCTACCCGAGGGGCCACACTGAGGTTTAAAACCCCCTTTTGGGTGCACTCTGCATGGAGGAGTCAGGCGGGAGATAAGACACCTGTTCGGTGGGCGGAGACGGGGTAGACAAAGAGAGGGTCCCCGCCACAGGCTTAGTCCAGTATGGGGGAAGGGTCTGAGGAAGGGAAATATACAGCCACCGTGTTGCCGTATCCACATGACCACCTTCTGGGCAGCCCTGGAGAATCCATATGAGAATCTCCCTCATTCACATCCCGAAGCCAAGTTGCCAAGCACCCTCAAACTGTTGTTTCTTCACCCCTCCCACCATCAGCACCTCACAGAACACTCTGTCTCTTTTCTGGACAACCAACCACAGCCTCACCAGTGGTCTCCCTGCCCTATCCTACCATCCTCTACTAACTTAACAAAACAAATGAATAAATAAGCCCCACTCCACTTCTAGGACTAGGAGATTTATTGAGTACATGACCCTGGTGGTTTCTGAAGAGGGCAAACTTTCTGCAGCCAGAGTAAACCTTAAGTGCAAATCTGATCAACTGGCTTAAAACCCTGCCTCTATGCCCATAGCCTTTGAGATAAATAAGAGTTACTCTGGTCCACCACCCTCCCACCAGTCACTCCTTCTGCAGAGCTAACTTAGTCTTCCAGGGTCTGGGAAATGTCTTTCAGACCCTCATCTGTGACCCCCACAAGTCTCAGTGCCTTGCTTCTGAAAACACTGTCTTCTAACTGTCTGAATTAGGTCTCCCTACTACTAGATCACAGTTTGTGGAGAGTAGGGCCGGGCCATTCACAGTAGCCCCTGAATGAAGAACACAGAGAAAGCAGAGAGGCATCAAGGGAAGCAAGGCAGGGCGTACACTGCTGACAGGAGCAGCTATTCTGACGTGCACGTATTAGAGCCTATTGGGCAACCATCAATTACATACTCACTAGATCTGCTCCTATGTCCAGAGGTGAGGTTCACAAAGGATGTTTTATTTAGTTGTTTTGATAACTGGAAAGGGGGTTCTCAGCACTGGCCCTAGAGGTGACCCAATGCAGAGTTATACCCTCACTGGACAGAAATAATGTTCCCCTAACTCTCTCCTTTTATTAAGATCCAGACTTATTACCAATAAACCCAGGTGTCCAGGAACTAAAGATTGTAACTGAACCCTCCTTCTCAGATGGCCAAAAGCGCCCTGAGGGAGGCAGAGGTCTGGGGCTCTGGAAGAGGGCAAAGGAAAGAACAACGGGACCTGGAAGTCCCCGGTGTGAGTAACAATTCTGCCACTAACTTGCTGTGTGACTCTGAGAAAGTAACCTAAACTCTCTGGGCCGTAACCCTGGACAATGGAAGGTGGTTGGGCTGACTGCTCAGGTGACTTCTAGGAGTCACCAGGCTAGGCTCGACCAAGTCCAGCACAGAAACCACCGTAAGCCCCAGGCACGCACTTTTTAACTTCCCTCCTCCCTCACCAAAGAGAAAAAGCCTAACAGCTCTGTGTGGGAGATAAGAACTGCTGACTCCACAAAAGAGGCCTCCCCCTCAGGGGATCTGAGGACAGAAAAAACCACAGCCAGGTGGGGTGGGGAAGGGCAGGGTGGAAGGGGGGTTTGGGGGTTGGGGGAGCCAGGAGGGCCCACCAGGGTGCTAGCAAAGTACAGGAAACAGTCTTGGGTGCCCCTCTCATTCTAAAATCTGTCTCATGCACTGTCAAGGAGGAAACCTGTGGGTCTTTAAGTGACAGATCTGGATCCACCGACATTTTCAGCCCTGATGATGTAACAGAGCACAGTAGAAGACAGGGGCTCTTGACAACCACTGCCCATGCTCAGAGGACACCTCCACCACCATCTACTACCCATGTGAGCCTCAGTTTCCTCACCAAATAACTGGGCTAACAGGCCCTACTTTCACTGGGTAGTCATAAGGATTTAATCAGACAAGGCCCCTACCTCAGTACATCTATCACAGTAAGCACTTAATACAAGTTAGCTATTATTAACCTCAGTGTTGGCTCAAACCATGGCTTTTCAACCCAAGCAGTGCTTCAGAATCCCTTTGAAAGCTTTCTTAAGAATACCAATGCCAAGGCCCCATCTCCAGCAATTCTAATTTAACTGGGTGGGCATAGCACAGTTTATAGTCAGGGTGCATAAGGCATTGTGCTCAGTGCTTTCCAGCTGGAACCCAAATTAATCTGTTTATTCAACAAATGTTTTTGATGACCACATTTCAGGCAACAACAGTACAGGAGGAAAAAGACAAAGTCTCAGCCTCCGTAGAATTTATCATCTAATAGAGAAAGACAAATAAACAAATGATGAACAGGATTTCAAAACACAGATTATATAAAGTAAGTAAAACAGAGCAATGAGAGAGTTTATGATGGAAGGGGGTGTGTCCAATCCTGTAGTCTGAGTACACAGGGCAAGCCACTGAGGAGGGAACTTTGAGTTGGTATCTAAACATCTAAATGAGTTTATTGGGCAGCAGGGCCTGTAAAGATGTGGTGGACCAGCATTCCAGCCAGACAATAGAAACTTCAAAGCTTTGAAGGCAAGACCAGGGAGATTCTAATCCAGAACTCCAATGCCCTGAAGGCTCCCCTAACCCTGACACCCAGAACTTCGTGGGAAGCAGACAGGGAACGGTCCCAACTGCCAAGAGATGCCACCTCCAAAGCAGCCCTCCACTATTCCTTGGCGTCAATAATAATAACAACCGTAAGTCAATAATAATTGTAGGTGACAACCGTGATTACCACTGGCTAAGCATTTATTTCACATGCACTTTAAGGCAGGGACTGCTACCGGAGCTCCTGTATTACAGATGAGGAATAAAGCTCAGAGGGATCAAGTCACTTCTGGCCACTGAGCCAGGAAGGAGAGAGCAGAGTTGTGATACAAACCGACTATTCCCATTCTCTAAACTTCTCAAGGTTTCAATAGCTCCAACACTTTGCATCTGGGGTTCACCAGGATTGAGAAGCTCCTTCTGCCTGCCACGGCCCCGGAAACCCACGGCCCCCAATCACAGAACCTGTCCTATTGTGTTGTTTCTTACTTTGAGGGTACACCCTAGTTCCCTGTTGTTAACCCCCAGTGTCTAGCACAGTGCAGTCTGATAGAACTTTCCGCAGCGATGGAATAGTCTTCATCCAATAAAGATGGTAGTCCCTAGCCACCGTGGCTGAGCAGCTGGAATGTCACTAGTGCAACTAAAAAACTGAATTTTAAATTAAAAAAAAAATGAGCCCTGGCTGGCGTAGCTCAGTGGATTGAGTGCGGGCTGCAAACCAAAGTATCACAGGCTCGATTCCCAGTCAGGGCACATGCCTGGGTTGCAGGCCACGGCCCCCAGCAACCGCACATTGATCTCTCTCTCTCTCTCTCTCTCTCTCTCCCCTCCCTTCCCTCTCTAAAAATAAATAAAAAATATTTTTAAAAATTTTAAAAAATTATCAAAATTTTAATAGCCACCTGTGGCTAAGGGCTACTGTATTGGACAATGCAGTTTCAGCACACCTAATAAAGGCAAGGTCCCTACCCCACTTTACAGATGAAAGAGACGGAAGACTGAGGGGGCAGGAGACCTAGCCAAGGTAACCCAGCTAGCATGGGCAGAGGGAAGACCAATGGCAACAGTTCCAGCTGAGGGGTCCCACGGGACAGCAGGAACACTATTCAGACAGCCCTCTGGGTGGCCAGTCAACAGGGAGGGCTTCAGGCAAGTTGTAAAAAGAGGATAATCACCTCAGAGTTCAGTACTTGGCTCCTAACTTAAGCACTTGCTAAATGTTAACTTTTACATTAGCTCAGGCACTTGTATACAGTTTCTATCTAATCTTCATCAGTTTGGGGGTAGGGGTGGGGGTCTCTATGTTGCACTAAAGGAAAGATTAAGGTTCCAAAGGTTAAGTACCAGATGACAAGTGGCCAATCTGAGATTTGAACTCAGCTTAGTCTAGCTTCCAAGGGTTCTGTCCCCTCGACACACCAGGTTCTTGGAATGGCTCCAGCTTTATTCCTGGTATCCTACTCACAGCCTGCAAACTCCAGGACTCAGACAGACACCTGCGAAGTCAGTCTGCCACCTGGGAAAACGCAGAGGCTACCCCACACCCATCCTGTGGGCGGCTGTGGTCTGCTGCACTCAGATACCTGCCTGGGCTCACACCTGAGAGGGAGACATAGAGCAAACAGCCTCTGACCAGCCTTGGGGGAGGGGTGTGTTAGTGGTGCCACAACTCTCCGTGAGCTGGGCACTAAGCTAAGCGCTTTACACATCTGATCTAACTGATTGCTCGAAAACACGTGGAGGGTAAGAGGTCGTATTACCCCTTCTTCAGAGACAGCTCATTGAGGCTCTTTCTGAGTCCTCCTCCAGACCCACACACTTCAGACCTGACATCAAAGCCTGCAGAGTTCACAAAGGTCAGCTAAGCCAACAGGAGTAAACAGTTACAAGCACTTATTAAGTGCTAAGAACAGTGCTGGGATGTGGCCTACAGAATGTTTCTAGTCCAGCAAGGGAGACAGACAAGAAATGCCTGATTATACAATTGTTACATTATAATTAGGATAAAAGCTCATACAAAGGAGAAAGGAGACAGGAGAAGGATATGCAGAAGGGACCTATCTGGTGGGGGAGGAAAGGCTTCCTGAGGAAATCATGTTTGAGGAAGTGATTCTAGACCCTAATAGGACTCTGAAAACACACTACCAATACCAAGGTGTCTGAAAGCCTTGACCCCTTGAAAGGGCGTGTGATGAAGTGATGGGAGTTGAAGGGACTGTACATGTGAGTCTTGCCTTGGTCCTTGGGCTACCAGCCTTGTAAGTTCGGCACCCTACCATCTTCCAAGGAATTCACTTAAAGCAGACCTCTTCCCAAGGTCCTCCTTTCTTGAGAGAGAATATATACAGAAAGGGTTCAGACATCCCCTACTTTCCCCCTTGCAGATAGGTGTCTTCTGTCTGAAGGCCACTCCCTCAGAGCTTGCCCAGACCACTTCCCAGGCAGTGTCCCAGAGAGGAATGGACCAACTCCCACCTCAGGCAGGAGGGACAGGCTCAGGCACACCCAGTTAAGACACTCTGGGGCAAAGAGAAATGTGTGATGGTCACATGCTGACAAGAACTAGCATGTTTGACACAGTTACTATGTTCCAGGCACTGTGCTTTGGCCTTTGCTTATATTCTCAGCCAATTCTCCCAATGGTCCCTCAGAGGTACTACTATCAAATCTCCAAGGGAGAAAGGTGCAGAGCAGAGAAGTGATCACATCACTTGGCCGAGGTCACACAGCAAGTGAGTGGGAGAACTGGTACATAAACCTGGAGCTCTGCCCAGGTGCTCTTAATAAAAAATATTACAGCAGATCCTTAAATAACATTGTTTCATTCAACATTGTTTATATCAATTAGTCTATAGTTAAGACTGGTTTCCTTACACATCATTTGGCTTAAAGTTACAGAACCTATCTATAGACAATGTTAAGTGAGGCCTTACTGTATTTCTCTTTTGCCCCCCACAAAGTAGGAAACAGACTCGGGGTAAAGTGACTTGGTCAAAGTGACACAGCTGAGAATTGGCAGAAGCAGGTTTTGTTACTTCACGTGGGGCTCCTAAACCATGGTGGGAAGGCAAAAAAAACCAACAGAAAACCCAGGACATAAACCATCCACTGATGAAGGGAAGATCTCCTGAGAAACCATACTGCTCCAAGAAGCCAAGCGATTTTCCCAGGGTTGCCATTTAGGACTACCCACGGCCCGGCTCCCAACCCCAGTAATACAACTCGCGCCACTCTCCAGGTCTGGAAACTAAAGAAACACGCAAAACTCCCTGCACTGCCAAGTTCATTTGGAAACCTAGACATCCAGGCCAAAAACTGAGCTACTCTGTGGGGTTAGTGAAGGAAGCTTCTCCAAAGTCCCTCCAGGACCTCAATTTTGTCAACCTGTGAAATGGGACTTAGCAATATAGTTCGTATTTTGCTAGTTTAGCCCTGAGGACTCAAAGAAAAGGCAAAAACCGAGGCTGACTTCTAATAGATGCTTTATAAATAAGATATTCATTATCGATGGTGGTGGAGATGGAGCGGGGGAAGGCGAATTGCCAGATTAGGCCCAGCCTTGTTCCCAGTCTCACTGCAAAAGGAGTCCCTGCTAAACAAACTTGTGACACCTCTGACCACTTAGTAGGGCACAGCCTAATCCGCGCTTGGTTCTGGAGCGGTGGCCAGGGTTTTCGCCCTCTCCCCAGAGCTTTGGCCGCCGCCGCCGCGTACCCGGCAGTCAGCTAAGGCCCGGAACCCGAACCCCCTTTCCAAATCGGGGTGCAGGTGGGGGTGGAGGACGAGGTCAACCTTTGTTGGTCAGTCCCAGGTGCCTCATTCCCCGCGCTGGGGGTGCTGGAGAGGGGACGTATCCTACCTAGAAAGAGTGTTCTGAGCGCCAGCCCCAGCCCAGAGGCAGGAAATCTGCAGAAGGGGGCGGAGAGGAGGAGTGGTTGGGCCGCCGCGGCCGGGATTTGCCTGGACTTGACGACTCTCTCCACCAGAGCCCAAACCTAAGGAAACCTCCAGCAGACTCTCCTCTCATTGGCCAGGAGTCCGAGGGAGCCCAGGAGGGCTCCACAGCCCTGGGGGGAGGGGAGGGGAGGGGAGGGGAGGGGAGGGGAGGGGAGGGGAGGGGAGGGGAGGGGAGGGGAGGGGAGGGGGCGGAGAGGGCCGAGGCTTCCAGTTGATGCAACCCCACTCCTGGTTTACGCGGTCCACTGTCCCTCCCCGAGCCGAGGGTGGGGGGGAGGGGGAGTGGCGGCGCACCGACTCGGCTCAGGCTAGCCCGAAGCTCGGACGCAGCTTGGGGTTCAACGTAAAAGTGGCGTGGCTCGGCTGCTGCTTACCTCTCCGGCCCCAGGGCCGCCGCCGCTGCCCCGGGAGAACGGCAGGTAGCCCTTAAGCTCCGCGCGGCATTCAGAGTCCGCAACGATCATGGTGTGCGCCAGGACCCAGCCGCGGCTCGCCGATGACCAGTGCACCGGAGGGTGTTGTGGACGGACGCACGCAGGAAGCCGGGACTGGGGGCCGCTGGGGAGGTTCTAGAACCCCGGGCTCTCTCTCAAGGTTCCAGAACGCTCCGAGAGCCCAGAATCCGGGAACGGCCGCTGCCTCGCTGGACTCTCCTCTCGTCCAGCTTCTGGAGCGATGAATGCCCTCAGAAGCCTGGGATCGGCTGCGGCGCACGGGTTTTCACGGCCCAGGGTGCTTCTGAAGTCCGCAGTGGCGACGGCTGCTCGCGGACCCACCGCTCCTCAGCATCCCCGCCGCGGAACTGCCGGCGCTCACCCAGGTCTGACACCGGCAGCACAGCTCAGCTCACTGCGTTCCCGTAGGGAGGGCGGGGACACAAAAGCCCCACGCCGCAGCCAATCAGATGTCTGTTTCCTGGGGAGGCGGGGCGACACCCCCTCAGGAGCCGCGGCTTAGCCAATCCACACCGAGAAGCGCCCCGGAACTCTGGGAGCTGTAGTCATGCCCCGACGAATGCTGCAAACTTTTGCAAAAGGGTTTTGTCACTGTTGGCAATACCGGACGAGAGTGACAGCCCCGAGAGTCATTACAGCTGCGTGATGCAGCGGGACTTCACCGGGCTGGGCCTGAGAGCCGGGTGTGAAATCCCTCCTAATTACGTTCTTTAACTTTTCAGTTCCTGGAGGGACTGGTTAGGGTTAGAAGAGGTGGTGCTAATTACAGAGGCCGACCCTGGCACAGCCCAGTTCCCCTGGCCTCTGGGGGACCTCCACCTTAAAATGTATCAAACACAGAGAATCCACCTTATTCGTAGAGTCTCTGGAAAAGCCTTCAATTCATTGAATTACTCTCGGCAACTCCCAGTCTAACCTCAATCCCTACTGCGGCAGGCAGTTGTCCCCCTCTGCTCTCTTGGGCCTCAGGTCTTTTGTTCCGTCCCTGCTACCCCTTTCTAGAAACTTTGTAACAAGACAGTCTCCAGGTTCTTTCCTCACTTCTTCCTCCCGCCACTCCTTCTCTGACTCCTCTTTCTCCTCCCACCCCCTGGAACGTGGGTGTTACCCTAGTTTCTGTTTTTATCCCTCATCTTTCCAGACATACTCTCCCTCCCTGATCTCATCCATTTCGTGGCCTTCAACTCTCCATTTGCCCTCGCAAATGGTTGCATCCACCAGGTCCTCAGCACCTGTAAGCGGAATTCATCTTCTATCCCCTTCCCACAGATCCTCTTCCTTCACAGGTTTTCTTCAGAGCTCCACTTTTTTTGTTTCAATTTTAAAGTCATAGTTGATTTGGGGTAGAGAATCATGGCTGGTTTGTGGGTGGACTCAATGACCTTCAAGGTCCCCCTCTGAGTCTAGGCTTACAATTAGAAAGATGAACCTGTGACTTGGTCTCCTGCCTTCAACAGAGGGAAATTAATCTCACCCTCTGCTGAGCTCCCAAGGTACTTGAGCTGGGTCTCCTTTATAACACCGACCACTATCTACCTGGTATTGTCATTTTTTTTGTGTATATGTCTTATCTCACGCTTTTGATTTATGAGCTCCTTGAAGGCAGGGTCCATACCTTGATATCTTTGTCTTCTGCCATATGCCACCTAGCACAATGTTGTGGTCTTCAAGCCTTTCTTCCAGTAGTTCCCTCTGCAATCCTCTGTCCATTGAAATTCTACCAAGCATTCAATGCCTTTATTTGTATTTGTGGCCTGAATGAAGGCTTCAAAATGACACTTCCTACAGAAAACATTGCTTCTTCAGCTCAGCTGAAAGTCCTCTCACCTACTCCTCAACATATTGTTTCTGCCTCTTTATACTACTGGTCTTCAAGTTGGTGCACACTTGTTATGTCTACATTCCCTACTGCTTCCCTCGTAACAAACAATGGAATATGTTATTGACCACTTTTTTTTATCTTTATTGCATTTTTCCAATTACCATTTAGTCCCCTTATACCCTTCTCCCCCCAGCAATTGCCACACTGTTGTGCATGTCCATGAATCCTTTTTGCTTTTTGCTCAATCCGTCCACGCCCTAACCCCTCTCCCTTCACTAGCTGTCAAAGGGAAGAAACTTGAGCTTGGTTAGAAGGGTAGCCCTGGCTGGGTAGCTCAGTTGGTTAGAGCATCATCCCAATACATCAAGGTTGCAGGTTCAACTCCAGGTCAGGGCATATACAAGAATCAACCCTTGAATGCATAAATAAGTGGAACAAGTAATTGATGTTTCTCTCTTTTTCCCCCATCCCATTTCTCTAAAATCAGTTTTTAATAAAAAGTAAAACTTTGTATCAGGGTCATATAATATCTTCTTTTGATTGCACCAGGCTGTGTCAGAGCTCCTTTAAAGCAGGGATTGTGTCTGGTTGTCTCTGTATTCCCCACTATCATATAGTGATTCCTCGGCAAATACAATATTTTTGAGTGAATGAATATGAATACTCTCCTCTGTAGAATAACCCATTAGATTCTAAAGGGTTAGATTCTAAAGGGTTAGATTCTAAAGTTTAGAATCTTCAAGGAAGTGACTAAATATCATTTCCAAGGCTTTACTTACAAAGTTAGTGATTTTGTGAAAAGGAAAAGCAATACTGACATTCTAAATTGGATAAGCTTTTGTGACCCAGTCTCCAAGAAAGTAGAGCTCAAAAGAGGCACAGATACTGCATTTGCTGATCTCTACCAATAGTTCAGGGTACATCTGTTATTCATGTAACTCTCGCCCCAACCTCGTGAAGTAGGCATCATGCCCCTACTTGACATATGAGGAAACGGAGGCTCAAGAGGTATCTTGGCCATGGTCAGACAGCTTAGTAATATGCTGAGTAAAGATTCAAACTCAGGCAGCAATAACTCTAAAACAGAAACTCCACTGCACCACTGATGAGAGAAAGCGCTGAATATGTAAGAAGCAGGCTGACACAAGGAACTAATGTGTAAAGCAGAATTCCAATATATTCATCAGGAGTGAGAAACACAACTGTCAATTGCTTATAATTGATGGGCCGGAACATGCCTTTTTATAGGAGAATCTCCATAAAGAGCCAAGTTATCATCCAAAGGTGGTTAGGGTAGCTAGAATCTGAGCAGAATGAACCAATAAAAAGGCAAATCATTGAACTGGCTCCATGCAGAGCAAACCTGCTGGTCAGTGCTCCGGATTCTTCCTTTTCCCTTTCATTCAGTAAATATTTATTGACCATCTAGTACGTACCTGGACTCTGGAAATCCAGCCAGTAAAGTTTCCAGCCCAGTGGGTCTCGATGCAGTGACACTGCCTGAGTTTACTCCTCCCCTCTCCTATGCCTAGTATTTTTGGCTCAGTAAAGATCTCCACCTTCTGTTGCCATACTCTCTTGCATCAGCCATGCTGAGGCTACTGATTGGTCAAAGCCTTTATTATCCCTCAATCACATTCCTGTTCCGACTATACATCTAGATTAGATTTGAAATGTTTTTAGTTTCCTCAGTTTCAGACCCTCTCTCAGATTTGAACCCTAATGGAGGTCTCATCTGTTTTGTTTGTTCTTTCTGAATCAATTTTCTAATTGCAAATTACGGGATCACCTTGCTATAATGCCTTTGTCTCTGACTGTACCTGGGGCTGTGATTTATCACCCAGATGTAATTTTCTGAGCTCTTCTTATTTTTCTCACCACACTCTCCCCCTACCATCTCAGGGTACCACTCTTGCCTTGGGGGAGCTCTCAGGAAAGAAGCCCAACTCCAACAGGTTTAATAAAGCCAAAGCAGATTCACCCTCTGTGGCTCATTCACACATCCTTCCACTCAATCACTCATTAAGCAGGCATTGTGCTAGGTGCTGAGGAAAGTCCTCCAGAGCTGACAGGTGCTGAGCTGTGGAGCTACACAATTAAAATTGAAATTGCCCCCTGGAATTGTTCATCAGGGAGCAGAACAACCACAGACTCTCAGAAAGAGAGCCAGCTATCTCTTAAGAGCATTACCCAGGAGTGCTAGTTTTTAGCTATGTTTTTAGCTGAGAGATTTTTTTTTCAGCCCTTAGAATCTGTTTTCTCATCTGTAAAACAAAGGATTAGGAAATTAGCTCTAACCCTCTAGAGCCACTGTGGAGAGGATGGTGTTGGGCAATATATATAATTCGGTTTCATCAATTGTATATGAGGACAGAAATCAGGTTTCAAAAAGCTCACCCCTCTTAAAAAAATAAATCAAATACAAAAACTGACCAGCTTAGTGCTTTTGAACAATTCACTAAGATTCCCTATTTGGCTTTGTTGCTGAGTGTGCCCTCAGCGCCCCCTACAGGCAGGACCATGCTACAGTTCAGAACAGACTGGGAACAAGCATGGATTTAGGGCCGCCGCAAGCCGTTTTGAGTGTACAGGATTTTCAGGTCCCATGTCGCAGACTGAAGGTCTTGAAAAGAGGCCAGGCAATAGCTAAGTAAAGATCGTGTGGTTGCTGTTGCTGAAGATTCTCCTGCTGCCAACATGGACCAGACTCCCCCAAAACTCTCAGCATGAATGCACTTCCCATTGTTTTGGCTTACTACTGCCTTTTAAGGACAGGAAGCCTGAGATCCAGAGAGTTGGTCACAGAACGGAGACTTGAACCCTGGGGTCCAGACCCTCAGTCCAGGGCCACTTGTATCAAAAGAGGCTGCTCCAGGAGTTACACATTTCCAGGAAGAACAACTGCCTTTGTTCTGGTGTTTTCCTCTCTATTTCTCCTCTCCACTTCTAGGGGCCCTACCCCGCGATGTCAAACACCCTGAGGCTGTCCCTGGAGCAAAGCACCTGACCCTTGCTACCATCCTGACCTACCTGTTCCTAACTTTAAGATTTCCCCACCCCTCCCCTCAAAAAAGTTGTACTTGGGATAGGATATCAAAGTGTAAGGTTCCAGTTTTAAGCTTTTCTAGCTGCGTGAACCTGGTCAAGTCACAACTCCATTCTGAACATCTGAACGTTCCCTGCTGTGTAAAATGGGGCAATAAAGTTTACCTCCACTGGGGCTGTTGTGAGGATGAGAGAACAAGGCTTGATGCAGATTAAGTGCTCAAAAGCCTGTAATTATAATTTATAGTGTTACTGTTGTTAAAGTACCTAACAGTGCAGGAAGAGGTGGAGGTGTACAAGAAAGGTGGTTGTATCCATTAATTTAAAAGCTTGAAGACGGAGCCTAGCATTCAGCTGAAACTGAATACGTAAATGGGTGTTGTACTCTTCATTTTTTGACCCAAAGTCTCCCCGTACCTTCGCAGTGCTAACGGCTCTTTTGAGGCGAAGCTACATCACTTATTTTTTTGCTCAGCAACAGGCTCCTCTTACGTAAACCGCTGCGGCCAGTGAGTAGGAAGATGGGCGGGGTTATCTGGCAGCCAATGGCAGCCCGTAGCGGAGCGAAGGCCTGACGCGGGTTTCCAGGCTGGTTAGAAAAGTTAACCCCCGGGGCGGCTTTCGGGGTGGGGAGTGTCTCCAAACCAGGCTCTGAGTGGTGCGGACCTCCGTGGCACACTCCTCTTTCTCCAGGCCCTGCCTTCGTGGGGGGCGGGCGGAACTAACCGGTCTGCTTTTCATTTCTTTTTTTCCTCCCTTTCCTGTTCTTTTTAATGAACCTTTGAGTATAGCTTAGTTTTTCCTTTCCAAATTTTAAGTGACATGTATTATTTCAGAAAATTTGGGATATACTGTATATAAAAGTATAAATGTGTAAAAGAAATGCCCCGAAATGATATTTTTCCCCTTTGGGTTTTTTTAATGTGTCTCAGACTTTCAGACTTAAGTCGTTCTGTTGTTGTGAAAACATAAAACAGAACGACCAAAATGCCCATTGAAAAGGACTGGTTCAAGTCATAAGCAGATTGGTCCTCAAGGTGAAACATCATGAAGCAGAGAAAAAGGAAGTAGCTATACATGCTCTACATGAAATGAAGAGGTGTGCAGGATTTAATGTTGGGTTAAAACAAAAAACAATTTGCACAATGATATGAATGATCTCAAAAATATACGAGTATATGTACATGACTATACGGAGGCAACAAAAGTCTGGAATTACAGGCAGTTTGCAGCAAATTGTTAGCATCAGGTTATCTCTGGGATGGAGGGGGATAGAGAAATTATAAGACTATATGTTTCTTTAGCATTTGTGTTTTTTAAATGCTAAACTGTATTATGCTGTACCTTTAAAAAAGGTCCTTTTAAAGAGAAAGGGGGAAAACAAAAATTCAAAATCCTAACCCCATGACCAAGAGAGAAACAATGATAACATGTTGGTGTTTATTCTTTGTATATGTATATTTATTTATTATGTGTTATATATTACTATTATATATTTATTCTTTCTTGAGTTTATTATATTTATGGCATATAAATAATATATAGTTGTGTAGCCTTTTTCAACTTACATTTCATGGTAGTTTTCATAATATTAAATATTCCTTAAATATAATATTTAGTGGTCACAAAATGTTCATTTGGTGTAATTTGCTTATTAATCTTTATTGCTGGAAATTTAGGGTTTTCCTCCAAATTTTTCATTATAATGTATCAAGATGAGATAAAACTCTTACAGAAAGAATACTGCATTATATCTTTGATTATTTTCTTAAGTTAAATTTCTAGATACAAATTTATGAATTGAGGACTATCAACAAATATATTTAAAACTCCAGATGCTAATTGTAAAAACTTTTTAAAAGTTTGTTTTTGTGAACATTATCAAAGCTAGGCTTAGCTTCAGCTACCATAATAGAATACCATAGACTGGGCAGCCTAAACAACAGAAATTTATTTTGTCACAGTTATGGAGGCTGTGAAGCCAGAGATCAGGAAGCCAGCATGGTCGGGTTCTGGTGAGAGCTCTCTTCCTGGTTTGAAGGTGGCTGCCATCTGGCTGTGCCCTCACACGGCAGAGAGCTGACAAACAAGTTCTCTGGAGTCTTTCTTATAAGGATACTAAGCCGGTGATAAGGGCCCCACTTTCATGTCCTTATCTCAACCTAATTAGTTCCCAAATACCTTATCTCCAATACCTTGACATTGGGAGTTAAGGATTCAACACACAAATTTTGGGGGACACAATTCAATTCACAGCAATGCCTAAGGTGGGCCTGGTGCTGTGCTTGGGTGGAATACAGGCTGAATACCACCCCAAATCTGGCTGCCAGGATCAAATAGGTGAGAAAGGTAGAAGCAAATATAAGTAGCTCAGATTAGCAGAGATACCTGAAAATAGTCTGACCAAGTCACTAGTGGCCATAAAACTCTTCTTGGCTTCTATTGTCCAGGTTGTTTGGTCACCCAATGGCTCACTATTGGTCTGCTGATATATACCATTCAGTCCTCAGTGTTTAACAAAAAAATTTGAATAAATTGCTAACATTTTAAAATTAGGAGATTTCACATAAAATTCCCAATTTATGAATTTTCTTAGGAAAAAAGGAAGATGTATTAACACTGGCCGTGCATTCCTGGGGTCATTGGTAGGACTAAGTAGCTGGGCTTCTCTTTTCCAGTTCTTAGTTCCCATAACAATAACAGACCACTTGACTCGTTTACATCACCTGCCTGGCTTCTGTAGGCACCTGAGTTCGAAAGCCCCAGATGGGGTCGAGATTCTTTGACATGGTATTCATAGCCCCAGGATTGTCCTGTGCCTTCCCTTGCACCTCTGCTTTCTTCTACTCTGATCAAACACACCCTTGCTCAAGATCAAAGTATAAGGCAGCGTCAGAATGGAGATTAGAGAGTTTCTTATCTCACTATCCAGGCGTTTAACTATATCATTTAGTTCTTCACTCATTAACTTGAGGTGTTTATTTTTGTTGATAAGACTAGGCCAAAGTCAGCCAATTTGAGTAAAACCAAATGGAACGTCCAGAGGTGGGAATTTTGCTACCATGTGCAGTCTCGTATATGGCTCTTATCGGCTTCTCACTCCCCTTGCTCAGTGTGTACCAGCTTTATGGCCACTTTGCTGTTCTTTGACCGTGTTAAGCCACTTGTCTCAGGGCCTTCACCTTTACTGTTAGACTTACGTTTGGAATACTCTGTATCTTTGTAGCTCGTGTTATTCTTTTTTTTTTTTTTTATTTCAATCATTGGCTCGTGTTATTCTTTAGGCCTCTCCCTATCAGTTCACTCTATAAAGTGACCACCTTTTCAGATTACTTTACATAAAATAGTTCACTGCCAGCCATTTTATGTCCCTTTACCCAGTCTTATTTTTTCTTTCACCTAGCTGTTTGTTTTGTGTTTTTTTGCCTTCCTCACATTATGGAAGCTGTTTGAGGACAAGTCTCTGTTTTTTTGTTGTATTCCTGGCACCTAGCACAATCCTGACACGTAATTGGCATTCAGTAAGTATATATCAAATGGGCTGTGGCCAATGGTTTGGCTGGCTGGTCAGGGACTTGGAAGGAAGATGTTCAGCAAATTGGTGACAAGAAAATGTCTCTAATGGGAAAGAGGGGGAAGAAAAGAAAAAGTATTTATATACTGATAGGTGTGGCTCAGTTTGTTGGGCATCATTCTGCAAAGCAAAAGATTGCCGGTTTGATTCCTGGTCAGGTCACATGTCCAGGGGTTTGCGGGTTCAGTCCCCAGTTGAGGCATGTGGGAGAGGCAAGCGATGGATGTTTCTCACATCAATGTTTCTCTTTCTCCTTCCCTTCCCCTCTCTCTAAAAAGAAATAAAATCTCTTAAAAACAGAAAAGAAAAAGAAAGTGGTTGTGTCCAATGTGAACATTCACCAAAGAGTGAACTCAGCAGGGGAAATGTTAATGATCAAGTGGTCAGGATGACCTGCTAAGTGAATACCAGTTAACCTCTTTTCCCAACCACCCTTGTCATCTCCGATGGTGGTGTTCATGGGCTCAAAAACAAAGTAGCCATAGTGGCAGGAAGGGAGGTTATGCCTTGTCTCAGCAACATGGACTTCCACTCACCAAGGCCAATTTGGCAATGGCTACTGCCGAGTGCCCAATCTGCCAGTGATAAAGACCAACACTGATCTCCTGATATGGCACCATTCCCCAGGATGATCAGCCAACTACCTGGTGGTAGGTTGATTACATTGGACCTCTTCCATCATGAAAGGGGCAGTATTTGGTTATGACTGGAATGGGCACCCTGGATACAAATTTGCCTTCCTTGCATGCAATGCTTTTGTCAAAACCATCACTGTGGATTGCAGAATGCATTATATACCATTGTAGTATTCCACACAGCACTGCTTCTGATCAAGGAACTCACTTCACAGCAAATGGAGTGCAGCAATGGGCCCATGGTTATGGAGTTTGCTGGTCTTACCGTGTTCCTCACCATCCCGAAGCAGCTAGCTTGATACAATAATGAAATGGTCTTTTGAAGACTCAATTACAATGCTAGCTGGATGCCCGTACCTTGCAGGGCTGGGGCATGGTTCTTCAGAAGGTCGTATATGCTCTGAATCACCATCTAATGTATGGTGCTATTTCTCTCATAGCTAGGATTCACAGGGCCAGGAATCAAGAGGTGGAAATGGGAATGACACCACACACTATTACCCCTAGTGACTCACTAGCAAAATTTTGCTTCCTCTTCCTGAGTACTTATGCTCTGCTGGCCTAGAGATCTTAGTTCCAAAGGGAAGAATGCTTCTATTGGGAAACACAGTAACTCCACTGAAATGGGAGCTAAGGCTGATGCCTGACCATTGTCGACTTCTCATGTGTCTGAATCAACAGGCAAAGAAGGGAGTACTGTGCTGGCTTGGGTGATTGATCTCGACTCTCAAGTGAAAATTGCACCATTACACCACAATGAAAGTAAGGAAGAATGTGTCTGGAATACAGGAAATCCCTTAGGGTATCTCTTAGTATTTTCACACCTTGTATTAAGGTCAACGTAAAACTACAACTCAATTAGTAGTCCATGTAGGACTACTAATGGCCCAAACCCTTTAAGGATGAAGGTTTGGGTCACCCCACCAAGCAAAGAACCATAGCCAGCTGGGATGCTTGAATGCTTCCCTTTGAAAGCAAAGAAAATAGAGAATGGGTAGTGAAAGAAGGTAGTTATAAATACCCGTTACAACCATGTGACCAGTCATAGAATTAGGACTATAATTAGCATGAGTATTTCCTTGTTATTGTTATGAATGTGTGTGTGTGTCTGGATATATACAGATACACACATATATTTACAATATATGTAGCAAATATCTTTGTGTAGATATATAGCAAATATCAATATATGTAGCAAATTTCATATATATGTAGTAATATATATAATAACTAATATTATCCTGCAGTTTCTGGACAACACAGAGGCTGGGTCTGCAGACAGATATAATGCCCAGAACATAAAAAAATTCTTAAAACATGCCCTGGCTGGTGTGGCTCAGTGGAATGAGTGCTGGCCTGTGAACCAAAAGGTCGCTGGTTCAATTCCCGGTCAGGGCACATGCCTGGGTTGCAGGCAAGGTCCCCAGTTGGGGCATATACAAGAGGCAACTGATTGATGTTTCTCTCCCTCTCTCCCTCCCTTCTCCTCTCTCTAAAATCAATAAGCTTGTCCTTGGATGAGGATAAAGATAAAAACATAAGGAGATGCCACTTCACGGCCACTATGATAGTGAGTGTCATCACCAGCAAGAGCCTGGGATGGAGGCGGGTTAGCCCTGGCACAGTCTGAAATGTGTGGGTTCTTGACTTTGTGCAGGAAAGATTTCATTGCATGAGTCCAGGTGATTTCGAGAGTACATTATTTAAAGCTGGGGACAGTAAAACAAAGGAAGAGATTAAGATAAAAGACTCAAGATCTCAGCAACAGGAGTGAGTCTAGGCTGAGCTGCCTAGACTCCAGAAAGGAAGTCACAGAGGCAGAAGTGAGCCACTCTGGGATGCGTGGATTCAGAAAAGGAGGTAGAAGTGACCCATGCTAGGTTTCATGGACTCAGGAAACAAGTTACAGACGCAATAGGAGGGCCCTTGGAGACAGGTTCAGGGGGTTAGCCTGGGACAAGCGGCCCCTGCCCACTGCTTCCCTGGTTGTAAGTCTTGTGGGAGCTCTTAAAACTTAGGAGAAAATACACGCCTGAGGAAAGAAGGGCTGGGGCATGCTTGAGGTGGAGTGGGCACTGGCATCCTTAGTCTTAAGGGCTTGTATCTGTTTTTGAAGGTGGGAGTTTTAGGGGAGGTCTAAGGCGAAGGTTTCAACAGAATATGCAACAGCTTTCCAGGTGTGTCCTTTTAAAAAGATGATGCATCAGAGTGAGCATATAGGGAGGTGGAATTATTCTCTGGTCAGCTTCACTGCTTTACTTTTATCTTGGATTTGTCTGGCTCTAATTTTGTACTTGTTATTGTCATTTATTCCCCTGACTTCATCCATTCTAGGGTTTGGCTGGCACTAATGGCACTAACTGGGTCTCTGTGATTTGTCTCCCTGACTAGGGTGATCTAAGTTACTCACTTTCTGGTTGGTGAGGAGGGGTGTAAATCATTTGCTCCTTAATGGCCTTGGTTAAGGAAGATAAGATCTTTTGGTTTATTAGCAGGCTGTTAATTGCTAAGCTTTGTTTAACTATTTGTCTGTTTCCCTCATTCCACTTGCCAAGGAATTTTTCTAGCTTCTTACTATCCTCACTCAGTATCAAAAAGTCAGGTACAACAAGTATTGGTGAGGATGTAGACGAACTGGAACTCTTATAAATACATTGCTGATGGGAATACAAAATGCTGTAGCTGCCATAAAAAAAAAAAAACTCTGGCAGTTCATCAATAAGTTAAACATAGAATAAACACATGACTCAGCAATTGCACTCCTAGGCATGTATCCAACAGAACTAAAAACAGATGTCCAAACAAATACTTGTACATGAATGTTTTTGGCAGCACTATTCACAAGAGACAAAAGGTGGAAACAAGCCAAATGTCTATCAACTAATGAATGGATAACCAAAAGTTGTATATCCATGCAATAGAATATTAGTCTGCCATAAACAAGGAATGAAGTACTAAAACATGCTATGTGGATAAACCTTGAAAACACAGCACTAATCGAAAGAAGCTAGATACAAAAGGGCACATTTTATATGATTCCATTTATATGCAATATTCAGAACAGGCAAGTCTGTAGAGACAGACAGCAGAATAGTAGCTGGGTGAAGAGAGGAATGGAGAGCCACTATTTAATCGTTATGGAATTTGAAGGATGATCAAAATATCTCAACCTGCTAGGGGTGATGTTTGCACAAGACTTAAATTTTTCTATTATTGATTTTAGAGAGAGAGGAGAGCAAGCGAGAGAAACATCGATTTGTTGTGCTACTTATTTATGCATTCACTGGTTGCTTCTTGTATGTGCCCTGACTGAGGAGTGAACCTGCAACCTTGGCGTATCAGACAACACTCTAACTAACTGAGCTGCCTGGCCAGGGCCTTGCACATTTCGATATACTAAATACCACCGAATTTTATGCTTTGAATGGTTAACGATTAATTTTATGTTAATTTTACCTCAATTAAAAAAGAGTGATGAACAAGGAGACATCTGTGGAATCTGCTAATTGTGAGGCTGTGCCAGGTGGCACCAAGTGAAGCAGTGGTATATGTTTCTCCATGCTTCATTCTTCCTTTGCCACTCCCAAGGTTTTTTTATTCCTTTCCAGTGCTTGAAGTTAAAGATTACTTAAGTAGTGTACAAGTGGTTTAGGTGTTTCCTGCTCTACTAAAGGACTATACCTTGAAAGA
This sequence comes from Phyllostomus discolor, assembly GCF_004126475.2. Taxonomy (NCBI): domain Eukaryota; kingdom Metazoa; phylum Chordata; class Mammalia; order Chiroptera; family Phyllostomidae; genus Phyllostomus; species Phyllostomus discolor. The sequence continues at coordinate 18,035,759 of NC_040907.2, read as the reverse complement.
AGAGGGAAGTGAGGGAGGGAGAGAGGTTGGAAAGAAAGGAAGGACAGTGATTAAGCTCACTAATGGCCAACCCAGCCCTTGGAAGAGTGGTAGGCCTTCCAACCACATTACCTCCTCCTTCCCTATCATTCCCCTCCATGCTCCAGATGCACAGGCTGATCTATCGTTAATCCCCCGATAACCCATTCTTCAAATGCTGTCACGCAGCCTTGAATATTACCCCCTCCCTTTTACCTAGCTGCTGTTATACCTCTTTCACCGTGAGGTCCCTTTAAGCCCCAGCTCTGGCTGGTGCCTGTCCAGTACTCCCCAGCCTCCCCGCACCCCACCACTCCCCCAGCCAGCATTCTGCACTCACTACCATGAGAATACTTCCCACATTGTTGTTTAGCCACTTGTCTTTCCCGAACAGCTGTGGGTTCCACAAGGAGAGGAGCTGATTATTTCATAGTTGTAATCCTAGTGTATGTCAAGTGTCCAGCATATAGTAGATGCTAAATATAAATTTTAATGAATATTTAAAAAAATCTGAAAATGGAATATGCATATTCTAGAATAGTGGAATGACCAAGAGTCCTTTTTGTGGAAATTAGACGAGGAAAGGTGAGTCTTTTTCAGCACAAATATCACCCTAAATTAGAGTACAGTTTGGTGAGCAGAATGTGGGCTGAGTTTCAGTCCTCCCTGGCCCCTTCAATTAGGTGTCCTTATGCAGTGAACAACCTGCAGCCCATACCTTATGCAGCAGATCTGGAAGGATCCTTTATACCAGTGGTTTTAACACCAGTCACATACTGGAAAAACCTGGAGCTTTTTGGAAATACTCATGCTGTGGCCCCAGTTTCACGGTTTTGGATTTAATCAGTGCTGAGGCGTTAGGTTAATTTTAAAGCTCCCTAATTATTTCAGTGTGTAGCCTGGGTTGAGAATTACAACTTGGTACTTACTGATGTGAAAATCTCAAACTGAGCTCTATTGCAAATAAATGTGTTTGCACCATATAGGCATGCACTGACAAGGCAACTGGGTTCATGTCACAGCTCATGCAATGCCAACTACTGGCATTTCTACTTTTACTGCCAGGAACCTCTCCCTTTACCACCCACATCCAGATGTCCAGGCAAGTCCCCTGACATGCCTCAGATCAAGGAAAGAGCTAATGGGCAGCTGAACCACTATAATGGAACTGCGACTCGAGATTGTAGGACCAGGAGTTCTAAAGTAAAGTCCTTGCTCAGCACAAGCCTGGTTGTGTGACCTTGAAAAAGTTACTTCGTAGTTCCCTGCTTCAGTTACTTTGGTTATAAAATTAAACTAATGGTATGGGCATATTTGCCAGAAATATGAGATTTAATGAGCAAAACAATTATAGAGAGCTCCATAAATATAAATTATTGTATAATTGTTAAGTAACTTCATGGTATGAAATTCCATTGAAATCTTGTTTAAAAAGTGTCCCTAATGATTCTGACATAGGTGGTTAGGAAGCTGTTTAGACAGATCTCATGCAGTTCTCTGGCCCCTGCCTTTTCCAAGTTTTGTTTGTTCAAATCAATTCTGAGACAATAATAGCTCTGTTCTTTTTTAGGGGTTTTATTTATTTTTTAGAGAGAGGGGAAGGAAGGGAGAGAGACAGAAAGAAATGTCAATGTGCAAGACATACATGGGTCAGTTGCCTCTTGCATGCCCCCCACTGGGGACCTGGCCCAGAACTCAGGCATGGGTTGACTGGGAATCGAAACAGAGACCTTTGGGTTCACAGGCCAGCACTCAATCCACTGAGCCACACCAGCCAGGGCTGCCCCTGTTCTTTTAATAAATTACTCTTTCTCCTCCTTAAGCCAGCCAGTGCTGGTTTCTGTTACTTGGAAACAAAAAAGAATTTTAACTAATGCCATAAATCAGTGCAGTCTTTTCCAAATTGAATTCTGGAAAATGTTGTTCTAAAATGTTAATTCTTAACATACTTTAATTTTTAAGCTGTCAAATAGCATTCACATTAAGAACTGTATTAAATATGTATCATTATTTTACTTAATAAATGCTTTTACAAAAATGTTCTATGCCCAAGACGGCCAGTACATTTCCTAAGAAACTATTGTACTTGTAGTACAGCAGTCCCCCAACGTCAATGCACATCAGAACCATCTGGGGTGCTTGTTAAAACAGATTGCTGGGTCCCATCATCAGATTCAGCTAGTCTATGCTGGGGCCTGAGAATTTCCATTTGTAACAGGTTCCTAGATGCTGCTGAATTATGGGTACTTGGTAGTCTTAAATTAGGCTGCTCCAAAAATTATTCATTTTGCCTTTTTAAGAATTCAAGCTGCCCTGACCAGTGTAGCACAGTTGGTTGGGTGTTGTCCCACAAAGCAAATGATTGTTGGTTAAACTCCTAGTCAGGGCACATGCCTGGGTTGTGGGTTCAGTCTCAGGCTGGGGTGCATACAAGAGGCAATGATCAATGTTTCTCTCCCTCTCTTTCTCTCTCCCTTACCCTCTCTAAAAATAAACAAACAAAATCTTTAAAAAATAATTCAAGCTTATGATTCTTCATTTTTATTAATTCTTTGAAAACACTTACCTAAGGACATGCTTATTGATTTTTAGAGAGAGGGGAAGGGAGGGAGTGAGAAAGAAACATCAACTGGTTGCTTGTTTGGGGACCAAACCCACAGTCGGAAATCAAACCCACGACCTTCTGGTCTACAGGATGATGCTCTAACCAACTGAGCCACACTGACCAGGGCTTCATGTTCATTTTAAAGTTTCAACTTTTTTGCTTGCTTTATTCAATTATCATTAGACGTTTATTAAAAATAAAATGTCGCCCTGGCTTGCGAACTGAATGGTCACTGGTTTGATTCCCAGTCAGGGCACCTGCCTGGGTTCTGGGCCACATCCACAGTTGGGGGTGTACTAGAGGCAACCACACATTGATGTTTCTCTCCCTCTCTCCCTTCCCCTTTCTCTGAAAATAAAATAAAATCTTAAGAAAAAGTAATTTAGTTAAACAAGGCCTTGAAGCCTAATTTGAACAACAGCACACTTGGTAAAGCAAAATATAACCTAAGATATAATTCTGGATCTTTGGTATTAATAGACTTGGATAAGAGTCAAAAAACCAAGATGCCAAATCTCAACTCCAATTTACTGAGTAACCTTTGGCAATACCTAATTTCTAATTCCAGTTCTCTCAATCTGTACAAAGATAATTAGAACAAGGATAACTAATTCACATGAAAAATTCTCTAAACCATTTTATAAATGCAGTGTGGACTGATGATGCCTTAAATAGTATCTTTTAGGCAATCGTTCATTTTCCAGGCTGCTCTTGACCTTGAATTGGGGTTTACCCTTCCAGAATCTGTCTCTGAATCTCTGATTAATATCAGACAAGGAAAGGGGCCGTTCCCTATGTCACACCTGCCTCCTTCCAACCCTCCGTGTGGCATAACATTTATCATATTGTGCTCTGTCTTTAAGCTCCCTAATGCAGGTACCCCGTCTGACTCAGTTTCGCAGTCCAGTACTGTGTACCCCTTCCCCTCTCCAGATGGTAGAAGGAATTACACAGTTCACTGATGACAATTTATTATAATCTGTTGGCAGCACAGATAGATATTAATTACCAGAATTATGTCTTCATAGAAGTGGGCAATATGTAGCCATTCTATAGGGAACTGTGTGCACTTAATCATCATCATGGGCTTTTAGTTTCTTGATGGTGCTCTTGTGCCGCTCAATTTCTTTCTGCAGACGCTCAATCTCCCTTTTATGATGACCGATCTCATCTTCATGGTGTTTCTTCAAGGCTGCCAGTTGTTCTCTAGTCTTTGCTCTACAAGTACACAATGGCTCTGGGTTTAATCCTAATTTGTCACCCCAAAAAGATCTCTAAGCGTAACCTGCAATACCTAAGGCAAAGGAGTCCCAATCTCACGGCATTCTGGCTGGCCATCCTCTTCTACCAGTTCAAGCCCCACTAGTGAAAGAATAATCCATCTTTAGGAGATGACCAAAATGATTTCATTTTTCTGGTGCTAGTGCTTGAAATTTCACCATTCGTGAACTATTCCTTTTAGATTCCTCTTTAGAGCAGAAAACCCCAGAGAGGTGTGACTAAAGTCCCCAATACCTTATTAGAGGACTAACCAAGAGAACAGAATCCCTTTTTGGGGAAATGAAGGGAGAATAGACAAAGGAGTCTAGTTAAAGGACCATTGTCTGCAATCTCACCTAATTCATCTAGGGTTGTTTTTGCCTAGAGAAATTCAAGGCCCATTGTAAAGGCCAAAAAGAAGAGAGGGGGGGGGGGGGGGGGAGATGGGACTATTGCTAGGGCAGTGTTTGGCAGTCCAATTCAGATCCTAATAAGAAACGATTCAAATGTTGGTTTGGAACCTCAGTTTTCCTTAACTATGAAATGTAGGGGCCTATTTAGATGGTCCCAAAGGCTGTCCTTTGTGGTGTTCTGGTGCGGCAGGTGCCATGGTGATAATTCTTAAGAGTAAGCAAGGAAGGGCAGAAGTGAAAAGATAGGCCAAAGCAGAAGCAGAAACGAGATTAGTTCTGTGCTATTCCCCAGTGTGCAGAGAAGCCAGCAAAAGATAACTCAGGGTTGGTAGAAATGTATATAGAAGTCAGGCCCACTCCATGCTCTTAACAGTGAGAGTCTACCCAGCTGGGCGGGGCTGGGCAAAAGTCTCCAGGCTGCGGGGGAGGAAGTTCCAACCAGGAGCACTCAATTACCCTAACCCACTTTCTCTGGCCGAGTCGGAGACCTTTGGAGGTCTAGGAACGGCGGAGAGGGCCTTGAGAGTCAGGGGATCAATTCACTGGGGGCTAGTAAAGCTATAAGGCATGTGGTGGAGAAAACATTCAACAGGGGCCGTGGATGGTGTCCTAGGGTGTCAGGCTCAAAGGGTTTGCAAGCATCGGGCAGTCGGATCCAGATAATGCAAAGAACCTGGGGGTCGTTTTGCAAGACCCGGGAAGAACGCCTTGGGTGGGGGTGGTAAATAATTCTGGAAGAGTTGGGCTGTGGTTTAAGAACCTTGGAGACATGCAGGTGAAAATGGGTTGGCCTGGGTGCCCTGGGACTATTCAGCAGAGCATTAGGGGCAAGGGTGTAATGGGTTCCGGGACCCGGGAGTTCTGTTGGGGGTTGGGGCGCCCCCTGGCACCGGAGTGGGGTGGGCAAGACGGTTAGACGTTTAAGAAGGCCTGGAACGCTCTGAGAGAGCTAGGGCTAGACTCCGGAACCCACGGGCCTCACCGGAAGTATCGTTCCTCTTCAGCCTGCTCTCTTTTACTGAAGGCCCCACCGGCGTCCCTCACCGAGCCCGCACCGCTAGTCTGCGGAGAGACAAGGACATGGGTAAAAGTGTGGAGGGAGATTCAGCATCCCCGCTCTGGGCTGGGGCAGCAGACACTGCCACGGGCATACCTCTTCGGAGCCGAAGCCACGGACTTGCATTGCCCTCACGCCCCACACACCGAGCCGCGCCCGCGCCACCTGCGCCGTGACTGCCATGGTTGACAGTGAAACCCAGTTCCTGTCGCAGACCGTGCGGACTCCCGGTAGGCCCTAACGGCCTTACGGATCAGGCAGCCAATCTTTTCGATGGAGAGCCGGGATGAAGCCATGAGGAGCGAATCGGGAAAGGGAGAAGGAGGGGCTCCTGTAATTCACAGCGAATCCTGACAGGGAGGCGGGCCTATTCTTAGCCAACCCCGAGCAAGGTCTCTGGGGCCAGAGGATTAGAAAATAATAATGGAGGAGGTTGGAGGGGCGGGGCAAGAGGGGTCAGAGTTTATCAGGATGAAACATGGCGTCCTCCTTTACCCCATGATTACAATCCTAAAGTTGTTATTAAACACTCAAAGGAAGCCTTCTCTCTCCTGCACCACTAGAGTCAATAAGATGCTATAAGAATAAAATACAAATGTCAATAAGATGCTGTAGGCCAGGGTTGGGGCAGGGGATATCTATGTTCAGGATACGCGGATTTGGTTGGGTTGTGGGTAGAAACATTGTATACGTACGTGTATATGGTTTCTTATGAGGTATCAGTGTCCTTTTCTTGCACTGCCATTTTACTCTCAAGTCTCAGCTTAAATAACGCCTCAAAGAAACCATCCCTGACCTTAGTCATTCTATCATAGCTCCCTGTTTTGTTCTCTTTCTCTTTGCACTTTCACCTTTTGAAATTATCAGAGCCTTGATCAATCGGGTACTGAATTAATATTTGTAAAGTGAATTAATATGTTATCAAATGGGCACGATAACTGGACTTTTGGCAATGTGGTGCAGTGAAGTGAAGAGCATAAGTAGGAGGCTAGGTAAAGTTTTGCCTTGACCTTCCTTCAGTCATCTAACAAACGTTAACAGGACAATAGTAATTTATAGTCTTTGCTTAGTCAAAGTAGAACTGCTTTTATTAATCATCTTTTAGTTGGAAAAATGCCAGCCCTCGTTTGTATGACTTAGATGGGAAAAAATGCCTGTGGAGCACATTTTCAAATCTTTATTGCAAAAAACTTGGAAAAACACAAAAGCTTGGTAGATATAATAATCACAAGCCCACTACCTAGGGATAATAATTTGTTGGGTGTCTAGATCATCTTTAAGTACCATTCCATTTTCAGAAATTCTATTTCTACTTCTCAGATTCTGCGGTTTTTGGAGGCTCAACATCCAGTGGAGGGTCTTAGTAAGTATGTACAAAAGACCCCTCTACTCACTAAGATTGCTGTAATTAAAAAAATGGAAAGTCGCAAGTGTTGATGAGGGTGTGGAGAAATTGTAACCCTTGTACATTGCTGGTGGAATGTAAAATATTACGGCTGCTGTGGAAAACAGCTTGGCAGTTGCTCAAAAAGTTAAATATAGAATTCCCATATGATTAGCAGGTTCACTTTAGGTATTTGGTATACACTACCCCCGCCCCTACAAATAAAAACTGATAAACAAATACAGTTACCACGTATTCAAAGCAGCACTATTATCACAATAGTCAAAAGATGTAAAAAACCCAAATGCCCGTCAACTAATGAATGAATAAACAAATTGTAGTATATACACACAGGACAACCATAAAAAATAACGACGCAATTATATACGCAGTACTTTAGATCAACCATGAAAACATGTTAGCTGAAAGAAGGCAGACACAAAAAGTCACATATTGTATGGCTGTGAAATGTCCAGAACAGGGACAGGGACACAGAGCGGTTGTCAGGGGTTGGGAAGTAGGGGGAATGGGAAGGGTTTAGATGGTGCCAGATATCCTTTTGGGATGAAGAGACTGTTTTTTAAGTAGACCAAGGTTGTGGTTGCACAACAATGTAAATGTACTAAATGATAATGAGTTATTCATTGTAAAGTGGTTAATTGTATGTCATATGTGTTTCACTTCAATTTAAAACACAACAAAAAACCCAAAACTAGAAGCCTGGCTGTGTGACTCCGTTGGTTGGCGCTGCAACGTCGTTCCAGTGCGCAGAAGGGGTGCAGATTGGACGACCTGCGTAGGTCGCAGGTTCCATCCCTGGTTGGACACATGCGAGAAGCAACCGTCAGATGTTTCTGCCTCTCCGCCCTTTTCCCTCTAAAATCAATGAAAACATGTTCTCCGGTGAGGATTAAAAAAAAAAAAAAAAATCCTTCCAATTTCCGACTGGGATCTCGGCCCTTTAAGGGTCCTAAGGAAGGAGGCGGGGCTAGAGAGGCGGGCCTGAACGAGTCACGTGAGCCAGCGCCTGCGCAGGAGAGTCACGTGGTGGCTGGCCCAGGGAAATGGAGGCTTCAGGCGAGAGCGGGGCTTCTGGCGGCGGAGGCAGCACAGAGGAGGCGTTTATGACCTTCTACAGTGAGGTGAACCACGAGGGATGAATGGTGGCATCGGGGCGACCCCGCCTGGATCTCCTCTCCCGGCGGGCGAAAGCAGTGGTCATCCTGGCCTGGACCGTTGGGCGGCTCCTCCAGCCTGGCCTTCCGGGCGGCGTGGGGGCCAGGGGTGTGTGTGCGCGTCTCTCCCTGACAGCTGCTGGGGACTCCCATGAGCAACCACAAAGGAGCCGGGGACCGAAGTCTGCGGGTAGACGGCGAGTCTGCCCAACGTAGTACCGGGCGCGCGCAGAGCTCCCCAACTCCGCGGAGTCGGGGCTGGTTGGGGGCTGACAGAAGTTGGCCTTCCTGGGGGCGACTTAGCCGCCCTGGCCCCCGTTTTTATTTTAACCGGAACCGCTCTCTACTTAGTCCTAGTTCTCTGTAATGAATTGCGTCTGTGGTTATTTCTCACGTTCGCGAATGCCTGGCTCTGTGCATCAAGCCAGGTAGACATTATCTCCCCTTTACATATGACAAACCTGAGGTTTAGGGAGGTTAAATAATTTGTTCTGGGTCTTAACAGCAGGTAACAGCTTGGTCTTATGTTAGGACAGCAGTCCGTTTGGTCTGAGCCTCGGTTACTATCGTTTTTCCAGCGCTTACTACATATGGTTACTCAGTAAATATTTGTTGAGTACATTAATGACTAAATAAATGAAAGAAAAGTATACCATTTGGAATCAGAGGACCTCATTGGATTCGTGGGTGGTAGTTTACTGTGATTGAAATTCTGGTCTTGATTGGTTAGACCTTGTTTTCATGCCTGTAAAATGAGCTAATATTAAAACGAGTTTTTATGGGGGGTGTCATGGAGTTCATGTATAAGAAAGGGTTTCATAAGCAGAAGCATCTTTGTAAGACTTAAGGCTGAAGGTGGAGCTCTTTAAGTTGGCATGGATTTGAGGAATGCAGTTGCTCCTCATCAGATGTGATCTACTCAGAGTGAAGCACCAGATAATGTTTATCTTTTACCTCTGGTGTCTTTACGGATGTGTGTTACATAGTAGTTTCTCCAAAGTACTTCATTTAAAAATGGAAATGAGCACATCTTTTGTAGTCTGTCCTTTTGAAATCCCACATTCACTTGAAAGTGTTCAGCAATTATAGTGGAACTTGATTCACTTTCCAACTCTTAGTTTAAAAAGAAGGGGGAAAAAAGCAACCCTAGTTTGTTTGACGTGGATGAGAGAAGGCACCTAAGGAGGACCCTTCAATCATCATTCAACCAGTGTTTACTGAGGACCTGACATGTACTAGTATACTATTTATGTGCTGCAGTTATGGCAGTGAGTTGCAGAGAGAAAAATCTGGTCTTCATTTCATAGAGCTTGCCTTCTATAGAGAAAGATTAAACAGGAAACGAGATGTACAACACAGTGTCAGGTAGTGATTTAAGTGCTATGAGGAAAAATAAGCCAGGGAAAGAAGATTGGGTGGGTGGGTGGGATGGTATGTTAAAGAGAGTGAAGAGGGAAGATGCTGAGAAGGAATGGCTTTTTATGTTATTGAAAATCTTTCCAAACTCATTTGGCCAGAGGAATAATGGTGGTAAGTAACCTACCAAACATTTATTCCAGCTGGCATTCCATCTCTGATAGTGGCACCAAGGATATTTTCCTGGGACTACCTAGTGCCTGTTTTCCTTCACGTTGTCTTCAAGACAGGAATTTTTCTAACTCTGTCACAGAGTTAGGTAGGCAGAAGATTTTGCTCCCTCCCACATACTTTTTAAATGCTGCTTTTAATATATATTTCAGCGTAATTGCATTTTTTCTTTTAAGATCTTATTTATTTATGTTTAGAGAGGGGGGAGGGAGAGAGAAAGAGAAGGAGGGAAACATCAATGTTTGGTTGCCTCTCACATGCCCCACACTGGGGACCTGGCCTGCAACCCAGGCATGCATCCTGACTGGGAATCGAACCCATGACCCTTTGGTTTGCAGGCTGGTGCTCAATCCACACCATCCAGGACGTGTTTTTTCTTTAAAGAATTGTAAATTAAGTGTGAAAACACCCGAGTACATCTTCTGCCATTAGAGTGGAAACTCTTTGAAGATGGTGGATGGGACTTTGAATTCTCTCGATGGTTGCTCTGGCATCAAATTGTTGAGATTAAAATTCTTGTTTACAAGTTGGGTAATTGGGAGCAAGTTCGGTAACCTCTCTAAGTCTCAGTTATCTGTGAATTGAGGGTAATAGAATCTACTGAATAGGATTGTTGAGTGGAATAAACATGTACAAAGTTTTCGTGTTATTAAAATTCAGCAAATGGCAGCTGTTGTAATTATTCCTCAAAGTGGTTAGCTAAATAGCTTGTACACGTAGATACACAAATGTTTGCTGAACGTAAGATGACAACTCTATTTTTAACTAAATGAACTTTTTATCCTTTTTATTTTAGGTGAAACAAATAGAGAAGAGAGATTCAGTTCTGACATCCAAAAATCAGATTGAAAGATTGACCCGTCCTGGTTCCTCCTACTTCAATTTGAACCCATTTGAGGTGAGCTGTCTGACGTTGCTGTGGCATCATGATGGGGAGATTTGCATAGTTGCAGGCAGACTTACATTAGAACACACACTTAATTTGTATTGTATTGAATAGTTGGAATTGAACTTAGGTAGTTTTATTGTGAGCAGAACCTGAGAGCCAGCATGTTAGGGAAAATCAGATGATATTTGCCCGATAAATATTCTCCATCGTATTTTAAGTACCCAAGTATATATGGATTTATTTTCAGATGTGAAGGGATAGCTAGCTTTGAGAAATTTAGAATCTTTGTTTACTTGTTAAAATTTTCTGTTTTACCACACACACACACACACACACACACACGGAAAATCCCCAAAACAAAAAAATGATCTCAAGATTTTAGACAAGCCAATATACTTTTTGGGTTTCCTTAGTGTTACAGCTTTAAACTTTTCCTCCTTATAAAAGTAAGTCATATTTCTTTTTAAAATTTGAAACATAAAGCAAGAATGAATAATCAAGTATAATTCTAAGAGAAATTGCTACTCTTAACTGTTTATATTCAAACTTTTAAGTTTTATTAAAAAACATGGAGGGCTCTGTCTGGTGTGGCTCAGTGGAATGAGTGCCAGCCTTCGAACTGAAAGGTTGTTGGTTCAATTCCCAGTCACAGCACATGCTTGGGTTGTGAGCCACGTCTGCAGTTGGGGCTTATGAGAGGCAGCTGATTGGTGTTTCTTTCCTCTCTCTCTAAAAATAAATAAATAAAATCTTTTAAAAAACCTATGAAGGATCATATGTATACTTCATGCTATTTTAATTTTTTTAAAGTTATATTTTATTGATTATGCTATTTCAGTTTTCTTGATTTTTTCCCCCATTGCCCCTTGTTCTACCTACCCAGCACCCCCCATTCCCCTCAGGGAACCCCCCTCCCCCCATTTTTCATGTCTATGGGTCATGCATGTAAGTTCTTTGGCTACTCCATTTCCTATGTTTTACACTCCCATTGCTATTCTGTAACTATCTATTTGTACTTCTTAGTTCCCTTACCCTTCACCCATTCCCTTACCCTTCACCCATTCCCTTACACCCCACTCCTGTCTTGCAACCATCACAGTGCTCTTTATATCCATTAACCTGTCTCTGTTTTTCTTGTTTGCTTAGTTTGTTTTTTAGATTCATGTTGATAGATTGGTATTTTTTGCCATTTTATTGTTCCTAGTTTTGATCTTTATTTTTTAAATAAGTCCCTTTAACATTCATTATAATAATGGTTTGATGATGATGAACTCCTTTAGTTTTTTCTTGTCTGGGAAATTCTTTATCTGCCCTTTTATTCTAAATGATCTTGGCTGTAGTTCCTGCTCTTTTCATGAGTTTGAATATTTCTTGCCAATCCCTTCTTGCCTGCAAAGCTTCTTTTGAAAAATCAGCTGACAGTCTTACGGGAACCCTCCTGTAGTAATAACTAACTTCTTTTCTCTTGTTGAATTTAAGATTCTCTCTTTATCTTTAACCTTTGGCATTTTAACTATAGTGTGTCTTGGAGCAGGCCTCTTTGCATCTATCTTGTTTGGGATTCTCTGTGCTTCCTGTATTTGCATGTCTATTTCCTTCACCAAATTAGGGAAGTTTTCCTTCATTATTTTTTCAAATAGATTTCCAATTTCTTGCTTTTTCTCTATTCCTTCTGGCACCCCTATGATGCAAATGTCGGACCTGTTGAAGTTGTCCCAGAGGCTGCTTATACTATCCTCATTTTTTTGGATTCTGTTTTCTTCTCGTTGTTCTGTTTGGTTGTTTTTTGCTTCCTTATGTTCCAAATCATTGATTTGATTCTTGACTTCATCCACTCTACTGTTGTTTCCCTGAAAATTGTTCTTTATTTCAATTAGTGTATCCTTCACTTCTGACTGGATGTTGTTTATGCTGCTGAGGTCCTCGCTAAGTTCCTTGAGCATCCTTATAACCAGTGTTCTTAACTCTGCATCTGATAGATTACTTATCTCCCTTTGGTTTAGTTCTTTTTCTGGAGTTTTGATCTCCCTTCATTTGGGCCATGTTCCTTTGTCTCCTCGTTTTGGCAGCCTCCCTGTGTTTGTTTCTATGCATGAGATAGAGCTTCTATGACCCCTGTCTTGATAGCATGGCCTAATGTAGTAGGTGTCCTATAGGGTCTGTTGGCACAGCCTTCCCTATAGCCTAAGCTGGGTATTTGAGGTATGCCCTTCATGTGGGCTGAGTACACCTTCCTCTTGTAGTTGAGCCTGTTGCTGTTGGCTTATCAATGGGAGGGATTTACCCAGGCCAGACACCTGCAAGGATTGGCTGTGACCACTGACTATGAAAATCTGCGCTCCATGGAGGATCAGCTATGCAGGGTCAAGGTGGTGGTGCTCCAGTGTGGTCTGTAGCTGTCCACTGGGTGCATTGGCCCTGGGATTCCTCATTGGTGCAGACCAAGGTCAGTCCCCAGCTGTGTTTTGCCAGGGCCATTCTGCCTGAACTATAAAGCTATCTGAGATGGCTGCTACTTGCGGTGGGCTTGGAGATTTCCAGAAGCCAAGCTATGAATCTTGGCTGGCTGCTACTAGTGCTGGGCCTGGGGCTCACCGAAGCAATGTGTTGCTTGTTTATAGGGTTTAGAGCAGGGTGCAAACTCATTTTCACTGGGGGCCACATCAACCTAGTGGTTGCCTTCAAAGGGCCAAAATAATTTTAAGATTTTAGAAGTGTAACTGCTCCTTAACTGTTAAGGAGTTGAAATTACATTCGGCCTTTTGAAGGCAACCTCAAGACTGATGTGGCCCCCAGTGAAAATGAGTTTGACACCCCTGGTTTAGGAAGTTGTGAAGCATAGACCAAGAGCAGCCGTTCACGTGGAAAAGCTGCTTGGGTGGGTCTGTAAGTTGGGCAGGGTCTCTGGGGATCTCCAGGATGGGTCAAACAGAGTTATGTTGATGGAGTCTCAGGAGAACATCGAACCAGCTTGCTGGCTCTGTGGAGGCAGGGTTTAGAAAAGGGACAATGGCCTGTGCTCACTTTGATGCCAGAAACTTCAGTTCCTCCTCATCTGCCACTGGTGCCTTTCAACCTGCTATTCCAGTGCTGGAGCTCAGAGGGAGTGAGTCTAAGTAGGTGAGTTCGTACGTGGGCTCTTTAAGAGGAACTGCTTGGGGCTCCAGCAGTTTCTTACACAAACTCAATCTCCAGTGGTTTTTGCAGCCAGAAGTTTTGGGGACTTACCTTCTTGGCACTGGAACCCTGGACTGGGGGTCCTGGTGTGGGGCTGGACCCCTTACTTGGGAGATATCCCTCCTGAACTTTTATCTACCATGCGTGGATGAGGGATCGGTCCATTCCAGCCTGTGAGCCCCTGCCAGTCCGAATGGATGTAGTTTCTTTAATTCCATAGTGGTCAGACTTCTATTTAAGTAGATTTCTGACAGTTCTGCATGATGGTTGTTTTATATTTTAGCTGTAACTTTGATGTGGTTGTGGGAAGAGGCTAACCATGTCTTCCTATATCGTCATCTTGACTGGAAGACCCTACTTCATGCTATTTTAAATGCATCGTTACATAAACTATATTTATACAACCTTTTAAAGTTCCTATAATTATTATTGAAACGATGCCTTTATTGTAGGGTTTTGAAATTAGCTTCTAATTGTTCACAACTATAAATAATTTTGTTAATTATCTATAAATTATAAATAAATATCGTTAACATCTTATAAAAATAACATGTATTACACTTATTAAAAAGACTTTTAGCCCTGGTTGGTGTAGCTCAGTGGATTGAGTGCGGGCTGCGAACCAAAGCATCACAGGTTCGATTCCCAGTCAGGGCACATGCCTGGGTTGCAGGCCACAGCTCCCAGCAACCGCACATTGATGTTTCTCTCTCTTTCTCCCTCCCTTCCCTCTCTAAAAATAAATAAAATCTTTTTATCGATTGATTTTAGAGAGAGGAGGGGAGAAACATCAATTTGTTGTTCTACTTATTTATGCACTTGTTTGTTGATTCTTATATGTGCCCTGACCAGGGATTGAACTACAACCTTGTTGCATTGGGATGATATTCTAACCAACTGAGCTACCTGACCAGGGCAAACGCCTTTTTGTTAGTGTGGTAAAATATACGTAACATAAAATTAGCCCTGGCTGGTGTAGCTCAGTGGATTGAGTACCAGACTGTGAACCAAAGGGTCACCATTTCAATTCCCAGTTAGGACACATGCTTGGGTTGTGGGCCAGGACCCCAGTAGGGGGCGCTTCAGAGGCAACCACACGTTAATGTTTCTCTCTCTCTTTCCCTCCCTCCCTTCTCCTCTCTACAAATAGATACAATCTTTAAAAAAATATAAAAAAACATTAAATTAACCATTTCAACCAGTTGTAGGTATAGAATGACAGTGGCATTAAGTACATTTACAGTGTTGTACAGCCATCATCACCATCCATTTCTAGATCTTTTTCATCGTTTCAGACAGACACTCCAAACCCATTAAACAATAAATCCTGATTCTTCCTATCCCCAGCCACTGGTGACTGCTGTTTTTCTTTGTGTCCATGAATTTGCCTATTCTAGGTGCCTCATGTAAGTGGAATCAAACAATATTGTCCTATTTTCTTTTTTCTTTTTAATTTTATTTATTTATTTTTAGAGAGGGAAGGAAGGGAGATAGAGAGAGAGAAACATCAATGTGCGGTTGCTGGGGGGTCATGGCCTGCAACCCAGGCATGTACCCTGACTGGGATCGAACCTGCGACACTTTGGTTTGCAGCCTGCGCTCAATCCACTGAGCTATGCCAGCCAGGGCTCCTATTTTCACTTTGCATGATATTTTCAAGTTTTATCCATTGTTTCTGTTTTTTGAAGAGTAATTTTTCAAGAATTTTTTATCTTAACATAATTTCAGATTTGCAGAAAGGTTACAAGTACACTATCAAGACTTTCTTGAACTATTTGAAACTAAGTTACTGATATGTTGCCCTATTGCCCTGAAATACTTTGTGTCCTTCCTGCACATATCATTTTCTACTGAACCACAATATAACCATCAAAATCAGGACATAAAACATCGTATACTGTATAATCCTCAGACCCCATTTAAATTTGTTAATTGTATCAGTAATGACCTTTAGAACAAAAGGATCCAATTCAGAATCTTCTATTATGTTTAGTTGTCATGTCTCTTCAGTCTTCAGTTTGGAACAGCTCCTTAGTCTTTCCTTGACTTCTGTGACCTTAACATTTCTGCGGATTACCAGCTAGTTATTTTGTAGCATATCTCTCAACTTGAGTTTATCTAATGTTTTTTCATGTTAGAATCGTTTTTATGCAATGTTGGCAGCAATAGCACAGAAGTGATGCTGTACTCTTGTCTTTCCCACCTATAAAGTGGTACTTGATCTCAATTTATCCCATTACTGATCACATCAACTTGATCACTTAGAAGAGTTGCCTGTTAGATTTGTTCATGAAGTTACTTTTTCCTTCCTTTGTAATTAATAAGTATTTTATGGAGAGGTACTTTGAGACTAAGTAAATATCCTCTCCTTATCAGAGTTTCGACTTATTTATTTGTCATTATGGACTTGTGGTTTCCTATATTATTCAGTGGGTCATATTTGCAATAGGTATCATTTACTCTGATGCTCAAATTGTCCCAAATCTGCCCAGTAGGTTACCTTTCAAGTGAACTCCTGTCTTCTTTATATGTCTTCGTCATTCTTTGATTACTAGGCACTCTTGTACTTTTCCTGACCCAGCCTGGAATTAACCACTTCATGGGGGAGTCCTGGTTCCTTTTAGTGAAGAAGCGTATTTAAAGTCAAGATTTGAGTGTTTGGTGTACTCATTACCAATGGGATGTCACTCTTCCCAGATTTTGGGAGGGAGGGAGGAAGAGAGGGAGGAAATGTATGTATATGTACATACGCATTTACAGCCAATTTTAATTCAACACCACAGGGTTTATTCTAGTTTTTTTCCCTTTTCTAGTTAGACCTCTTTAATATATATGTATTTACTTGATTGACCCTCCTGTATACAGCTGATCTCCTGTTGCCATTCTTTTTCCCCTGTGAATGCTCTCACCCTGCTTTACTCTGACAGTGACACCAGCCTGCTTCACTGCGAAGTCCCTTCTCTCCACAACTGAGCTTAAAACCCCCATGCCCGGTCACCTTTCCCTGTGGTATGGCTCTGGTTCCTTGTGCCCACCCTTCACCCCCTGGGAGCTCTTTTCATTCCTCTTGGGCTATAGCATCCTCCCCACCAAACAGGTACCCTTTCTACCCTCTTCATCTTACTTGGGCTTTGATTTACTTGGGCCTGAGTCCACACTCCTGCATGGAGGCCCTCTTCACTTTGCTCAGCTTCCACCTCTCTTTGCCAACTATACTTTACATAAATTCTCTCTACATCTTGCTGGAGCTCCAGCATCTTGCATTGGGCTGCCCTTTTACATCGGGTGCCCTCCTGCATGGTCACCCCCCTTACCATGGACAAGCCAAGTTCCGCACTCCATGCTAGACTACTCCTTTGTGGAGATGGCCTTGCTTGGACTCCTTTACCTGGTGCCGGGCTACCTTTCCTTGTGGGCACTCTCCTTACCCTGCTTGGTCTCCAACACCCTGTGTTGGGCTCTACATCAATGAGGATGCCTTCTTCTGTCCTCTTGGTCTCTCACACCCTGCACTGGGCCACCCTCCCATGTTGACAGTCTAACCCTGCTTGGGTTCTGACACCCTGTGCCAGGCTGCCTGTGTAACACCCTATGCTAGGATGCCCTCATCAGCCTACTTTGGCATTGCGGTGCCCTTCTGTGCTCTTCTCATTCCGTTTGGGCTCTAACACCGTGTGACTGGCTGCCACTCCCTGTGTGGTCACTGTCTTCTTTATTCCAGATGGGCTTTGACCTTCTGCTCTGGGCCATTTTGACTCCCCGACTATAGTAGATGTCCACTCTGCCTGGCGCTGTGTATTTGGAATGCATTGCTCAGAAAGGGAAGGGAAGGACCAAACGCTTAAAGAGTACTTTTGATACGATTTTGGTAGGGCAGCCATAGGGGGAGATAATTTTTTTGAGATGTAATAAAGAAGTTGATGGTATGTTCTTTCTATTAAGTCACACTTTTCTTTTTTTTTTGTTGTTGTCATACTTTTAAATTGAGCATAGTACCATGAAAAGGGATCAAGCAATCATGTAAATTAGCTATTTTTTTTTGAAATATAATTAGTGTTTCTGTGGAGCTCTGATTGATGAGAAGTGACATACCATTGGGACCACTATGAAAACTAGAATTTTAATGCCCTATTTGTTAATGTGGTTCTGGAAGTGGAACTCGCTACCCCATAGCTCCTGTCTGACTATAGGAAGTATATTCGGACGCGTAAAGATCTGGGGAGGTTGGCAAATTCAGGAAGGCTTGAGATTGTTTGAGTGTATGGGACTCCATTAGAGCTTTTGTCTTTTTCTATTTCTTTTTTTTTTTTTAAGATTTTATTTATTTTTAGAGAGGGAAGGGAGGGAGAAAGAGAGAGAGAAACATCAATGTGGGGTTGCTGGGGGTCATGGCCTGCAACCCAGGCATGTACCCTGACTGGGAATCGAACCTGCGACACTTTGGTTCGCAGCCCGTGCTCAATCCACTGAGCTACGCCAGCCAGGGCTGTCTTTTTCTATTTCATACAAGTGTGCTGGCCACTCTATAGGATGGACAAAGTAAAAGTTGCTTTTTTTTTTTTTTCCTAGTAAGGAGAAGTAATGCAGTATATAGCTGTCATCTTGGCCATCAGTTGAAATGTGAATAGTCATCTTATATACTACTTTACTGAGCAGCAGATAGAAAAGGGAGAAATTAGTCTGGGAATTGGAGGGGTTTTATTACAGGAATCCTTTTCCAGGGAGCACTTTTTTCCCTCCTGCCATCTCAACAGCCATTTATTTAGACACATTTCTAACCTTTAGCCATTATGTAGTCATCTTTCTCATGAATAATTCTACAGTTATTCTTAGGTGAAGGGCCCTCCCCTAATTCCTTCCGTAAGCTTTGATGAACTTGTGCCCCTGTTCAGTCCTGCCCTCCTCATGATCCTTTTTTTGTTTGTTTTTATGTAAGTTTAAGGCCCCAGCAGGCAGTATACCATAGACTTTATTTTTTGTTTAACTTGTTCAGCACCTTGGAATACAAGGTTTATTTATTTATTTATTCATTCATTTATTTATTTATAATGTATTTTTAGAGCAAGGGGGAGGGAGGGAGAAAGAGAGGGAGAGAAACATCAATGTGCGGTTGCCTCTCATGTGCCCCCTTACTGGGGACCTAGCCTGCAACCCAGGCATGTGCCCTGACTGGGAATCCAGCCTGTGACTTTTCACTTTGTGGGATGATGTTCAACCCACTGAGCAACACCAGTCAGGGCCATTGTCATTTCTTATCGGTGCTTCTTAAACTTTTAATAAGATTCAGATCACCAGGGGATCTGCTGAAATGTTGATTTCTGATGCAGACCTACTGAAGTAGGGCCTGTTCTTCCGAATATCTAATAAACTCTTCTTATTCTCTGCCCTTTCAGGGCCTTAAATACCAAGTAAATATAATACATGATGCTGTGTTGCATCCATGGACTACAGTATGAAATCATCTGCTTTAATTGTATATCTGGTAACATATTATTCCTAAAAAAAAGCACTCACCATATGGTAATTAAAAAATGTTTCCTTGCCTGTTTATCTTTGCATTTCTAGTGTATAGCAGTGTATTCAGCAGGTAGTAGCCACTATATGAAATGTTTGAATGAATGTATGTATTTGTGGTGATGAGATTAGAATCCTTGATGAGAAATGTCAATACAAGGATACCTAGGCTTGGAGAAGAATGAATAAATTTATTTTTTAAGACAATATTGCTCAAAAAAGTACAGATGTTTCTGCCATTTGGAGTCAGACTTTCCTGGGGGGTGGGCGGCCCAGGCATTCTGAGGTCTCAGGTTTCTACAAATGACTGTAACGTTCACTTTGGGTTGAGAACCATCCAGCCATATAAATGGTAGATCTAAAGTGGAGCCAAGTGGGCATTTCCTAACTGAGGTAGAAATCAGGTAGCCTGCCTCATTTTTTTCCCTGATGAGCTCTATGCCTTCTCCACATTTGCAAAAGTAAGTAGGGGGTAGGGGTAGGCACCGTCTGTGATGAATGAAGGAGAAGTGCAGCATTTTCTCACAGTTTGGAAATATGTCTCTGGATATAGGGTAAATTATTTTTTTGATAGAGTGAAAGTAACTACTATGTTAATTGCAAATCTGAAACAGTATAGCTATTATTCTATTTTTGATTTGCTCATTTGTATTTCTTGAGCATTTTTAGAACTGTGTGCCTGCCACAGTTCTAGAAAGCTGAGTTCTATTCTAGATAATTGATTATCATATGTATAATTATTGGGCATCTCTTAAATGTATGAATTCTTTGAATTTCTTTTACAGTTTTGATTTTGATTCTTTCAGGTTCTTCAGATAGATCCTGAAGTGACAGATGAAGAAATAAAAAAGAGGTTTCGGCAGGTATGGTACTATTTCCCTGTAATGGATGGAGTTTGAACATTTTGAAAATGTAAGCATGTGATGATTTTCTTATTTGCATTGTGATTTTGGGGCCAGCATAGGCAAAACGTATATTTTTTGGTGTGCTGCAGAATTTTAGTAATTAGTTTATGTGTCATGAGATGAAAAGGTTGAAAATTGATGTACTGTGTACTGAAAAGAGCCTGACCACTGCCAAGTATTATTCTCAGCTCCTGCATGACATACTTGTTAACATCCAGTGTTATGCTTGCTTCTGGAGCACAGTGACAGCCCCCACATCGCTGACTCATAATCATCTTGTGATCTACTCTTAAGCCAAGATGTGTTTTATCTTTGCCTACTCAATCATTTCCCATTATATAACTTTACAGTTTCTTTCTTCCTTAGAGTCTGCACTTATGTGTATTCAGCTTTTTGCGTTTTTCTTTTTTCTAAAAGTTCAAGTTTCCTTATTTCTGCATTAGTCTTTCCTAATTTTATAAGCAAGCATTCAAATCTATAGTCAACAACTTTTATGTAGCTATAACAAAGAACTCAATAAGAGTTCTTAGTTAGTCATTTCTTCTTTTTTTAAATATTTTATTGATTTATTTTTAGAGGGAGGGTGAAGGAGAGGGAGGGAAACATTGATGTGTGAGAGATATATTGATAACTTGCTTTTCACACATCCCCAGCTGGGGACCTGGCCTGCAACCCAGGAGTACACCCTGACTGAGAACTGAACCAGCAACTCGTTGGTTTGCAGCCTGGCACCTAATCCACTGAACCATGCCAGCCAGGGCTTATTTAGTCATTTCTAATAGTTAATATGACCTGGAGCTATGACTTGAGTTTCAGTCTTGGCTGTACCTCTTACAAGCAGTTTGAACTTGGGAACATTACTTTCGACCTTCCTGTGCCTGTTACCTTAATTGTGAAATGCATATAATAATGGTGTCTACCCCTTGGGCTTATGAGGATTTAAATGAGGAAATGCATATGAAGCACTTAGAATAGGTCTTGGCATATGGTATGTCCTCTATATGCTAACGGTTGTCAGTGTGTATTAGTATTCTAAGTTCTTTACTTGCATTATTTCATTTCATCCTTAAAACAACACAGTGGATGAAAGTTGAAGCAGAGATAGGTTAAGTGAGTTTTTCAAGGTCTCACGGCTAATAGGTGATTGACATTGGCATTAGATCCCAGGATTCTGTCTCCAGTGACGTGGGATTTAGCATTAGATCTCACTTGCCATCGTCTTTCGACACAGTCCCTGTGTTCCAACTCATTGGTTTCTGCCTGTCAATGACAGCAGGTCAGTGGTTCTTAATTGTGGCTATCTAAAAGGATCTCCTCTGAAGATTTTTGTTTTTATTTTGACATAAACTTAAAAATTATATGTGCTTTTAAAAAGAAAGCATAGAGCAGTCAATACCCATATACTCACCATCTATTTGGAACAGTTTGCTTCATTAACCATATGTTTTTGGCTGAATTGTTGATAAGTACTGTATTTTTCAGACCATAAGATGCACCTAAGTTTTAGAGGAAAATAGGGAAAAAAATTGGAAGCAAAAAATGTGGTAAAATATTTAATAACATAAATAACATAATATTTCACCAATGTAAATGTAAACAGAACTCAACAGCAGCATTAACAACCATTGTTCCTCCCAAATTTGGGAGGGGAGAGAAAGAAAGGAAAGAGGGAAAAAAAATTAAATTTAAAAAAAAAAAAAGAAAAGAAAAGGTGTGTCTTATAGTCCGAAAAATATGGTACATTGCAGGTGCCATGATACTTTACCCCTGGGTACTTCAGGATGGGTCCCCCCAAATAAAAAAGGACATTTGTTTGCCTAACTACTTGTTACAACTAACAAAATTAACTCATTCCTAAGTATTGTCTGATACCCAGTCTAGTAGAGGTTTAATAAGTACAGACTCCAGGGACTGATTCAGAAGTTCTGAGGGTGGAAAACAGACATCTGTATTTTTTAACAGCTTCACAGGATTAGAGTACAGCCAGAACTGAGAAACACACTTTATGTTGGGAAAGAGAAGATGTCTCATACCTGTTATATCCTCTTTAGTGTCCAGGATAAGGAGCCTCACAGGGACTTGGTAGCTTTCATCATCGCTGTCTCCCCAAAGTGATCCTAACACCCTCATAATGCTGGCCCTGTTCTCAGCATTGTGATTATAACCCTAAGTGTTTCCCAGTTGTGCATTTCACTTTTGGTGCTTGAATTTTGTTAAAGACCAGTGTTTCTGGGTCTTTTATATGATAATTATAATTTTTAAAAAATGCTTCTGGCAAACAGTCTTTTGCCATAGTACCTTGGAGCTTTTGGTTTAAGGAGTGCAGGCAAAGCATCAGTGTTCCTTTTTGACAAACTGCACCTTTCTCTTATTCCAGCTGTCCATCCTGGTGCATCCTGACAAAAATCAAGATGATGCTGACAGAGCACAAAAGGCTTTTGAAGGTATTTGTAAATTTACCTGCTTCTGAATCATATATTGTCATGGTTAGGGACAAACTGATCCTTATCCTGAATCAAGAAAAGAATGTAATAGTTTTGTCTTCTGGTCGTGAAGAAGCTGGTTTTCAGTAGAAAGTTGTTGTTCCAAAGCAAAATGTTGTTTAAGAAGTAGACCTTAAGTTTACTTTGTTAAAATTTCTATGTGCCAACAAGACTGTTATTGCATAGGATCCTTTTTTTTCTGTGAACATAAAAAGTAATTGGTAGTGTTTTATCACTGAGTTAAACCTAGATGTGGAGTATTTCGCCTTGAGTGTATATTTAATTTTTTTTCCAGGCTCTCAAGGAAAGTCATTGCTTTAGTTATATGTTTTTTAATTAGTTTAACAACAGTAAATAATTTAAGAAAGTAGGGAATGCTTTTAGATGGCACAAGTCCATTTACACTGCCTGAGTATAGTTCAGACTTGCAGAGGGTGTTTGCAGAAACAGTTAACTTCAATGTTTTGCATTAGCTGTGGACAAAGCTTACAAGTTGCTACTGGATCAGGAACAAAAGAAGAGGGCCCTGGATGTAATTCAGGCAGGAAAAGAATACGTGGAACACACTGTAAGTATTTATAGTGCTGCTGTGTTTACAGGAAGTATTAGCAAGTCTTGGGCACCTTGTAGGAGGGTTAATGTTAACATAGCAACGCCTACTGGCGTAATTGTGACTGCTTATGTGGTGTCCGCCACTTTGCTTGGTGGTCAGGAATTGTGTGTGCCTAAAGCTGTATTCCACCCCCTAGAGCTCAGGATGAGGAATGGCTAGGACACTGCTCCAACCTCTTTCCTTTACTTGGTCTTAGCCAAAAGGCTCAGCAGCGATCCAGCCTCTTTCTTTATCAGTCCTGTGTTGTGGAGAGAGGGCTTTTCTAGTCCTCTCTTTACATGTCACATTACTCCATTTTGAGAGTGGGAAAGTATGGGGACACTTGACCCTTGATTTTTATGCTTGTCCATGTGAGTGGGTTGGAACATGAGCTTGAGATAGGCTGGCAAGGGGATGTGAATAAATTTTTTGTTAAAAAATAGAAGGAGTTACATGTCTGTATTAACAACAAGGAAGGGCTCAATTAAAATAAATTTAGTTGGAGCTGGTGTTTTTTTTGCATTACCAAAATCTCCTGAGTGGTGGGAAATGTTAAGGTGGCTTGCTTTGGGTAGGAAAGGTCTTTGCTCTAATTTGTCCTTGCTGGGGCAAGAATCTTGAGGCCATTTATAAGGTATATGTCAGTTGGGAGTGAATATGCATGTTATCTTTTCTTTGAAGAGCTTTGGAATTGAAAACAGAACTTTATAACCAATAATAATGATGACTGTAAATTTAGGCAAGGAGAATGAGTTAGAGGAGATGGACGACCATAATTATGTCCTGCTGGTCATGTGTTGGAAACGGCATATGTAGGCCTAATTCTGGTAAAAATCAGAAAAGCGCCTGACAGTTGGTGCTTGAGTCGTTGTGAACACCCTTCACCTGTTTTGCTTGCGAGGGAGCGTCCTCAATCTTTCTGACCACAAGGTGGCAGTGCGGCCTTTCTGAGCTTCGTACAACACTGAATGATTGTGTAATGGAGTAATGTCATTCTTGCGTGAATGAGTATATTTAATTATTTTGGATCACAATGGCTGTCTAGGTGGTAAAAACACCAATTGACACGATGTGAAAATGATTGGTTTAAGGGGGTTAACAGTGAAAATCATTAAGAATGCAGTTGTAGAAATGCCAGAAAAACAATACTTACCATTCTGTAGCTTCTTCTAAAACCTGACAAATACATAGATTTTTACTATACACACATAACTACAGACTGTGAAAGATAAACGGGTAATGTGTTGACTTTATCAAAGGCTCTTTCAGTTGGGCCTAGGATTTAATGAGTCGGGGACAGCTCCCTTGCTGGTCCCCTTTCATCCCTCCAGGAGATTGGATTTTAGGTTAGATTAGAGAAAGAACCTCTGGTTCCTAGTTTTCCTTGCTGTTTTGGATGGGAGGGGGAAGGCTCATCTTTTTCCAGTGCATTGTTATACGTATAGAAAAGTATGCACATCACCTGTGCAAGCTTAATGGATATCCTCAAAGTGTGAGTGCTCATTTTTGATGAAAATATTTTTTTTTAGGTGAAAGAGCGAAAAAAGCAATTAAAGAAGGAAGGAAAACCAACGAATGTGGAGGAGGATGATCCAGAACTGGTGAGTTAAAGATGGGAAAAGCCACCTTGTCTCGTGTACTTGGGCTCACCGATTGGTGGGCTAGCGAGAGGGGAGCCTAAAGAACGCTGTGTACGTGCTATAAACATTTAATTTTAACTTAAAATACCAAGTGTACGTTTGTTCACCCTTTTAAAAAATTCACCTCTTTTTTTTTGACATAGGGCTGTGGCCTTTTTCTTTGAGTGTGTATTAGCCCTCTGGAGTTTGTAGTTGAATTTATTTTATGAAACATACACACAAAGCATTATCCATAGTTTCTAGTACTTTTTTAGTTTCTTTTGGAGTACATGAAAAACTTAGGTACTTGTGAAACAAACCAAGAGCAAAATCCTAGATATTTATGATTTTTTTCTAGTCTTTTCCAGGTGTCTCACCTGTACCTCATTCAACAGCAGTTATTTTTAGGGACTTATGTTTCCTGAATTTTTCTAAAGCATTATACTTACTTTTTAAAAGAAACAGCAAACATTTTTATAACCATATTCATTACTTTCTATGATATTTAAATCACACAAGCATATTTTAATGGTAACTGGCATAGACAGCTTTGGGAGCAATCACAAACGACTCTTAAATAGCTGTCTACTAGCTGTGAGTTCTCCTTGTGCACTAGGTAATAATTTACAGAGATGTGGAGAACATTGGGTAATCCAGGATGTCATTTAGTAGAGATTGGTTAAGAGACAGATTATCCTTAAATATTTATGTCTTTTTGCCTCTAGCCCAGGGGTGTCAAACTCATTGTCACCAGGGGCCACATCAGCCTCATGGTTGCCTTTAAAGGGCCGGATATAATTTTAGGGCTCTATAGATGTAACTACTCCTTAACTGTTAAGTGAGAGCTTGGTGCTGCCTCCAGGTAGAACCCAGGTGCTGGGCCAGATAAAACAACATGGAGGGCTGGATTTGGCCCATAGGCATTGTGTTTGCCACCTATGCTCTAGCCTGAAAATTTAAAGTCATCTTAATCTTGCCTCAATTTAGGTCAGCATGTAACTTATCTATATACCTGTTTTGTTTTTAAAGATTTATGGAGGAGATGCTGTCTTGCTAGGGACAATTTTCCTTGCAACTCCTCTTGCAGCAGTGATTTTGCTAACAGTGACTCGTCCATCTGCTGTATGGTAACATTGCTTGCGAACTGCTAGTCCGTATTTTCCACCAGCCGCCTGTTTTGGGTTTACTCTGTTCCACTATTTTAGTTCTTTTTCTCTTCAGTCGTATTCTCTCTTTCCTGTAGTTATCCTCTCTAGTCTTTTCTGAAGACCCTCTTATAAATACTTCTTGGTTCTTCTAAGTAGTTAAGAACCCTAATTGTTTTTAGTTGCCTTTTTCTTTTTTGACTATAAAGGAACACAATGATAGAAAATGCTAATGATAGGAAATTTGGAAAAAGCAAAAAATACAAAATGTTGATAATCACCAGTAACTTCATCCAGGAGAGTTTAGAGCTTTTAAAGATATTAAAGTACTCATTACAGCCTCTCACTCCCTTAGGGACTGGAGTCCGTCCACATCGTTCTCATTGTGGACAGGTAACAGCATTAAAAGAAATGAGAGATCTTGGGGCTTCTTTACTTCTCCCCCCATATATTACTGTCTGCTTCAGTGTCTCTGATTTTAGAATATAGGACCTATGAAATCTGAATGATGGATTATGGATTATTATTCTATATTTCTTTGTATATTTAAAATACTTTGTATATGGAGGAAAGTTTTAAAGATAAAGACCTATTTCCTATCTAATGTGTTAACTGTTTATGTCAGTGTATTAGTTAGAATATAAGTTCAGCTGCATACAGCTGAGACCCAAAATAGTGGTGATTGGAACAACATAGCCATTTGTTTTCTCACCTGTATAAGATCGTCTTTGGGAAGATGGCCGTTGGTAGGGCAGCCCTGGGATACGTGTTGTCCAAGGACTCTCTCTTGTGACTCTGCCAACAGTGATGCTGCTCCCATCCTCAGAGTTCAGAATAGAGAAAATGGGCCAGAGGGATAAGCCTGCTCCTTTTAAAAACATCCGGGAAGTTGCTACATCACTTTTCTTCGTATCCCATGGGCTAAAGCTTAAGGCACGGGACCACACCTAGTGACTGTACAAGGAAACCTAGGAAACCTTAAGGCGTGGGACTTTAAATGGAGGGAGAATAGACAGTGAGGTGGGGGAGGTGGCAACTAGTAGCCCTGCCTGTCGGTAGGCAGGTCTGACAGCTGGTCTGCTTGGTAGCAGCTTCGTATCTCTGGTACGCACTTCATGTCTAACACAGAGTCGTCATAAAATATCTGTTAAAAGAAAAAAATGAAAGTTATTTTTAGAAGGTCTTTGGAGGAGAAGGCCCTCCAAAATCTCAAATGGTTGTGATGAGTAGGTAGACTTTTTTCCTTATTGTTGATTTTTACTAGAGCAAGTTTTCCGTGTATTATCTGAATGGCGAGAGTGGGGGAAGTATCTCCCAGGCAGACGTGTTATATATCTCCCGAGAGTGCATCAGTGAGTGGTTCTCTTTGAGGATTCTTTTTCTTTGCTGAGTTCTAATCAGCTTTTGTCTTGGGCTCCATCTGAAAGTACTCAATTCAAGTAGCTGGTGAAATACTTAACTTTGTTTTGTTTTGTTCTTTCTTGCAGTTCAAACAAGCAGTGTACAAGCAGACCATGAAACTCTTTGCTGAGCTGGAAATTAAAAGGAAGGAGAGAGAAGCCAAAGAGATGCATGAAAGGTATATATCAGTATGTTCATTTCAACCGTATCTAAATACCTAGATTAACCAGCATTGCTCTTTGGGGATTTTCCTCATGAAGGAATAATGTAGTATGTCATTTAAGAGATTGTCTAAAATAGTTTATTGAAACAGTCAAAGTTTTGAATCACCGGGTTAAGAAATTCTGGCTTTGGGAAATACTAAATAGATGTGTCCTTAGGGAGTTTATAATCAAGAGTGCTGGGTCTTTTTTTCCTGATTTCCCGGAGTGAAATAGGCAGTTATGGGGGCCATTGTTATTGAGGACAGAGCCTTTTGTGTGACTAGTGGCTGCAGGTTTGGTGAGTACTACTGTGTGGTCACTTACACGATGTTTATTGTCCTTATGGTTTCCCTGGCTCATCAGAAACCTTGAGGTTAATTAGTTTATGTATTTTGTGGCGTTGGTTGGTGTTTAGCAATGACTAGGCTGTGCTAGTTGAGGTTGTATGCAATGTCCTTATTGAGGGATGGGGCTCTGTGCAGAGACCCTCTTGAGTAAGAACCTCTGCTACTGTAATGGTCACTGTGCTGAAGTAAGGTAGCCTGGGTTCTCGAGATAGTTCTATCAGCGGCTGAGCCCAGAACCTCTGATTAGGGTTGGCTGAGCTTTGATGATCTTGTCTTGTCTGTCTGCGCAAGGGGAATTCACCTCATGCCCCACAGCCTCATCCGCATGTTTTAGAATGAGACATTCACGGAACTGCTGGGAGCCCCTTCCAGACAGCCAGTTTTGTGGAGCCCTAGGGAACTGAATTGCTGGGTATGCTTGCTTCTGTGGGGAGCTGCCTTAATTTGTGCGGTTAACACCGTCTCTAAACTATCATGTAAATACTGTGGTCTGGTTTCCCTCCTAGGAAGCGACAAAGGGAAGAAGAGATTGAAGCGCAAGAAAAAGCCAAACGGGAAAGGGAGTGGCAGAAAAACTTTGAGGTAAATTTCCAAGATGACCACGAATTCTTATTCAGAGTAACAGAACTTCCCAGTGTAGAAACTGGTTCCTGGAGCATTCCAGGACTGCCTGGGGCCGATGGGGAAATGGGACACTTTGTAAAGTGAGTCTTCTTCTGCCTCGGCCATCTATAAGCTGTGTAGCCTCCGCAAGGGCAGTGAGTGTCCCTGAATGGTGGTTGAGAGATTGTGGTAGGCACAAGCTGCCCAGGGGGCTCAAGAAAAATGGCCTGCACCTTTAATTTAGGGGGCAGACGTGGAATTTGTAGAGAGACTTGCGGCTTTTGCACCTGACTTCTCTTTGACAGCCTAGTTACATCCTTCAGGTGCTCGGCTAGTAGTGTGTGACACTGAGCAACATTTGGTCTTCTGTAACATTTGGCTGTCAGGGAAGGGACTGACTTTGTGTCTGTGCCACTGCATGTATGAATAAGGAGAAAATGACTAGGTCCCTTGTTAAAGAGGAGGAGATCCCAGAGGACTTCCCAGCACAACTGGGGTTGGCTTGGAGCCTCCATCAAGGTTTTGGTGGGGAGTAGGAAAGGCGCAGTGGAAAGAGTGGCTGGGTTATTGGCTACCCATATGGCTTTGAGAACATGCTTTAATCTCTCTGAGCCTTGGTGTTGTCGTTTGTGAAATGGCGGTGGCACCACACACACCATAGTCAGCTCGTTGAGGATTAGAAATAGCGTATACTAAATGTCTAGCCCAGAGGTCCCCAACAAATGGTGGCCTCATTGTTGAGGTGAGTATTACTCATTTTGTTCTCCTCCAACCTGCGACTGGCTTATCCCGCCTTCTAGAGGTGCTATGACACTTTCCTGGGTCCAGGGAAGTGGGAGGAAAGCTCTGCTCTGCTGTACTCTTGGGCGGTGCCCGACGGCCGAGCTGGGTTACTGGGGGAGCGGGGACGGGATGGCAGAGCAGCTTCAGGCCCTTCCTCTTATTAACTACTTTCCTTCCCTCAAACCTCTTTTGTGTTTAGGAAAGTCGAGATGGTCGTGTGGACAGCTGGCGAAACTTCCAAGCAAATACAAAAGGAAAGAAAGAGAAGAAAAACCGGACCTTCCTGAGACCACCAAAAGTAAAAATGGAGCAGCGTGAGTGACCACCCGGGTCACAGCCACAGACCCTTCCCCAGCTGTCTCCCCTCCTGCTCTGAAGGACTCATTCTTTCCTCCCATTTCCACCCCACATAGAATAGTATTTGCTTTTTAGTCCATTTTGTTTTCAATACAATTTAATATCAATCAGAATAATTCTTTTGTACATTGAAATAAGGGGCTCGGTTTAAAAAGAAACCTCCCTCTCCCCAGGTCAACCAAGACTGGAAGGTGCCACCCCTGGTGCTGCCTTCTCTCCCCCGCCTGTAACTTAATGTTTTGTACTTCACTGAATTGTCATGGTTAGAGACTCCGTGTGTAGTGTGTGGAAATCATCCAATTAAACATATTGCTTAAAATGGTGTTGCTGTGACTTCAGAGACAAGCCTGAGCCACCTTGGGAAGCCCCTTTGCTTCACTGTTTTGCTCCTGGATCTGGCATCCTTCCGAGCCCCAGACCAGACGGGGAAGGCGGTGGGCGCACAGCGGCGGCTCGCTGCCCGACGCCCCGCGGTGTTCGGCATGTGCCCTCCCGTCTGCCCGGCCAGTCGTGTGGCATGAGGCTCCGAGCCGCCCGCACCCGTTCACTTTCCAAAGAGCTGGCTGTCCTCCGCCCAGCACCACTGTGTCCTCGCCTGTCTGTGTCCGTTAGTGGTAATACTCTGTATGTAATAAATTTTTATACCCTAACCATGGATGTAGTCTTCTTCAGGTATTATTCCGAGAGGTGGGTCCCTTGTCTGGCTTGGTCCAGCCCTGAAGTCCTTTGGAGTTACCACTTATTTGCTAAACCTCTTTTTTTTTTTTTTTAATCTACAAAATGGGAACATAGGTTACTGTGGCAGATTTTAGGGAGGAGTAGCCATGGCATATGTGAGGAAACTCCACAGTGCTCAATGGGTGTTGCCAGTGTTTTTTGTGTTCGATGAAGATGCTGATTATTTTGAGAGTTAAATGAAATAATGTGTGAAAGCACACAGCTTATTGTATATACTGAGGTGAGGGACATATGGTGAGAAATAGATGACACCTAAAATGAGAGGATATGAGAAATGGGGTGACTTGAAATTAGAGTTTTTATAATGTTTTGTAGGTGGGTAAAAAGGCATAATCATAAGGGACAGTGTCTTGTAGTATCAAGAGATACTGCAGCTTTGGCCCTGGCTGGTGTGGCTCAGTGGATTGAGTGCCAGCCTGTGAACCAAAAAACTAGTTGATACCCAGTCAGGGCACATACCTGGGTTGCAGGCCAGGTCCCCAGTTGGAGGTGTGTGAGAGGCAACCAATCGATGTATCTCTTAACACATCGATGTTTCTCTCCCTCTCTTTTTCCCTTCCTTCCCCTCTCTCTAAAAATAAATAAAATCTACCTGGCTGGCATAGCTCAGTGGATTGAGCGTGGGCTGCGAACCAAAGCATCGCAGGTTTGATTCTCAGTCAGGGCACATGCCTGGGTTGCAGGCCACGGCCCCCAGCAACCACACATTGATGTTTCTCTCTCTCTCTTTCTCCTTCCCTTCCCTCTCTAAAAGTAAATAAATAAAATCTTAGAAAAAAAAAAAGAAGTCAAGAGGTCTTTAAAAAAATAAATAAAAATAAAATCTTGAGAAGAAAAGAGATACTGCAACTTTGACTTGCTTCTCTGTGGGAGGGGACAGAAGCTTGGGTGTCCTACTGTGTTCCCAGGCGCAGCTGAGTGCATCCGAGCTGCCGATGAATGAGAGCCTCAGGGTGGGTGAGGGCGGTTAAAGCTGGACCAAGGCAGAGAGGGAACTGTTTTGTCAGGCGACACACGTCATGAAGTCACTCAGACTGTCTTGTGTCAGGAGCAACATTTGTCTCTTCTATCAGGCAAGGTGACACCACCTCACTCCAGCATGTGTGTGCACGCGCCACCTCTTCCTTAGAGGTTATGTGGTTGCCATGGTTTGACTGTCTGCAAGCCCGTGCGCGCTGGGCCCAGGCTTCACCTACGAGGTTGTGCCAGCAGCCAGCTGTGGGTGTGCTTATTCAACGAATGTGCCAGTTTAGGAGGAAAATGGTGGACGCCACAGGACCCCTGCTCCCGGCCTCACTGCAGAGTGCACCATGAAGAAACAGTGAGAGACCAGGAAAGGCACCGTGCTCCCGCTGCTCTGAGGAGAGCGCCCTTCCTCCCATTCTTAGCAGTTAGTATTTCCTAAAGGAAGTGATCTTTTTAAAGTTGGAGCCCAGAGGCCAGTGCATCAGTTAGGAATTTTTTCAGCTGCCAGGAATATCTAGCATAAACGGGAATATTTGCTTACAGAATAAGTCTGGTGGCAAGCACTTCCAGGTGTCTGTCATGGGCTCAAGAGTACCACCAGGGGACCAGGCTCCTCCTGCCCCCCCCCCCCCACCCCGTCCCCCTGAAGGCCGTGTCATCTCATTGTCACACAGTTCCGTGGGAGGTGGTGGCAGCACCACACATCACACCAATTGCCAAGCGGGAAGAATTCATCTGCGAGGCCAAACTTTTCCCCAAAGACCTCACTGGCCAGAAATGGCCATGTGGCCACGTCTAACCGTAAATTTGGGAAAACTGCAAAGAAGAATGGGCAGGTTATAGACCAGGACTTGTCCTTGTGGCTGGCATCTGCTGTTTCCACATAAGATTTGTTGGCAAGGAAGGAAGACAGGGAGATTGACTGCTGGGGAAGACTTAAGTGTCTGGCGCAGGTAGGGTAGGACTTGAGGGAGAGATGTTTCAGTCAGAGGGAATAGCATGTGCGATGGCTCAGAGGCAAGGGCACAGCCCACTCATGACACTGAAAGTCCTTTGCCTTTCCCTGGAGCCGAGAAGCAGGTTGAGAGGGGACCAGGTGAATCAGGTCATGTTTAGGAATTTGGGTTTCAGCATGACATCCTATTTTCCCATAAGAATCAAAGCCTTCCCATTTCCTTTCTGGCACGTTTTAGCTGCAGACTCACTCAGAAGATCAGCAGTAGTTTCCAGCCCATTTTCAACCCTGCTCAGAGCAATATATTTAGCGACCACTGGGCCAGGGAGAAGGGTGCTCACTGGGCTTGGAATAGAGGAAGCATTAGCGAACATGCCTCCAGGGTGGGCCTGTCGCCATGGCAGCTTCTCCAGCTCCTTCATCTGTGACTAGGTCGAGGGGCTCTCTGGGCAGGAAAGGCTTGCTGGAGGGGTGCAGGGGCCCAGAGAGACCGAAAGGCTGGGTGAGCCACTTCACTCCTCTTCCTGTGGTTTGTTGTGAATAATGCAGCAGATAGCCAGCACCCCCACCCCCAGGCCCCCTGGGCACCCAACTGCTTCCTGTGAGGCTACTGCAGGCAGAGAAGTGGAAGGAGTCAGACAGGTATTGTTAGAATCCTGGCATTTGGGCCAGAGACTTCAATGCTTGAGCTTCTGCTTCCTTATATGTAAATTGAGAATTAACCACCTAAAGCATCAGTCATGGCCTTTGGCAATCCAGTCACCTCAACCTCTCCACCCTCAACCTCCCACCCTCTGGGCTGTGGTCTCTCAGCAGCTGGCTGGGGCTCCACCTTCTGGCCCCTTGTTTCCTTGAAGCCCTGGTGGAAAGTGGAGTAAGTGCGCGGGAGGCTGCAGCTGAGTCTGGGCCTGCCGGTGAGGGTGGAACCTCAATGAAGCAGGATTTACCTCTCTCCATTTCCTCTCCCTGTCCTCCACCCCCATAGCCATCCTAGCACACCTGGTTCACCTGCCCCCTTGCTGGAGGTTATCAAGCGCTTCTCACCACCACCAGAACTGGGAGGCGGGATGCCTGATCCTGAGTATTGCGGAACGGTGCAGAATGGCCTCGGAGCAAGAATTCCTTACTGAGGATCTGCTCCACCGCTTACTACCTTTGTCGTTCTGGTGAGTCATTTCCCCTCCCTGGGTTTTAGCTTCCTCCTCTTTGGTAAGTCAAGGGTGAAGTACCTGTTCCACGAATTCTAATGATATTCTGTTGATTGTGAAAAGAACAAACCTTGCAAATGGAGGCAACAGGCCTGCGTTTGAGGTCAGGCAGACTGAAGTCTTGAAACTTTTCTGAGCCTCAGCTTCCTCATCTCTTCATTATTTTTGTCCTGTGTGTAAAGGAGGTCAGAAAAGCAGCTGGGCTCACAGTGAGTACTTCTCCCTGCCCCCTCTTCCAGCACGGTGGTCCCAGTTCCAAGAACTGGGTGAAAGAGCAGAGGACTGAGGACATCTGGGAAATGTTAAAAAGACATTCTCTGCTGTCCCTGAAGATTCAGAATCAGGGTTCAGGGTGGGGGGTGGGGAGACAGCTGGAATTTTAACAACCTCCCAGGTTAACTCGGCCTGTGCTGGAGCATCAGGTGGGCGGAGCTCAGGGTTTTGTCAGAGATGCCAATATCCTCACCCCACACCGTGTGGCTCAGTGGGCAGCCCTCATTTAAGGCGAGGATATAGGTAAGCATAGCTGGAAAGAGCCCTTAGGTAACTGAACCCTCCCTCCCCAGTCCCTGGTTTCTTCTGGGGTCCCTCCAAGCCTCCTCTGCTCTATGGGCCCACCTGCCTTGGTGCTTGTTAAAAATTCATTTACTGGTAGCCCCACCATCAGCACTGCTGGATCTGACTCTCTCAAAATGAAATATGAGAAATTGCCTTTTTTAAACTCTCATTTTTAACAAATTCTCCAACTGATGTGGAGAAAGGATTTGATCCCCTAATTCTGGGACACAAGGCAGGAGCTTGGGCAAATAAAGTGATTTCAATTACTGAGTTCCTGTTTTGCACCAGGCATCTCACTGGGTGTAATACAGAGTAAGTGTTAGCGGTACTGACCCAGGAACCTCAGGCTCAGAGACAGTGGGGGGCTCGAGCTGAAGCCTAGAGGCAGCAGTCAAATCCCGGCCCGGTGGATTCTCAGAGTTGCTATTTGAGGATGTCTGCTTATGCCTTGGCCCGGTTTCCTTTTCTCTGTAGCCTAACACCTGTGCTTCCTGCTCAGCCCAATCAGGTGTGGTGGTGGTGATGGTGGTGCGAGCAGGTGATAGAGGTGGGGATAAGGAGTAACTTGCAGCTCAGAACACCCAAAGCTGGAGCTCCGGGTACAGTCCTAGGCTTCGGGCAGAAGTATTGCCCTTTGGCTTGGCCACACAACGGGCCTCCTCAGAGCAAGGACTGGTCTTCTCCCTCCGACTGGGGTTTCAGGGGAGGGGTGGTTGCGTTTCCCCATCAGATAGGGGTAGCTTCAGAAGGCAGGTTTTCTGTTTCCCAGCAGATTGGGCATCCCTGAAGGCAGGGCTGTCTCTTCCCTTGGTTGGGGGCACCTGTGGGTAGGTTGTGTCACTGTGTCATACCCATTGGATGGTGATCGCCTGTCGGCAAGATTGGCTGTGTGTCCCCCTCATTTAGGGGTATCTTCTGAAAGCAGTTTGGGGTCTTTTTCCATCAGCTTGGGGTTCACTGTAGATGTCACTGTATCCATTGAAGCTTGGGCTCTGGGGACAGGGCTGGGAACTTTCCCAGATCAGAGCCTGCCTCCCCCTCCAGCAAGGGACCCAGTTTCTCCCTCCTCTGCCAGCTCAGGCCCAGCTCTTCCTCCCGGAGAGGACACTCTCATTAGAGGGGGCCGGTCCTGGGGTGTTGGCTGAGCTGATACGCAGAGAGAGAGACTCCCTGGCTCGAGGTGAATATTCCTGACGACCTTGGGTTGGGGCCGCACGTAAGCAGCTGGCTTCTTGGACTTGGGCCATGATCATCCAGCAGAGCCGGCAGGCAGGCCTCCCCTAATTCTTTATCCTGCCGCTGCTGAACTGGGATTGGGACAGAGAGGAAAGTGAGTCACACACACCTAGGCCTGGACCTGCCTTCTGCCTCCCCCTCATTCCCTGCCCAGCTTCCTGAGTTCCCTCAGAAGCCTTCCAGGAAACATGCTCTCAGAGGTCCCCCCAGCCCCTCAGCCTTTTTGTCACGTCCTAGACTGCTACTCTCCCCGCTGTTTCTCAGGTAAGAGGCTGGTGGCTTGGATGAGAGGGTTGGGTTTGGCTGTTTTGTCTAGCGGCTTCTCAGAAGTCTTGAGGTTAGTCAGGCTCTAGAGGGGCCTGGAGCTGGGTTAGATCTGACTCCTGTGCCACCAGCAGCCACTCAGGGACACACAGTCCCCCTCATTACTCACAGACACAGCACCTATTCTTCCACTCCTCGGAGACATTCAGCATACACAACCCCAACAGGCACAGCATGCCCTCACATCACACAAAGCACAGCCTCCTTACCCACACACACAGTTCCTGGCTCTCCACAAACACGCGACACACAACAGACTCTTCGGCATCCATGGATACAACCCATGACCCTTCACTACACATAATATACAAACTGTCACAACTGACACAGTCCCCTCATGTGATGCCTATTATATACCACAAGATGAAACACACATCCTCACAGACACACAACCTGGGCAATAGTGCTGACAGACACCGAGAGGCACAGAAGTCCCTTCACTCACTGCAGACAAACCCTCACACACACACACACACACACCCATGCAGCCATCTGTACATATCCCAGAAACTCCCTTCACCCCCAAACAGGTCCCCAGTGTCCTGGGGTGCTACTGCTTAGCTGGGGCAAGGACTGGGTCCAGTTATCTACACCCATCCCCAAGTCTCACCCCTCTTCCACACCCCAGCCCTGATGTCCATCGCGGGGCATCCAGGAGCAGAGCCAGCGGTCCTGGCCACATCCTGGAGCATGGCAGGAGGGACTCCGTGCCGCTTCCTATGCCCTGGGACTGAGCACGAGCTGTTAATATAAAAAGCTTGCTGGCATTCATCACATGCCTACTGTGGGTTAGATATCATGCTCAATGCTTTTCATGTATTACCTTATTTGATTATGTACTACCTTTGTGAAGTAGATACTCAGCCTCATTTTATAGCTGTGTTTCCGTTTCGGCTCAGAGGGGTTAAGACACCTTCCCAATGCGCCCTGGCTAAGAAGCAGCAATGGGATTTAGACATAGATAAGTCTGACACCAGAGTCCACCTCTTTAATTTATTATTATTATTATTATTATTGTTATTGTTATTACTGTTTACTTTTTAGAGGTAACACATGTGCAGAATTTACAGTTCAATAGATCTAAAGGAATACACAGTGAAAAGATGCCCTCTGATCCTTGTTCTCCAGCCACCCAATTCCATACTCTGGAGGAAACCTGAGTTACCTCTAAGAGACCTCTCTTTCTTTTTTCATATGTTTTTAAATTAATTAATTAATTTATTTTTTAGAGAGAGCAGAGGGAGTGAGAATGAGAGGGAGAGAAACATCGACTGGTTGCCTCTTGCACAGCCCCCAACCAGGGATCTGGCCTGCCACCCAGCCCAGGAATGTGCTCGGACCTGGAATCGAACTGTGACCTTTTGGTTTGCAGGCCGATGCTCAGTCCACTGAGCCACACCAGCCAGGGTGAGACTTCTTTCTTTAACAACTGTTATAGGGGTGTTGTAGCGGTAATGGCTTCAAGAACAGTGCCCAGACTTGGGGGCTCTCCCATACCCTCCCCCTGCCCAGGCACCCAGGCAGCTGCCCCTATTTGCTCCGAGGGCTCCTTCCATCCAACCGTCTTCTGTCCTAAGTCCTTGGGGAGGACTGTCCCTGCCTCTGAGCTCCTGGGCCTGGATGCCTGGATCTTCTCCCTGTTACCTCACCCTGTGGGCTTTGGCCACACCCCTGAGGTTACCTTTTATGTGACTCCTCTCACAAGCTGGGGCTTCTCCCCTGAGCAGTGCTCACTTTGTCATAGAAAGTGTGCTCAGGCTGGAGCCGGAGAGTAGGTAAGACTCAGCCCTGGGCAAAGGAACAGAATTCAGGAGAAGAAGAGGAAAAGGAGGGAGGAGACTGAGGACTAGCTGCCAGACACTGTCCTTTACAGACCTAATCCTCCTGTGAGGTGAGGCTGCCACCCCCACCTACCAGATGAAGGGCCTGAGGCCCTGGTGGTCCAGTTGTTAAGTGGCAGAGTGGGAATTTAAGCTCCCCAAGTCTGCAAGAGGATGAGTAAGTGAGAGAGAGGGAGGGAAAGCGAGAGAGAAAGAGAGAGAGAGAGAGAGAGAGAGAGAGAGGGAGAGGGAGAGAGGGGAGGGGGTCTGAGAGAGAAACAGGTTATAACGGTGAGAACAAAGAGGACTCGAGGCTGTCAGGCATCTGGGCTGGCCATCCAAGAAAGGGGTCTCAGGTTTTATAGGAACCCCTTCCTCTCTAGTGACTCTTAATTCCTGTTCATTTGCACCATTTGTGCTTATATTGTCCTAAGTGCTGTAATTTATAAAAGCTTGGCATGATGTGGTATGTTTTTTGACTTCTCACTCTCCAAACTGTTTTGGCTAATTCCAGACTCATGTTTACACACATGTGTGCACACACCAACCCACACATAAAACAAATGCCCGTGTGCCCACTGCCAAATTAAATAGCATATTAGACATATGATAGAAGCCTCTTTGTACCTCACTAACCCTGCCTCTTCTCTTTCTCCCCAGAGGTAGTTACGTCCTGAATTTATCTTTATATATTGATGCATATGCATTGTGTCCATGACAGTAATAACATCGTAAAGTTTTAAGAATAGTATCATACTCCATTTGTCCTTCCGCAACTTGCATTTTTAGTTTAGCATTGTGTTTACTGTCTATGTTATGTGTAGTTCTGTTCATTTTAACATATTTACAGAATTACACTGTAGACACACACAAATATATATTAATATTACAACTGTACCTAGGAAGGATGTGCATATTTTCAACTTTATTTTGAAATTTATTTCCAAAATGATGGTGCCATTTGTAATCTCGTCTTAGCAGTGTCCTGAGAGTTTCTATTGCTCTACATCCTCTGCAGCCCCTGAAGTTGGCAGACTTTGATTTTTCCAGTCTAGTGGTTGCTTGTTTTAATATGAATGGCTGATTTCCTGAAACATCGATTATATTTTTATCTTACTCAGCCTTAAGGCGTTTCCCTTCTGTGAATTGTCTGCTCCTTTTTTGACCCATTTTAAAAAAATGGGCTTGTCTTTAGGTTATTAACTTGTAGGAATTTACATCACATTATGCCTGAAAATTCTTTGATACATATCTTGCAAGTATCTTCCCCTAGCCTGTGACTTGCCTCTTTACTATTTTTGCAGCCTCTTTTGAAATACACGGTTTTAAACTTTACGTGGTCAGACTTATCCAACTTCTCTTTGTCGTTTGTAATTTCTGTGTCTTCAGAAAAATTTTCCTACCCTTAGATCATTAAATATATTCACCCTTGTTTTCTTCCAAAACTTTACATTTTGCTTTTCATGGTTAGGTCTCAATGCCAGTTGGAATATGATTCTGAATACGGTGTGAGGATGGGATCTAGATTTAGGAATATTTTTCCCTAATGGATAGCCAGTGGTTTGCACCCATATCCACTCGTCTCCTATTGGTCCGTAATGACAGCTCTGTCCAGGCACCAAGTTTCCATATGTGTGCCCTTTACTCCTGGGGCCTCTGTGCGGTTGCCTTGGATTGTTTGCTGTGCCTTTGTTAATATCGCCCTGTCTTAACACTGCCACTCTATAATAAGACTTAATATATGATAGGGGAAAATCCTGTGGTGTGCCCTGATTGTTCACGTATCCTGTTGTTTCCAAAGTGTCTTGGCTAGTTTTGGACCTTTGACTTTTCATTTAGAATTTTGGGATCGGCTTACTAAATTCCCTTGAATAACCTATTGGGTTTTTTTTTCAAGTACTCTATTTAATGTTTTATTAACATCTGTTGGGATTTAGATTGGACTGGCACTGAACTCAGATTAAATTGGGAGGAACTTACAGTTTTATGGTATTGATGGTCTCATGTATGAATGTATTGCATTATCTATTGTAGTTTTTCTTTAATTATTTTTCAACAATTTTTACTGAATTTTCAACAATAATTTACTGAATCAAGAGGAAATTGCACATCTTGGCTTCCAAAAAATTATTCACCCAGATACTTCCCTTGCTATTATAAATTGTATCTTCTTAAAAAATGCCATTTTCTATTTATTGATTATGTTTAGGAACATCATTGATTTTTATATGTTGATTTTATTTATTTATTTAGCTTATAAACAACAGATATTTATTTCTCACAGTTTTGGAGACTGGAAGTGATTTTATATCTAGAAATCTTGTTGAAGTTTTTGTTAGTTCTAATAATTTGTCCATGAAATTGCTTTAAGTTTTCTACGTAAACAATTTATTGCCTGTGAAAATGAGAGTTTTGCTGGTGTTTTCTGATCTTTGTAACCGTTTTTGTTCTCATATTCTTCGCAACACAGTGAGGCACTTACGATTGTTCCCAGTTTGCAGATTAAAAAGCTGAGACTCAGAGGAGTAAACTGCCTTTTCCCAAGTGCACACAGGGAGTTGGTGGTGGTCTGAATTTGAATTCAAGTCTCTGATCCTAAAGCCCGTGCTCTTTTCCTGTGGTGTTCTTCCTCCCACCTTGTCCCCACCTCTCGGCGTGAAGGACAGATGGAGAGGGCAGAAAGAGGTTAGCAAAGCCTGGAAAAGAGTTGTTCAAGGCTGATCTGGGGTTTAGGGTGTTGGGCTCCGAATTCCAGTTCTGCCACCTACCAGCTGTGTTACCTTGGATGACTCCTCTCCTCTCCTTTAACTTCATTCATTCATTCATTCATTCATTCAATAACTTCTATGGAGGAGCACCTGCGGTGTGCAGGCAGTGTTGCAGAGCAGATAACGGAATGCAGTGATAAGCAAACAAATAATCCCTGCTCTCAAGGACCTTAACAATTGAGTTGGGGAGACAGATAATGAACAAAGTAAAGCAGCAAAATATATGGTATGTGAGATGTGATAAATGCTGTAGAGAAAAATAAAACAGTGTAAGGGCCTAGGACTTGTCAGAGAAGGGGTTATTAAGAAAGTCCTCACTGAGAAGGTGACATTTGAGTCAAGACCTGGGAAAAGCTTGAGACAGGAGCGCGCCTGGTATGTCAAAGAAAACAAGAAGCCAATGCGAGTAGAGAGTGCAGGGAGCTTTACGCAGGAGATGAGGTCAGGTTTTGTGGGAATTCTGAAGGACCTGGGAGTTTTTGCTAAGTGAGATGGAAGCCACTAGAGAGTTTTGAGTGGAAGAATGATGAGATTTGATGTTTAAGAGGCTCAATTCACTGCTGTGCTGAGAACAGACTGAGAGAGTGTGCAAGGGTGGAAGCAAGGGGAACAGTAAGGACCACACATCCAGGTGACAGATGATAGTGGCTAGAACCAGGGCCACAGCGGTGAACATTGTGAAAGTGTCTGACTCTCTCTCATCATTTGAAGTTGAAAGTGAAATTACAAATTTAGTTTAAAATTAAAAATAAGGTCTTGCCTGGGTGGCTCAGTTATTTGGAGCATCATCCTATACACCAAAAATGTTGCACGTATGATACCCTCTCAGGGCACATAATAACTAGGTTGCAGGTTCAATCCCTGGTCGGGGCTTGTATGGGAGGCAACCAATGTTTCTCTGTCACCTTGATATTTCTTTATTTCTCTCTCCCTTCCTCTCTCTCTAAAGCCAATCCACCCTGGCTGGTGTGGCTCAGTGGATTGAGTGCCTGTCTATGAACCAAAGGGTCGCCAGTTCAATTCCCAGTTGGGCACATGCCTGGGTTGCAGGTCAGGTCCCCAGTAGGAAACACACAAGAGGCAACCACACAATGATGTTTCTCTCCCTCTCTCCCTCCTTTCTCTCTCTCTAAAAAGAAATAAATAAAACCTTAAAACAGAACATATCCTTTTAAAAATTTTATTGGAAGGCTTTTTTTCCCCACTCTTGAATTTCATGAAACCATTTGATTACACTGTTGACGCGCATCTTTGATGTCAGCATCTTCGTTGGTATGGCTCTTTTTTTTTTTATCATTTAGCAGAGTTTTCCAGGTTACATCATTCTGGTTTCCTTGCCCATTGTGTGAGGTACGGCACCTAACATCATAGACGCTGTTACATAATAAAAGGCTGTCCCAGGAAAATGGCGTCCCAAGACAGAATTATCCATTGTAGAACATTAGGACAGTCTCCTTTTTCATCATCATTCTGAGCTCTGAAATCTAAACAAGAGCTAAATTACTTTAAAAACCAAACAACAAAAAACTCTTTTCTTATTATAAAAAATTGAAAACACATGCGAGAGTGCACTTACTGGTATAATGGATCCCCGTACGCCATCAGTCAGTTTCAACAATTATCAGCCCATTTTCTAGAATTGAGGCCTGCCTCATATTATTTGGAAGCAAATATATTATTTTTATCTGCAAATATTTTGTATGTATCTCAAAAAGACAAAAATTCTTTTTTAACATAACTGTGAAACCATTAAATTAACAATTAACATCAATTTCTTAATATAACTGAATATCCAATGTGTTCAAACTTCTAATTAGCTCATAAATTTCTCCTTCCCCTGTCCCTCCCTCCCTGTCTCCCTCCTCTGTCCATTCCTTTCTTCCTTCCTGTTTGAATCAGGATCCAAAGAGGCTCACCGGTAACAATGTGTTGCTATGTCCCCTGCTTCTCATTTGATCTGTAGGTTCTCCCGTCATCTTTTTTATCCCTTATCACTTACTTGTTTGTTCTGCGCATTCACTGTGTACCGAGTTTGCTGAGTGTACCCTCTGATCTGTTTGTTCCTCTTTTATATTTCTGTAAACTGGTGGTTGAACTTGCTGATTCTGTTTTTCTTTCCTTGGCAGGACTATTTCATAGGCAGTGTTGTGAACTGGGCGTGCACAAACACAACTTTATCAGAAAACTTTTCAAACACACACAAAAAGAGAGGGAAGAGTAAAATACATCCCTATATGCCTGTATTAGTTTCCTATAGCTACTCTAACAAATTACTGCAAATTTGGCGGCTTAACACAATGCACGTT
Source organism: Phyllostomus discolor (assembly GCF_004126475.2). Classification (NCBI taxonomy): domain Eukaryota; kingdom Metazoa; phylum Chordata; class Mammalia; order Chiroptera; family Phyllostomidae; genus Phyllostomus; species Phyllostomus discolor. The sequence goes on along the minus strand of NC_040907.2, from coordinate 17,993,363 downwards.
TATTCTCTGACAGCTCTGGAGGCCAGAAACCCCAAATCAGAGCGTGCCATCTCTTTCCGGGACCCTGACTGGTACGTATGTCTTTTCTTGACATATTTTATTTGATTCGATTTTAACAAAGTCAATGTGGTTGATCCGGATTTCAAACAAGATCCACAGGTTGGATTTCATTTTTATGTCTCTTCAGTGTCTTTCAATCTAGAATAGTCTCCTCCCCATTGCCCTCTTGTGGTTGGCCTGTCGAAGGAACTGGATCAGCTGCCCCGTAGCATGTCCTTGTCCCACATTCTGGGTTTGACTGCCTCCTTGCAAGTTTCTTTAATTCATTCCTCTGTCCCCCTGTCCTCAGTTTCCTACAACTGAAAGTTAGATCTAAAGGCTTGATTAGCTACAGAGTTGAAGATATTTGAAAGTAGAACTGATGGAGTTTGCTAACAGAATGGATGTGGGTACGAGAGGAAGGAGGAGTCGGCGTTGGTTTGCTCATTTGTTAATAATGACAGTAATTTCTGCCTGCCCACCCGGCTTATTGCTGATCCATAAGAGGTAGTGCTGCGCCTCTGCTGCACGGACACGTGTGAGAGACTATTGACAAACAGGCCGAGCTCAACAGGCCTGGTTCGGAGTCAGGTGTCTTTGTGATGGCGGCCATCTGGGGGCTGGCTGATCCTGGAGGTCCCTCCTTGGTTTGATGTCCCTCCTGGAGTGTGGCGGCTGGAAGATGGCTGAGAAGGTGAAGCCCGTTTTGGGAAAGAAGTTCTGGGTTGGGGGGCAGCATGAGGGCCTTGGATTTCAGGTGGACACTTTGCACGAAGGTCGAACTCCGTGACCAGATCAGGTCCTCTTGTGTCTCGGGGCACTCAAGGCCCAGAAGGCCTCTAAGGGAGAGGAGGAGATGGCCAAACAGGCCTTTTCAAAGTCCCCAGCAGGAGGTCTAGGGAGATTTGAGGAGAGGGTGGGTGGTGGGGGTTGCGGAGCGGTTGCGGGTGAATGAACTGAGGAAGGAAGTGACTCTGGGCAGGTGTGAGAGTGTGATAGATGTGGGCCCCTGCGTGTGCATACGGGTGGAGGGAGGTAATAATGAGCGCCTTCGCGCGATACTATGTACTGAGAGTATGTGTGCGTGCAAGGATTATATGCACAAGTGGTTTGAGTGTGTCTGCCTGTGGGGGACAGGGGCAGAGCTGTCAGGGGGAGAGGGAACAGATTTCTGGCTCTAGGTCTTAGGGCTGAGGCACACATGGGGGTGTTTTGTCCTTTGAGATTTATTTTTGGCTTTGATAAGGGAACACAATGGGTGTCCGGTTAGCCAGAGGAGGCTCGCCCAGACACCCAGGGTGGACGGAGGCTGTGCCAATGGCGGGGAGTCGCAGCCTGCATTTCTGGTTCTGCTTTGCACCTGCCTCGCCGTGGGCCTCAGGCCTTGACGAGACCTGCTTCCCTCTCTGTGTAGGGGGCTGCTGGAGCGACTGAGGGGCTAGCTTCCCTAGACGGTTCCCCCTACAGCGCCCAGTGCCCGAGGATGTGCAATCAATGCTGATTGAAAAATGAGTGCATAAATGGATTAAAAACCGAGGCAGGAAGCTCCGGCCCATCCTTTACTTATGTGCACACAAAGCCTCCGCCCAGCTGACTTTCTACTCACACACACGCACACGCACACTCCCAAACTCACCTCGCTGGCCCACGTCTGTTCATCCTCACTCCGCTCCCACTCACTCCTGCTCAGGTTACTGTGACACCCCCCTCTCCTCCCCCAGGTCTGTAGGCTCTGTCAACAGGAGTTCTTCTGTCAACAGGAGTTCTTCGGGCCCCTGCGTCTAGGTCACCAGGGATGCCCAGCCCAGTCGGTCCCGCCTCTGACACAGCGGCTCTTCTGAGCGCCTCCCTTCGCGTCCTTTCTGTGTTTGAGCTGTCTCACCCTTTCCTCCTCCTCTCCCTTTCTTGCATGTGTTTTCTCTCACACTCACACAGACACACAGAGACACGTGTACGCACACACAGGCACGCGCTGTCTGTCTTATCTTTTCCTCTTTGAACTCCCTTGGTTTTTGTCCTTGTGTCTCCTCACCCCCTGTGAGTTTACATTTTTCTGCCTTTCTCCCTCCCTCTTCCGAGTCATCCCGACTCCCTCTCACTCTGTTTCCTCGGTCATTCAGTTACTCCTGTCTCCTCTTCTTCCCCGCTGTCATGCTCCGTTTCTCTTTCTTGAGCACGCTCGCCCGTTTCTTGCTTTCTCTCTCTTGCATTTTCTGTCTCTCACCCCAGCTCCCCGGCACAGCGGCTGCTGCCCCCACCCATGCTGCCCCTGCTCTGTGAGACACTTTCCACCAGTGTCCGGGACCTGGGTGACCCAACTTGGAGGTTCCGGTGGCATCTGCCAGAGGGGCCTTAGGGTCACAGCGTTTCCTCCCAGAGGTGACGGGGCAGTGACATGCTGTTTCCTCACTTCTGCAATTTCCACAAAGCATAGAGCCTGGGTCTGCAGACAGAGACACTCAGATCCCGCAGTTGCAGCTGCTGTTCCTCGTCCAGGTAAGGGGGGGGGGGGTTCCAGCCCTGGCTGGCAAGGGGGAGGCATATGGAAATGTCCTCAGGAATCCAAGGTCATGCCCCTAGACTGCACCAAAGCAAATGGTGGTTCTGTTTTTAAGGAACTGTTTTGGCATCTTCATCAGGCACAGAGTCTCATGTTTACAAAGAATTCCTCGTGGGCAAAGTTTCCCAGGGAATCCAGCTCCCCTCTCCCAGGCCAAGGCAGTGCTGAAGGGACCTCAGAGACCCCCTGGGAGGTGATGAGGGCGATGACAGTGGGGCTACCTTGATCTCAGGGAGCTGAGTGCCCGGCGCTTTACTAGCTGTGTGACTGTGGCTGAGTTGCAACCCCTCCCTGCATCTCTGTTTCCTAAGTTGTCAAATGAGGGTAAATCCATCTCCCCAGCAGGATTGTTGGGAGAGGTAGAGGATCTGGTATGGAGCTGGGGACTTAGGAACTCAGGAGATACCGCGTCTCCCGGGGGTGGGGGGTGGGCGATGGAGACCACCAGTGATTGGTGCAGAGGGCCCAGCCCACAACCAGTTTCCCCATCAGGTGCCAGGTGGTGGGGACAGGGCACAGGCTGGTACCCGCCCTCTCCCCATCTTTCTCTGGCAGGAGGTGAACCAGGGCTGCTGCCCAGACACTCACTTTCCTGAGAAGAAGAAGGGAAACAACAGTTTCTCTCCAGGCATTTGGGCAGCTCTCATTTAGCTCTGACTGAATACGTAGCTGTGTTTCAGGTGCTTGGACTGTGTGTGTGTGTGTGTGTGTGTGTGTGTGTGTGTGTGTTGTGGGGGTGAGTGCTAGGGAAGGAAAAAAAAAAAGCAAATGGCCCTGCCTCTAGGTCCTGAAAACATAGCCAAGGAAAGACGTCCACTCTGGAGGTGAAGAAATGGCCCTGGGCCTGAGCGGGATGCTAGGGTGTGGGTTTCAGCTTCTGCTCACAAGCTGGGACCTTGGGCAATGTAGGAGCCTCATTTACTCCTTCGCAGATTGGGGTTTAAAGTGAGTAAACCCTTGTGGGTTTATGGGGAGGATGCAGTAAGAGGCTGGGTGGGGAAGTGCATTGTTAAATCGTAGGATGCTGTACCAACACGAACCCCGGGGTTACTACTGATCCCTACCCCGTAATTCCTACTGTCAGTGCCTTAAGGGTGAGGAATTTGTTCTGTTCATTGTTTTATCCTCACCCTCAGCACTGAGTTTGGCGCCTCATTTAGTCTTAACATATGAATTGAGTAGATGAATGGTAAAGCAGGATGCTGTACTTGGAGGAAAATGGACAGCAAGCCAGAGGCCCATCCTCTGGTCCCAGCTCTGCTCCTGACACTGTTGTCATCTTGGGCAGGTCCTTTCTCTTCTCAGCACAGATGGGGACTTCTGCCCAAAGAAGGTTTGGGTAAGGAATTGACAGTCTATGGCATTAATGACAAAACGTGCCTCTGGGACTGAGTTTCTGCTCCTGAAACGTACTGGAGTGGGGTTTGGGTGTGATGAGAGGCTGGGGTCCCATCTGCTTGTGCTTTCATAGGGAGACCTTTACAGAGAGACCTGCTCCTCTCCAGGCCTGTGAACAAGGCCTTGTCGAGGAGAAGGCGGTGATCCTCCTTTATCAGTGGCAGCTCTGCCTCCCCAGACTGGTCCCCCCTCCTTGCCCCGGTGGTGGGCCACAAGAGCTGAGCTAGAGCCCAGAAGCACGCCCTGACTCTCCTGGGGGCGTGTGGCTTAGGAGTGGAGCCAGTCCCCGGAAGGGCAAATGCCGGGTGCCCGGCACAGCCACCTCTCTCAGCAGCCACTGTTGGCCTCGGCAGCATGGTGGGAGGGGAAAGGAGCCTCTGGTATACGCGTGTGTGTCGGTGGTGGTGTGGGTTGCACTGGGGAGGTGCTCTGGCTATATCCACCTGTGCCTGGAGCACATTCAACCTGCAAGTGGGCCTGGGACAGCCCAGTGGTTCACAGATGCAGGGTCATCAACGTAACAAGCTGAGAAGTTAATAGCCGTCTGTCTTCTCCTTTCTTCCCTTGTGTCTTCAGCCAAGGGGAATCCAGAGCCAGGCTGTGTGTGCATGTGTGTGCGTGTGTGTGCACATGTGCATGTGTGTGCACACATGCGTGCATGCACCAGAGAGAGAAAGGGAGAGAGAGAAAGGGAGAATGGGCCGGGGAGGACCACCACTCAGCAGCCCTTCTGTATCCCCTTAGATCAACAAGAGGCAGCCCCTCAGGGCCTGGGTTTGGATTTGAGCTCAGCCGGCTGATGGGAGAAGCATGCCAAAGATTTATGCAGTTCTCTTCACAGTTTATAAAGTCCACTTCAGATCACCAAGAGCTTCACAGTTTGCCAAACCCTTTATCATCCCCCAAATCTCACTTCCTTTTTACAATACTTGGGGTGGGTGTGACACCCCATTTTGTAGATAATGATCCCTAGGCTCAGAGCCTGAGCAGAGCCTCACTCAGGGTGGTGAGTGGCTGGCACTGCTGAGGCCACCGCCCAGGCCCCCAGGTCCCAGTTCCTGCCATTTCTCCTCCTCTACCCCTGGTGGCTGTTTCCAAAGGAAGAGATGGGGCTGGTTTGGTGCATGGCTGGTTCGTTTGCTTATTTATTCTCTTATTCATTCGACAAACATTTTTTGAGGTGGGGAAAAGGGGAGAGGAACTCACAGCTATTGAACAACAGCCATGGGCACAAATTGCTTCATTCCCTGTTACAACTACCTGGTGAAGAACCTTTTATTTTCACTACTTTGCAAGTTAAGAAAGAGAGGCTTTGAGAGCCAAACATCAGCTGGGAGAGAGCAGAGCCGGGTGCAGATGTGGGCCTGTGCGGTCCCACTTGGGCCAGGCCCTCTGGACCTCTGTACCAGCAGGACTTGGAAACTTCTAGGCTACAAAGACGTCAGTGTGATTCCTGGTACCACAGAGGGTGTGCCCTGTGCTGGGGAAGCCCAGAAGAGGAAGTGTGCCTGACTTCCAGGAAGCAAGGAGCAGCGAGGCTGACTTAGATAGATGCCATCTGAGTATCTGGGAGCTAGAAGGAGAGACTCAGGACAGGCTTAGGACCCCCCAGCTCCACAAGACTGTCCTGGTCGAGCTGAGTGAAGACTGCATCTTATCAATGTAATAACATACCCAGGGTCAGAGTGGGCCCCAGTGAAAAGGAAAATTAGGAAATTCTGATACCCCACCACCCCTACCTCTGGGACCCCAGACCCTGTCCCTGGCCTCTTTCCAGGCAAGGAGCTCCATTTACATATACCTGGCATAGTCCTAGACTCCTTGTACTGGACACGGTGGGGAGCCCAGTGCAGAGTTCCCCGGAGGTCAGTATACTTGCTCCCTTAACTTGGCCCTCAAAGCCCTCTGCTTCTTGGAGAACTTGTAATGAAACCACTCCATGAGGGGAATCTTTAGACGGTATGGCCAGCATGGCCAGGCCAGGGCACAAATGTCAAGCAACAGAGGAGGTCAGAATAGGAGGTAACTCATTTATTGAGCACCTACTGTATGCCAAGTACTTTAGAGGTTTACCTGCCTGTAACCTAGGGGCTATCCTGTGAGGTTTGTGTTGGTAGTATTCCTGTTTGTACAGGTGAGAAAACTTGGACTCGCAGAAGGGCAGTGATTAAACTGTGGTGTTTTAGTGGCTCCAGGGACTCTGGAGGCTGGAGCAGCTGGGTGTGTGTGAGGGTTTGGAAGTGAAGGACGAGGGACAGTATGACTGTTTGTGTGTGAGTGTGTATGTATTTAGCAACTATTTCTTGAGGTTTTGCTGCGTAGGAGGCCCTGCACTGTTGAAATGCCAGAAGCCTTGCACCCAGGGAAATCCCAGCCCAGAAGGAGAGAGAAATCAACAGCCGTGTATACTTTGTATTATGGGAACCAGAGGTAGCACCTTGAACTCTGTCCGGGGTAGAGAAGTAAAACTAACAATAACCAAGAATTCTCTGAGCTCTTATTATGAATCAGCCATTTCCTATTTAATCCTTACAACGACCCTACGAGGTAGGTAATATTATTACCATTATTATTCTTATTGTTTTTACAGATGAGTAAACAGAGGCTCATGGAGGTTAAATTAGTTTTCTCTGGCAAGAATCGGCTGACAGAGCGTTGTCAGTAGTCCCAGATGCCATAGAAAGTTGTCACTGGTTCCCAGAAGCTTTTAGGGTTGATGACACAGCTGGAAGCCCAGTATAGGCGGCTTCGAGCTGGGTGAGCTTGGTGTGAGGCGTCGCAATGGCAGCGGCATGTGATTTTGAAAACTTTCGATCTCATCTAATCAGAAGGTTGTCTGAGTTTCCTGTAGATACAGCTTTTTACAGCTGTTGATCACAAATTACTTCAGCTGTGCTAAGTACTTTGCATACGTTGCTCATCAGCTCTTCATACCACTCTGGGGAGATATGTGCCTGGAATATTATCAGCTCCATTTACAGGGGAAGGGCCCGAAGCTCCGAGAGTGATGTGCTTGACTGTGGTTATTAAGCTAGGATGGGACAGAGGCAGGATTTGAACCCAGATTTGTCTGGCTACAGAGTCTGTGGTCTTAACCACTGTCCCTTCCAAATACTTCTTATCTCCCTTGGGTGCTCACAAAAGCTCTGTAAGGCAGATGTGTTATTGTCTCCATTTGCAGATAAGGCTCAGAGAGGGGAAGCAGTTTTACCAAATGTCACACAGCTATGAAATCATGAAGCTGAGCCATAGAATTGCAAGTTAAAAAGACACAATGTACTTGCAAATCTGCCATCTCTGGGGCCTGCTTTTAAAACTGATTTATTTTATTGTGCTAAAAAACACACAAGATAAATTGATTCTCTTAGCAATCTTTATTTTAGTTATATTTTATTGATTGTGCTAATACAATTATCCTGATTTTCCCCCCTCTGCCCCGCTCCATCCAGCACCCCACACTCCCTCAGGCAATGCCCCCACCATTGTTCATGTTGATGGGTCATGCGTATAAGTTCTTCGGCTTCTCCATTTCCTGTGCTGTACTTTACATCCCCATGGCTATTCTGTAACTACCTATTTGTACTTCTTAATCCCCTCATGTCTTCGCCCTTTCTCTCACACCCCCCTCCCATCTGGTAACCTTCTGGTAATTAACTTTCCTCTTGCTTTAAAAAAATATTTTATTTATTTATTTTTAGAAAGATGGGAAAGGCAGGAGAAAGGAAGGGAGAGAAAGAAACATCGATGTGTGAGAGATACACTGACTGGTTGCCTCTCACGCACACCTGCAACTAGGGACCTGACCTGGAATCAAGACATGTGCCTGACTGGGAATTGAACCAGTGACTCTTTGGTTCACAGGCCAGCACTCAAAGCACTGAGACACACCAGCCAGGGCTCTTTTGCTTTTAAGAGTCTCTTTAACTTTTGGCCTTTTAATAATGATGTGTCTTGGAGTGGGCCTCTTTGCATCCATCATAATTGGGACTCTCTGTGCTTCCTGGATTTGCATGTCTATTTCCTTCACCAAATTAGGAAAGTTTTCTTTCACTATTTTTTCAGATAGTTTCCCAATTTCTTGCTCTTTCTTTTCTCCTTTTGGCCCCCCCTATGATGTGAATGTTGGACCTGTTGAAGTTGTCCCAGAGACTGCTTATACTATCCTCATTTTTTTTGGATTCTTTTTTCTTCTTGTTCTAATGGGTTGTTTTTTGCTTCCTTATGTTCCAAATCATTGATTTGATTCTTGGCTTCATCCACTCTACTGTTGTTTTCCTGTAAATTGTTCTTTATTTCAATTAGTGTATCCTTCGTTTCTGACTGGGTCTTTTTTGTGCTGCTGAGGTCCTCACTAAATGCCTTGAGCATTCTTATAACCAGTGTTTTGATCTCTGCATCTGGTAGATTGCTTATCTCCATTCCTTTAGCTCTTTTTTTTGGAGTTTTGGTCTATGCTTTCATTTGGGCCATGTTTCTTTGTCTCCTCATTTTAGCAGCCTCCCTGTGTTTGTTCTGTGTTTTGACTCTAGTGTGGCCTAATGTAGTAGGTGTCCTGTAGGGTCCAGTGGCACAGCCTTCCCTATCACCCAAGCTGAGTACTCGAGGTGTGCCCTTCATGTGGGCTGATACACCTTCCTCTTGTAGTTGAGCCTTGTTGCTGTTGGCAAATCAATGGGAGGGATTTTCCCAGGCCAGTCAGCTGTAAGGACTGGCTGTGACCACTGACCACCAACCTCCGCCCTGCATGGAGGATCAGCTGTACAGGGGCAGGGTGGTGGTGCTCCGACATGGTCTGTAGCTGTCCACTGGGTGCACTGGCCCTGGGGTTTTCCTGGGTGGTGTAGGCCAGTATCAGCCCCCAGCTGTGTTTTGCCCAGGGCACCCTGCCTGAGCTGTAAAGCAGTCTGAGATGACTGCTGCTTGTGCTGAGTTTAGAGATTCCCAGATGCAGCCAAGCTGTGACTCTAATCTGACTGCCACGAGGGCTCACTGGCGTCAGCTGTTGCTTGTTTGATAGGATTTAGGAGCTAAGATCAGCCATTCTAATGGAAAAGCAGCTTGGGTGGGCCTGTAAATTAGGTTGGGTAGAGTTTCTATGGATCTCCACTGTGTGGGTCACATAGTGTTAGGTGGATGGAGTCTCAGATATGGCACCAGCCTATCGACTTTGTTGGGGGGAGGGCTCAGCAAAGGAACAATGGCTCTGCTTGCCCCGATGCCAGACACTTCAGCCTCCCCCTGTGTACCACTGGTGCCCTTCGAGCTGCCACCTCACTGCTGGAGCTCAGACAGAGAGAGTCTGAGTAGGTGAGTCTGTGTGTGGGTTCCTCAGGAGGAACTGCTCAGGGCTCCAGCAGCTTCCTTCATCGCCTCAATCCCCATTGGTTTTTGCAGCCAGAGGTTGTGGGGACTTATCTTCCTGGCAGTGGAATCCTGGGCTGGGGGGCCTGGTGTGGGCCTAGGATTCCTCACTTCCAAGATACCTCTCCTGAATTTTTATCCACATGGGTGTGGGACCATCCCATTCTGCGCTGGCACCCTTCCTACCAGTCTGGATGGATGTGATTTTTTAATTCCATAGTTGTTGTCAGACTTTCCTTCAGCTCAATTTCTGATGTTCCTGAGTGATGGTTGTTCTATATTTTAGTTGTAATTTTGACGTGGTTGTGCAAAGAGGCAAGCCACGTCTGACTATGTTGCCATCTTGACCAGAAGCCTTAACAAACTTTAAATGTATATTACAACATTATTAACTATATGCACATTGTTGTACAATGGGTCTCTAAAATATCTTGTCCTAGCTGGTGGTGCTCAGTGGATTGAGCGCTGGCCTGTGAATCAAAGGGTCACTGGTTCGAGTCCCAGTCAGGGCACATATCTGGGTTGCGTGCCAGGTCCCCAGTGGGAGACTGGTGAGAGGCAACCACATGTTGATGCTTCTCTCCCTCTTTCTCCCTTTCTTCCCTGCTCTCTAAAATAGTAAATAAACAAATAATGTAAAAAATAATAAAATATCTTTATCTTGCATGACTAAAACTCTGCACCCATTGAACAACAACTCCCTGTTTCCTCCTCTCCCCAGCCCTGACAACAACCATTTTACTTTCTGTTTCTATGAGCTAGATTACTTTAGACACCTCATAAAAGTGTGATCATTCAGTATTTGTCTTTTTGTAATTGGCTTCTTTTACTTAATAATATTTTCAAGTTTTATCCATGTTGTAGAACACTAGTGGATATCCTTCCTTTTCAAGGCTGCATGGTATTCTACGTTACATTTATACCACCTTTTGTTTATCCTTTTGTTCATCTGTTGATGGACATTTGGGTTGCTTTCACCTCTTGACTGCTGTGAATATGCTGCTATGAACATGCGCGTGCAAATATCCCCTCAAGATCCTATTTTCGGTTCTTTTGGATATATACCCAGAAGTGAGATTTCTGGGTTATAAGGTAGTTAGTTCTATTTTTAATTTTTTTTTTTGAGGAATCTCCATACTGTTTTCCATAGTGGCTATATCATTTTGTATTGCTACCAAGTCTGCACAAGTGTTCCAGTTTATCCACATCCTCACCAGTGCTTGTTGTTTTCTGCTTTTTAAAGTTTTTCTCTTCTTGTTTTAATTGAACTTATTGGGGTAACATTGGTTAATAAAATTATAAAGGTTTCAGGAGTATAAGTCTACAATACATCGTCTGTATATTGTATTGTGTGTTCACCACCCCAAGTCAAGTTTCCTTCTATCATCCCTCTTTTTCTCCCAGTTTATCCTCTCCTAACTCCCCCTCCCCCACATTTTACTTCTGATGATCACCATACTGTTGTCTGTCTATGAGTTTTGGGATTTTTTTTTTTTTTTGCTTAATCCCTTTACCTTTTTTACTCAATCCCCCATCCTCCTCCCCTCTGACAGCTGTCAGTCTGTGCTCTGTACCTCTGTGGATGTTGCTATTTTGTTGGTTAGTTTATTTTGTTCATTAGATTCCACATATAAGTGAAATCATATAGTATTTGTCTTTCCCTGACTGGCTTATTTCACTTAGCATAATAGTCTCCAGGTCCATCCATGCAGTCCCAAAAGGTGAGATTGTTTTTTTACTGTTGTGTAGTATTCCATTGTGTAAATGTACCACAGCTTTTTTCTCCACTCACCTACTGATGGGCCCTTGGGCTGCTTCCGTATCTTGGCTATTGGAAATAACCCTGCAATGAACATAAGCATGTATATGCTCTTTCAAATCAGTGTTTCAGGTTTCTTTGGATGTATTCCTGGAAGAGGAATTGCTGAATCATAAGGCAGTTCCATTTGTAATTTTTTTTGAGGTAACTCCGTACCGCTTTTCACAGTGGCTGCACCAGTCTGCATTCCCACCAATAGTGCACTAGGGTTCCCTTTTCTCCACATCCTCGCCAGCACTTGTTTGTTGATTTATTGATAATAGCCATTCTGATAGGTGTGATGTAGTCTCTCATCGTGGTTTTACTTTCTATTTTTATGATAATTAGTGATGTTGAACATCTTTTCATATGTCTATTGACTATCTCTATGTCCTTTTTGGAGAAATGTCTATTCAGGTCCTTTGCCCATTTTTTAATTGGATTGTTTGATTTTGGGGCATTGAGTTTTATAAGTTCTTCATAAATTTTGAATATGAACCCCTTATCAGATGTATCATTGACAAATATGTTCTCCCAGTTAGTGGGTTGTCTTTTCATTTTATTGATGGTTTCCTTTGCTGTGCAAAACCTTTTTAGTTTGATGTAGTCCCATTTGTTTATTTTCTCTTTTGTTTCCCTTGCCCAAGGAGATAGAGCAGAAAAAAAAGATTGCTATGAGAAATGTCTGAGATTTTACTGCTCTGTCGTTTGGATCATGGTCATCCTAATGGGTGTGAGGTGATATGTATGTCATTGTCGTTTTGATTTGAATTTTCCTATTGATTAGTGATGGTTAGGCATCTTTTTTATATAGTTGTTGGCTCTGTATATCTTTGATTATTGTATATCTTTGGGAAACAGTCTATTCATGTCCTTTGCCTATTTTTAAATTGTTTATTTATTGTCACTGAGTTATAGGAGTTCTTACACATTGTAGATATGAACCTCTTATCCAATGTATGGTTTGCAGATATTTTCTTCCATTCTGTAGTTTGCCTTTTTGCACTGTTGATTGTCGCCTTTGCTACACAGAAATTTTTAAGTTTGACGTAGTCCCTATGCCTGTTTTTACTTTTGTTACTTGTGCTTTGATGTCATACCCGCGTAATCATTGCCCATTCCAATGTCGTCAAGATTTACCCCTCTTTCCTTCTAGGAGTTTTAGAGTTTCCAGTCTTATGTTGTGTTTAAGTCTTTAATTCATTTTGAGTTCATTTTTCTAATATGGTGTAAGATAAGATCCATCTTCACTATTTTCCATGTGAATATCCAATTTTGCCATCACCATTTGTTGAATAGATTATCTTTTTTCCCATCGTGTAGTCTTGGTAACCTTGTCAAAGGTCATTTGACTATTTTTGTGAAGATTTATTTCTGAGTTTTCTGTTTTGTTCCACTGAGCTCTATGTCTGTCTTTATGCCAATAAAAGACTGTTTTATTTATTGTACTTTGTTGTATGCTTTGAAATCAGAAAGTGAGAGTCCTCCAGCTTTTCTTTCTTGAGATTCTTTTGGCTGTTCGGGGCTTTTGAGATAAGAATTCACATGAATTTTGGAAATTTTTTTTTCTATTTCTGCAAAATGCTATTGGGATTTTTATAGGGCATTGAATCTATAGATTATTTTAGGTAGTATGGACATTTTAACAATACCAGGTCTTCCAGCCCATGAACACGGCACATCTTTCCATTTATTCGTGTTTTCTTTAATTCCTGTCATCAATATTTCTTAACTTCCAGTGTGCAAGTCTTTTGCTACTTGGTTAAGTTTATTCCTGTGTATGTTATTTTTTTCTGATGCTATTGTAAATGGGATTGTTTTCACAATTTCATTTTCTCTTACACTCATTTCAAATCTTCATTTTACAAATGAGAAAACAGACTCAGAGTCATGGGGTGAGTTTGGTGTCTGCACCAGGATTTGGCTTCAGCTCCAGCAGTGCCCAGCAGTAGTGAGATGGATGCAGAGCAGACCCCCTTGCCCTTTGCCCCATTCAATTCCTGACTTGGGGAGCAAAGGTAAAAGCAGGGCCCTAGGTCAAAGGAGTCTTTTCCTGGGGCCTCACAGCATGTAAAGCTCCTGATCTCAGGTCTGTGAGTGGCTCAGCTGGCCAAGGAGTGGTTGGCTACAGCTTGGCCTAGGAGAGATTGGATGGCTCTTGGAGTTCAAAATCCCATCTGCTACTATTCTGCTGTGTGACTGTGGACAAGTCTGTTTCCCTCTCTGACTTTACTTTCTTCAGTGGGAACATGGGCATTTTGCAAAGCTTCTCTCCCAAGGGCTGATTCAAGGAGGAAATGTGATCACGGATGAGAGTGTCTGTACACTTAACTGGTAAGTCACACCCAGTGCCCTGAGCTGAGGTGCGTTGGCTCTGGCTCCTCTCCAGTCTCGCCTTCCGCACAGAGCAAGGACTCCTTGGATCCAAGTGGGACTTGGAATCTGTGTCCCTCCGACACTCCCTTTCTTGCCCATAATCTGCTGGCGAATGCACCCCCAGGCTTGCTGGTCTGCGAGGAGCTGCCAGTGCGTGCATGAACTTGGAAGTGACTGATTTATAGCTTATAAATATTTAAACATTTGCACTTTTGACCACATATGCCCCCACAAATGTTAGGGGCCAGTCTGATTGGTAAACCCAACTTCCCAACCCACAGTCCACACTGGGGAAGTAACCAGCCTGTTCTTCCTTCTGCCTAGATCCTGGTAGTCCCTCCCCTCTGACTGCCCAGCTTTCTCAGGTTCCCTAGGAACTGGGAATATTAAACAGGATGGGAATGGGAGACAGAGTGGGGGTTGGGGCTGAATGCTCGGCGGGGCAGAGGATGGGAGATCCAGATGGCGGAATTCTTTTTGTCTCTAAGAATTTAATGACCTACCTGGCCCACCCACAGCTGAGTGCTGGGCCTGGGCCTGCTGCCCTGCCTTGACCCATCAGGGAGTTGTACCCACATATTGATTGGTTTGAGCTGCCTCCTCTTTCTCCCTCCAAATGCTCCTTCCCTTCCTGAGCCGTGGAAAGCTTTGTTGACATTAGCCTAAAGCCCTGTCTAGAGTTGGCAGGAAAGCCAGAGATGAGTTAAAGCCCCTGGGGTTGGTGGTGACCCATAGTTCTCTCCCTGAATTCCAAGGAGCTGGGCCAGTGGGGGGAGTATGGCCTGGCTATTTGTGGCCACTTTGCATACTTATCTTTGGAACTACTATTAGAATTGTAAGATTTTGCCAATGAAGAAACTGAGGTTCAGAGAGGTGAAATCACTTGTGCATAGTCACACAGCAAGTAAATGGCAGAGCCAGGTATAAACCCAGCTCTTTCTGCCTCCAGGGGCCTTGTTCTTCCCATGCTACTATACCTCCTCCAGAGAAACTAGACACCTTTCCTTCACACCTGCTTCCTCTGACTAGTCATCTGGGGCTTGGCCATTCATTCAATCTTTCAGTCCCCGTGTCAGATAGGAGGACAAAGAGGTAAAAAAGATCTAATCTCTGCCCTTAGGGAGCTCCCAGCCTGGTGAGAAGATGGCCACAGAAATCAATACCACGTACTGTGCATGCTCTACACTGAGCAATGTGCTCAGTACTAAGGTGACTCAGAGAGGGGGAAAAGTCATTCTGCCTGGGGCTATCAGGGAAGGCGGCCCAGAGAAAGCACTTTCGATTAGGTCTTAAAGGATGAGTAAGAGCTTGCTAGATAAAGCAACAGGCAAAAGCCATGCTCAGTAGGGACCACAGCATGTGCACAGCCCAGAGGTTTGAGGAGAAATCGAGTTCTTAAGAGAAGCAGCAAGAAGTTCAGTGTGGCTGAAGCAGAGGGTGAGTAGCAATAGAGGCTGGTGGAAGATGAGGTGGGAAAGGAGCTTGGACTTGATCCTGGGCAGTGGGGAGCCATGGAAGGTGTTAGATCAGGCAGGTATGTGGCTGGCAGTAGGTTGAGACACAGTGCTTCCCAACCTTCAGTGTGCACATGAATCACCTGGAAATCTTGTTAAAAGACAGACCATTACAACAGGTCCGGGGTGGCACTGGAGATTCTGCTGGTCTAACAAGCTCACAGGTGATGCTGGTGCTTCTGGTCCAAGGGCCACAGTTTGAGGTTTGGAGGACTCACTCTGCCTTGTGTGGATGCTGCTGTGGGGAACAGGCAGCCACTTGTGTCTTTTTTTTTTAATATATTTTATTGATTATGCTATTACAGTTGTCCCATTTCCCCCTTCACTCCCCTCCACCCTGTACCCCCTCTCCCACCCACGTTCCCCCCCTTTAGTTCATGTCCATGTGTCATACTTGTGAGTTCTTTAGCTTCTACATTTCCCGTACTATTCTTGCCCTCCCCCTATCTGTTTTCAACCTACCATCTATGCTACTTATTCTCTGTACCTTTTCCCCCTCTCTCCTCCTCCCACCCCCCTACTGCTAGCCCTCCATGTGCCCTCCATTTCTGTGGTTCTGTTCCTGTTCTAGTTGTTTACTTAGTTTCTTTTGGTTTTGCTTTAGGTGTGGTGGTTAATGATTGTGAGTTTGCTGTCCTTTTACTATACATGTCTTTTCTTTATTTTCTTTTCTTAGATAAGTCCCTTTAGCATTTCATAAAATAAGGGCTTGGTGATGATGAACTCCTTTAACTTGACCTTATCTGAAAAGCACTTTATCTGCCCTCCCATTCTAAATGAGAGCTTTGCTGGATAGAGCAATCTGGGATGTAGGTCTTTGTCTTTCATGACTTGGAATATTTCTTTCCAGCCCCTTCTTGCCTGTAAGGTTTCTTTGGAGAAATCAGCTGACAGTCTGATGGGATCTCCTTTGTAGGTGACTGTCCCCTTACCTCTTGCTGCTTCTAGGATTCTCTCCTTCATTTTTACCTTGGCTAATGTAATTATGATGTGCCTTGGTGTGTTTCTTCTTGGGTCCAACTTCTTTGGGGCTCTCTGAGCTTCTTGGATTTCTTGGAAGACTGTTCCCTTTGCCAGATTGGGGAAGTTCTCCTTTATTATTTGTTCAAATACGTGCTCAATCTGTTGCTTTTCCCCTTCTGATTCTGGTACCCCTGTAATTTGGATATTGGAACGTTTAAAGGTGTCCTGGATGCTCTTAAGCTTTTGCTTGATTTTTTGAATTCTTATTTCGTCATGCTTTCCTGCTTGGTTGATTCTATCTTCCTTCTGGTCCACTGTATTGTTTTGAGACTCAGATTCCTTCCTTTCACTATTGGCTCTCCTCCACGTATCTTCCTGCATCTCTTTTATGGTAACCTTCATCCTTTCTTCTAAATTGTGCCCAAAGTCAATCAATTCCGTGAGCTTTCTGATCATCAGTGTTTAGAAGTGTGCATCTGATAGATTGGCTATTTCTTGGTGACTCAAAAGGATGAGTCCTGGGGGACTGATCTGTTCTGCTGGAAACGTGTCTTATGTCTTTCCCTATCTCTCCTATTATTATTATTATTATTTTTTTCTTTTCTGGTCTGGTCGCTCTTGTTTCGGTGGGGGGCGGAGCCTTAGGTGTTCACCGGGGCTGGGCACCCCAGTCGCTAGATTGTGACGTTATATGTGGGGGCGGGGGCAGGGGTGGGAGCGGGGACGGGAGAGAATGATGGCGGCAGTTCCGTTTTCCTGGGCTCAGACACTTCCTTTCTTGGGATCCTGGGCTGTGAGCTCTGCCCTGGTCCACAATCGCTGCCCCACTGGTTCCCCCAGCCGCTGCTTGCGTACTCAGGGATCACCGCTGTGTTCTTGTGCCCCAGATGGCCGTCGCACCGATTTTGTGCCAAATTTCCCCCGACCTCTGCGCACCACCGACCTGCGCCGGCCACGCACCCGCCCGGCTCTTCATCCCCTACCAGTCTGGATGTACGGGTCTACGTCAACTTCTTGGCTGTCCGACTTCCATTCAGATAAATCCTCTGTCAGTTCTGAGTGAAATTATATCTGTAAATTGTTGTTCTATTCTTGGTTGTGCGAGGAGGTACGGTGCGTCCACCTGTTTCTCCATCTTGCTGGAAGTTCTCCCCACTTGTGTCTTATGTCACTGGATAGATCAGTTCTCTACCATCTTCTTGGGTGAGCCCTCTTGCAGTTCTCACGAAGGGGTCAGTCTCGTCGGTTGTTAGATATTTTTTCCCTCGACAAATGTTTACCAAGCTCCTGCTCTGGCTGAGCTTGTGCTGCATGCTGGGGATAAAGAGAAAACTTGAAAATGCCAATTTCTGATCCATATCACTACCATCTCTTGCCTCCAAAATGGTCTCTTTGCTTCCACTCTTGTCCCTACCATCTACTCTCCGCCCAGCATCCAGGGTAAGTTGGATCATGTTTTTCACCTGCGTGACATACTCCAGTGGCTCTTTGATGCTCAAAGAACGAAATCTGAACGCCTTCTCGTGGCGATCGGGGTCTGCTGCTCTCTGACCTCATTTCACCCTTTCCAATTGTCACACCTCTGGGGCCGTGCTGATCTTCCGGTTCCTTGAACATGACCATTTATTCCTGTTTCAGAATATGATGGACTTGTTCCTACTGCAGGCCCTTTTTACACGTGATATGCTTTGCCGGGAATAATTCCAGGTTTTCTCTTGACTTATTTCTCCCCACTTTTTAAGATTTCAGACAGGGAAAGATATAAGTTTTGCAGGACCACAAAGCTTATCCAGTTTGGGGGATAAGCTTTATAGATAAAGAAAAGACACCAAATTACAAATACACAATTAGATACAAGGCCTAGGAGTGGGACTTGAAGGTCAAACTTTATTGGCTTCATGGCAAATTGGCGTATGGTTTTGTTTATGTCACCTCCTCTGAGAAGCCTGTCCTGGTCACTCTAATAAAGAGTCCTGCCCACTCTTCATCACATCACTACCTCTGTTTATCTTATTGAATTCATCACAATTTGACATTGTATGTATTTATATCTCTACTTACTTCTACTTATTTCAAGTTATTAAGCTTCTTGAACGAGAATTTGACAGCTCACCTCCTTGCTTCTCGTTCACCCTTCAGCTCATGCTTAGGAAACAGCTCTCCCTCTAACCACGTGACATAGGTTCCCATGTCGCCATATCCAATATTTGCTTTTTGGTCTGCATTGTGTTGGGTTGGCCAAAAAGTGCATTTGTTTTTTTTCCATAAGATGGCCCTCGTAGCACTTAGTTGCCTTTAACTTTATTCAAAATAATTTTGTTAGATTGCATTGTGACAGCTGTCATCTCAGCGTGCATTTAAAAAAACTTATCAAAACTGATGAATTTTTGTGTACACATTTTAATATTGAAGGTGGAAGAAAATATACAACACTTTTGCCATATTATGGTTTATTATTTCAAGAAAGGGAAAAACACAACTGAAACACAAAAAAAGATGTGTGCAGCGTATGGAGAAGGTGCAGTGACTGATTGAATGTGTCAAAAGTGGTTTGTGAAGTTTCATGCTGGAGACTTGTTGCTGGACGATGCTCCAAGGTCGGGTAGGCCAGTTGAAGTTAATAGCAATCAAGTTGAGACACTAATTGAGAACAATCAATGTTATACCCCACGGGAGATAGCCGACATACTCAAAATATCGAAATCAGTAAAGTTATTGGTGAACATGGAAAATGTGACTTTTTGGCCAACCCAATACTTGATTTTCCTGCGACTTTCTTTCACACCGCACTTGCTCCCACGTTCTTGGAATTTTCCTCATTAGGTCCCCAGCATGGCACCCCTCCCCACCCCCGCTCTTTTCCTACCTCTCTGACCATTCTGTCCTTGACTCCTTCCTAGGCTTCTCCTCCTCCTCCGGCTTGTCCTTTCATGGTGGATTCTTCAGGACTTAACCTTGGATCCTCCTGAATGTTTCACAGGCACTCTGAATGAGATATGTCCCCAACTGAATTCATCCTCCCCACTCCCACTGTGGTCTCCTCAGGTCCTCTCCATGAAGATAGACAGCACCCCATCCCCAATCATCTGGGCCAGAAACCTGGCAGTCCTTCCCCCCCTCCCTTTCTACCAACCAGCATCCCATCCATCACTGAGTCCTGTGCATTTCACCTCCCAAACAGCTCTCACAACGATGAACAATTTCCCTCCATCAGCTCTGCCGTGGCTCAGGCCTCTGCTGGCCCTGCATACAATTGCAGTTGCTGTCTCCTTGCATCAGGGCCGAAGCCTCTCCAGTCAATTTGTACTTCTTTTCCTTCAGCAGTCAGAGCCATCTTCCCCAGACCCAGATCCAGCCCTGTCCTTTCCAAGCTCAGTATCCTTCCATGACTTCCCATTTTCTGCAGAATCAAGTTCAGACTCCTTAGCCTAATAGGCAAGACCCTCCTTAAGTTGACTGATGTTGACTTTGTAGATGTTGACCTATCTCTCCTCAGCACCCCTCCCCTACCCCCACCCCCACACACATGAAGTTGTAGCCAAACTGAATGTCTCTATTTCCCTGAGAACAAGGTAGCTGCTGTCCAATTCTCCCAGGTCCTGTATGTGCTGTCCTCCCTGCTTGGTGTCCGCATCAGGGCAATTCCTTCTTTTCCTTCAGCAGAGACAGAAGGTCATTCCTGACCCTCAAGTCAGGGCTAGAAGCACCATCTCAAAATTACCCTGGCATCTGGAACCTCTCCTACCATAACATTTGTCCCTTGTCTATTTCTGAATCTCCCTCTTGCAAAAGGGTCTGTGAGCCACTGAAGGGCAGGAACTGGTCTATTCTCCGAGGCCTTTAGACTGCCCAGGGCCTGCAGCGGTGAGTGCTTGTCCAATGAATGAGTGTCTGGGTGAGAGTTGGGCCCTCCTGTGTATGTGCCCTATTCACACGGTGACAAGACTTTTTTTAAAAAACAATTAATGCAAAAAAGTGCATGAACAAAATACTATGTTTTAAAATCGAGGTAACATAGGTTAATAACATTATATAAGTTTCAGGTGCACAACATTATAATTTGATAGCTGTTACACTATAGTGTGCACACCACCAAAAATCTAGTTTCCATCTGTCACCGTACCTTTGACCCCCTTTACCCACTTCATCCTCCCCCGTCCCCTTTCCTTCTGGTAGCTGTCAATTTGTTGTCTGTATCTATGAGTTTGTCAAAATAGCAAAATTTTATTTTATTTTATTTTGTTTTTTTTGGGAGGGCAGGGGCTTTGAGCTTTTATTGGATTATCATTGGATTAAAAAAGGGTGGGGGGTGCTGTCGTGGGGCCCCTGGTCTGTGGGGGTGCTGTAGCACGAGGCTGCAGTTTGCTCCGTTGTTGTCTGCTGCCTGTGGCTGTAGGGTACAGTTCGTTCTGTTCTTGCTTTCCAGTAATTCCCAGTCCTGCAAAGACTGCTCTGAACCACTTGACAAAGCAAGGTACCAGGCCTTTCTCCCCAGGGGCTCTTTTTGGCTTTGAAAGTCAACCTTAATTCCTTAAGGCTTGCTGGTTACATTCCAAAGTCCTGGCATGACTTCATTAAGAGTTGCTGAATTCTGGAGCAAGTAGGCAGGGAGGGAAATATAAATGTTTCAGTATTCCTTGTGAGGGTATAATTTACAAATTGTTGTAGAGAAAAACAAGTTTTGTTATATCGATTGCTGGCTGTGAAGATGGGTGAGGAGGAGGCTGTCCCCATAGTCTGGATAGATGGAGAAGCATCACAACCCTCCCTCCGAACCTCACAGACACAGGGCTGGGGGGCCAGCCCAGGGTGAGCTTCCACTGCCCACTGCTCGCTCCCCTAGTCACAAGTCTCAGGAGGCTGGAGGGGAGGGAGAAATAGAGAATGCCCCCGTATGAGCCACCAAAATGTTAGGGTGGTCGGTGACATGGGCTGTGAAAGAACTCACAAAGAGAAGAGGTGTAGAGAGTAGTTTGTATTCACTCTCCAAGAAAGGAGAGGGGTGTGGAGTGGAGATATACAGCAACGTACCAAAATTTTAAGTGTAGACAGGAACATGATAGTGCCAGGTAGAGCCATATTATAGTCGGAGGCAAAAGGAAGAATCAATAATACTGCTTTTGACTTTTTAAAATATTGCATCAAATTTTTATTTGATTACTGAATTGTTTGGTGACCCCTTACATTTAGTACCTAAGTGAGTGCCTCACAAGACCTACCCTCCCTGGTCCTGGCGGGAACTCAACAAACCTGGGCAGGCTTGGCCCAGGGGGCCGGACTCAGAAGGATGTCTTGCGTTGAGTTTTCTGGCTGGAGAGGGGCAGTTTCTGGAGGAGACTTTCCCCTAACCCACTGAGCTGGAGCCTAAACCCAGGGAGAGGAAGGGACTGACTTGGGGGTGGAGGTGGGTGTGGAGTGGGGGATGGGTAGGGATGTGACTTCCTCAAAAGCTCCTATGGAGGAGCACCATGCACTCCCAGCTACGGGTTGCCTCCTCGCCTCTCTCAGGCCCCAGGAACAAGGTCCGTGCAGGCAGGAGGGTCCATCAGGGGAAAGAAACAAAGCCAGTCTCAAATGAATGGGCATCTTGGGCTGAAGAGAGAGAGAGGGGAGGACCTGACTGAGGTTGTGGAGCAGCGATTTTCAGATCCTCTGGTCTCGGGATCTCTTTATGTCCTTAACAATTTTTCAGGGCCCCAGCCAGCTTTTGTTTATATGGGTCATATCTATCAATGTTTGCCATATTCAAAATTAAGACATTCTAAAAATTTTTACATATAGAAACCAATAATAAAGTCATTCCATGTTAACATAAATAACATTCTTAGTGAAAAATAACTAAAATTTTCAAAACAAACATTTCAGGGAGAAAAGTAGCAGTTATTTACATTTTTTGCAAATCACTTCAATGTTAGGTTTGATAGAACACAGCTGGATTTTTATATCCGCTTCTGTATTCAATCTGTGGTGATATGTCATTTTGGCCAAAATATGTGAAGAAAACTTGGCCTCACACAGACAAGTATTTGTAAAGGGAGGAATATTTTAGTATCTTCTTCAGGTCATTGGTGACACTCTTCTCTGATACTACATCAGAGCTTCACAAATGGTAGTTTCTTAAAGGTTAGTTGCAATGTGGAACCTGGACCATATCATGCAACATTTTGTAATTTGTTACCCTCTGAGGCACTGGAGTACCTGACTCTTTGAATCTTTTACCTATGCAGAATTTTGAAATATGATGTCTTCCTCATTGGGAAAATATCGGTTCACTGAGTTATGCAGTTCTTTCAAATATTGACCTTTCATTATAAAATATAAAAAATTGCATTTATTAATATCAGCACCAATCTCATCAGAAAATTCTTTAAGTGTGGGAAAGCTGTCAGGCCCCTGCTGGCACATACAATTTTTCCAAAAATTCTAATGTCCCTTGAAAGCTTGAATTTTATCACTGGCAATAAATAGTTTGTTTTCCTTGAAGCAACAGCTTCACTCCCTCATATCCGAGAAAATGTCTGCTAGATACTCAAGTCTGAAAAAACACAGTTGGCCATTTTTTCAAATGATAATGGCGATCCTCAAAAAAGTTCATCTCATAGCTCAATCACATAAGTGCTTTCCCGAAGACAAACAATTTATCTCAGTTCTCGGCAGAAGTGTTTCATGTGGCTTTCCCATGATGCAGAATATTAAAAAAGAGGGGAGGAGGAAGGGGGCTGGGTGAGAAGGGTGAAGGGATTAAGCAAAGAAAAAAAAGAGTCAGGGACACAGACAACAGTATGGTGACTGCCAGAGGGAAGAGGATGGGGGAGGTAGGAGAAGGGAAAGAGGGGAAAATGGTGGTGGAAGGAGACTGGACTTCGGGTGGTGAACACACAGTACAATATACAGATGATACATGGTAGGATTACATACCTGAAATCTGTATAATTTTTAACCAATCTCACCCCAATAAATTCAAGAAAAAAAATAACAAATGTGTACTCATCTCTTTACAAAATATGTGTACTCACCCTGGTTGGTGTGGCTCAGTGGACTGAGCGCCAGTCTGTGAACCAAAGGGTCACCAGTTTGATTCCCAGTCCGGGCACATGCCTGGGTTGCGGGGCTGGGTCCCCAGTGGAGAGCACATGAGAGGCAACCACACATTTATGTTTCTCTCCCTCTCTTTCTCCCTCCCTCCCCCCTCTCTAAAAATAAATAAAAATTTTTAAAAAGATGCGTACTCAAGATTTAACAAAATTAATAATTTCCTTGCTTTACCAAGGACATTTTAATGTGATTTAAAGAGAAAAATGGCTTAAAAAAACAAAACAAAACACTGAGTGTATGGCTACAAAGAATCTGACTCCTACTACAGCCTGGTGCTGCCGCCTTGATTTATGCCAAGGAGTAAGCTGTTTTGCAACATCAGAGCAAATGTCAGCATAGTGAAAAAGGCATATAAATGTATTTTTATGGCAATAGTTTTGACTTCATAGATCCCCTAAAGATCTCAGAAATATTCCTCCCTCCTCATTCTATAGGCCCACTTTAAAAACTATTAACCTAGAGCTCTGGAATCAGACGGCAGAGCTCCCTGCAGTGGTGGAAAAGGTCCCACAGCATAAAACTATGTGATTCAAATCAACTGTGTAATTCACAGTGTGCCTTGAGGGTGCCTTTAGTTTCTAAAGAAATCACACTGAATTCTTAGAATAATGGAAACTACCTTTATTTAACTTAATGCAGACAAACCACAACCACAGTAAATGGAGCAAAGCACAAAAATTTTCTCAATCAACAAAATTCGTATTAAAGCCAGTTGTTTCTTTAAACTCACCTGTTCAGGTATCTATGAGCTTCTTTAAATGTTTCCACTGCCGAAACGGAGCTGCCATTGATTTTGTTAAATGTCAGGTGTAGTTCCTTAAAAAACACAACATTTTGTTTAGAAAGAAAATTAATTGGAAGAGGCCATTGATTTTAGAGTTTTAAAAACATACACAATAGGATTCTTGGAACTGATGAAATAAGATAGTCCCTTGCTGGCCCTTCATTAACCAGAGTTCCTATGTGGTCTTCCAGGCACAGACAAGCAGGACCGTGACCATCT
Source organism: Phyllostomus discolor (assembly GCF_004126475.2). Lineage (NCBI taxonomy): Eukaryota > Metazoa > Chordata > Mammalia > Chiroptera > Phyllostomidae > Phyllostomus > Phyllostomus discolor. The sequence goes on along the minus strand of NC_040907.2, from coordinate 17,969,256 downwards.
GTCTTTTCCAGTCCAGAGCGATGGAGACAAATGAGCAGGTTCACGTGGACTCTGAGTTCCGATACACCCTCTTCCCGATTTTCTACAGCATCGTCTTTGTGCTGGGGGTCATCGCCAACAGCTACGTGCTGTGGGTCTTTGTCTACCTGTACCCTTCCAAGAAACTCAATGAGATAAAGATCTTCATGGTGAACCTCACCGTGGCTGACCTGCTCTTCTTGGTCACCCTGCCCCTGTGGATCATCTATTACTACCACCAGGGCGACTGGGTTCTTCCTAAGTACCTGTGCAACCTGGCTGGCTGCTTCTTCTTCATCAACACGTACTGCTCGGTGGCTTTCCTGGCCGTCATCACTTACAACCGCTACCAGGCGGTGACGCAGCCCATCAAGACCGCTCAGGCCACCACCCGCAAGCGTGGCATCTGTTTGTCCCTGGTCATCTGGGTGTCCATTGTGGCCGCTGCAGCCTACTTCTTCGTCCTGGACTCCACCAACGTAGTGTCCAACAAGGCCGGCACAGCCAACGTCACCCGCTGCTTTGAACACTACGAGCCGCGCAGCATCCCAGTCCTCCTCATTCACATCTTCCTCGTGTTCGGCTTTCTCCTTGTCTTCCTCCTCATCCTCTTCTGCAACCTGGTCATCATCCGCACACTGCTCACGCAACCCATGCCGATGCAGCGCAACGCAGAAGTCAAGCAGCGGGCGCTGTGGATGGTCTGCACGGTGCTGGCTGTGTTCATCATATGCTTCGTGCCTCACCACATGGTGCAGCTGCCCTGGACCCTGGCCGAGCTGGACTTCCAGACCAATGAATTCCACCAGGCTATTAATGATGCACATCAGGTCACTCTCTGCCTCCTGAGCACCAACTGTGTCTTAGACCCCGTCATCTACTGTTTCCTCACCAAGAAGTTCCGCAAGCACTTAACGGAGCGGTTCCACAGCATGCGCAGCAGCCGGAAGTGCCCCCTGGCCACCATGGAGTCGGGCACCGAGGTGGTCTTGCCACTCAGCCAGGCCCCTGTCAATTCCCTCAAAAATTAGCCCGGAGACTTCTGCTTCATGGACATCATGACTGACATGGGGGAAGGAGGGATATTTGCTGTGGTCTGGGCACCTCCTCCCTGGGCACCTGACGGCCCATTAGATATGGGGGCTACCTCCCCAAGGTGGGATGGTAAAGAGCCAGACTGCTGAAAATCCCGAATTGGAATGAGTCCCTTGAGCCACCTTTGGGCACCTGCCATAGTAACCTTGCCTGGTGACCTCCTCCCGGGTGCCTGCATCTGAGAGCTCTGGGAGGAAAGTCAGAGCTGGGGCAGGACTTGGGGGCTGAGCCACCCAGTTCACCCTACAGGACAGCAGCCCAAGCAAGTGTGGGCAACCACTCCCTTCATCACTGGAAAGGCAGAGAAAGGGGTTTCGGGAAAGGGACACTCCCATGGTGCTGTGGCAGTATCTCTGGGACAGAATTTTGAGATAAGATGGCGCCACCCTGTCTCCGCCCACAGGCAGAAGGTCTTTGTAACCCTTCCTTGGGAAGTGGCTCGGTGGAAACTTCTCCCAACTCACCCAACAACATGCTGAATGGTGACTAGAGAAGAAAAAAATGTGCAGAGACCAAACTCTAGGATGGGGAGCTTGTTGCCTGAGGCAGATGTGTCTCCCTGCACAGGTCACATTTCAGGCCTGGGTTGGCTCTGGGGCCATGGGAGAGACACAATTGCCAAATCCATCTGTCTGTCTCAATAATGGACTTTGATGAAGTACCTGCTGTTGAGCAACCACCCACTGTAGGAGGGCAAAAGCCTCTTAAGGCTGAACTCTGGCCATCCAGGGTGCTGAGCTGCCCAGAGGCTTCCACACAAACAGGAGCTTTGGCTGGGAAGTGCCTGTGTGTGGGAGGGGCCTTGGCGTGGAAGGAGCATGCCAGGTCTCCTCCCTGCCTCAATTTCTAGGGGATCCCTCCTAATTTAGCTTCTAGGAGGTGGGAGGAGCAGTTACGGTCCCAAGGGCCAGCAGGCACTTTGATTTTCGGTGTGTATATCCAAACGAGCCTCCTCTTGCACCCTGAGCTGAATACCCGCAGTATGAATCTAGCAGCCTCAGACCCAGGGCTTGGAAGAGCCTTCTCTGGTTTCCAGAGCCTTGTGGGCCTTCTAAGAAATCTTCCCTTCCCGATAGTGTCCCCATAAGGTTGGGATCCTTGTTTTTTGTCTACTGGGCAAGCACTGGATCGATGATATTGATAACTGCCTCCCAAAGGGCCAGGAAACCACTTGTGTTCCCAATGGTAGCTGTGGGCTGGACTTAGCTGATGGCGACCAGGTAGATGGTGCAGCTTACTAGAGCTTTGGTATCACGTAGACCCAGGTTCAAGTCTTGCCTTTGTCACTTCCTGCTGAGGGACCGGGAGCTGAATTTCCTGCCTTATGGGGTTGTTCTGAACAGTGAATTAAGTTGCTGAGGCAGATACCTCTTGATCTGAGTGCCTGCTCATCTCAGATTCTCCCTTTTTCTGAGAATTTATTCCCCTCAGTCTTCCTGTAGGAGTTGAATGGATGAAAGGTGAGCTAGTCAAGTTCTCTTAGGAACAAGTAGCAAGATTCAGGGATGCTCTTTCAGGCTCTGCAGGTCACTCACCCGAAGAGAGTAAACTCGGGAGCTATGAGTGTGTGCATCTACACGTGCATGTCTGCCTGTGCATCTGTGCCGGGGTTGGGAGGGTGGCGGCGGGTAGCCACCTACATGCGTGTACTAGAGAAGGAGATGCACAGAGCAAAGCAGAGACCAGAGGGCGACCCCGAAAGCCTGGGTGGGGGTGGCGGTGTTACCAGGGCCCTGCGGCTCTCCTCCTCCAGGCCAAGGCCTTCTGAGGCACAACTGCACTTTTTCCTTTGGGGCCTGTGAGAGTTCTTGGCCATGGCACCTTCTCTTACTTTGCTTAAGCTGATTTGAGTTATCTGTTACTTGCAACCAAAAGTGCTCGGAATTAGATAAACGCTTCTATGCTAAAAAGCACAGTGTTTCTCGAATGTCAGGGTTTGTGTACCCACTTTGCAATTTTTGCAATATCTATGTACCAGCTATATGTTTGCTTAATAAACATTTTTCTTTAAATTGGGTCACTTTTTAAAACTTAAATTATTCAAAAGGATGTTTTATAACTAAATTGTAAACAAAAATAAATGCCACCTGCCACACGCAGGAGGTAAATTTCAAGTGTAATTATTAAAATTAAAATATTCTTGGGGTCCTGTCTAAAGTCACCTCATATGCCCCCAGGGACTTGCATAGTACACCTCAGGAAACACTGCTATAATGTGTATGAAGTGCAGGGGGTCTGTATTCAGTAAGTGCTCAATTAAGAGGAAGTTGACAGTCCAACTCCCTTGCTTCTTCCAGAATGCTGCCTCAAAACACAGGACAGGGTCTCATTCCTCCCCAGGGCCCATGGAGGACTATTTCGGTCTGGCCCATGCTGGTCTCCGTACCATCTGAGTACAGCCACGTTTACTCCCCCTGTGGTCTCTGCTTGTTTGTGGCCTCAGATGCTCTCTCTTCTTTTTGCCCAGAATATTCCCTATAGACAACTTTCCCGAAGGCCTCCAGGCAGGGTCATTACCTTTCTCCTAGCAGCATTTTAGGGCTGGAAGGGTCTAACATTTTTGTACCTTAGTTACTGCGGTCATTGAAGTTTATGCATTTCAACGTCTGTCTTCCCTTTCCAGGGGCAGGAACGGAATCTTACTCATCGAAGTATTGATGTATTGGCAGTTCCTCGAAAAAGGCCTGGAATTGAGATCAGCCTGTCTCCAAAGCTCACTGATTTCCCAGGGTGTAGCATCAATGGACATAATGACATTTATACACACTTATTTTGGAAGGGTTTAAGAGACTCTTCTGGGACAGGTAGAAAAGGAACTTAATAATACATTTCCTTCCAAAGTTGTATGTTCATACTTAAGGGGAGATGTTGGGGATTTTCAGAGGATCAGAACATTTTGGAGCTGGACGGGTCCAACCCATTTATCTTACTAAGGGGATCTTGGGACTCAGAATGGCCAAGTGATTGTAGAAATTACACAGCATGGAACTGCAGCGAACACAGAACTGGTTGCTAAGCTCTGTGTCTCACTTCTTGCAATGGTGACAGATATGATAGGAAAAGCTGATTTGTAATTATTTCGAAGAAACAAAATCACCAGTCAGGATTTCCAAGCCATCTTGTAAGTCAAGAAGGCCTTACCCTGTATTTCCTCCTTATCTCAGCTTTCCCCTCAGGCCATTTCCCCAGTGATTTCAGCTGGGGAATGTCGGTACAGGCAAGACCTGCCCCACCCAGAAAGATGAGGAATAGGCTTGATGGTGCTGAGAGTAAGTGTGGTGCTTGGGAAACCCCAAAAGCCTAAATTTAGGAGTGATTCCCAAGAACTGACACATAGCCTTATTCAAATTCCTAAGAACTTCAATAGGAGAAACTCACATATATGGGCAAAGCAGCTGTCTGCTCCCAGTGGTGGCCGGCCGGGGGAAAAAACCCACACCCTCCTAGAACAGGGTCTCTTTTCTATAGGGGATTAATAGTAAAACCACATGGTGGGTAGTCATGCAGACCACCAGAAAGAACAATGCATTTCTAAGTTAACAAATAACATCAGGCAGCTTTCCACATTCTATGTATTCATGAACCTCCTTCCTGGGGGCATGACATTTATTTTTGGGCAGCATTCCAGCTTTCTGGGTAATCAGTCAAGACAGGCCACAGAGCGTTAAACAGTCACAGAAGTTTAAACAGAGAGCCCAACATTTCCCAGACACCTTTACCATTGGAGATACATTGCACCTCTGACTTCCCCTGCAGTTGGTCACGGTTGACTAGAACTGGGCGTGTTTATGCTGCTTTTTACTCCTCTGTGTTATATCTGTGCTTGAGACCTGTGGCTAAAAATAGGTACAATAAAATCTTGTAAAATATAACTGTCTTTTTTGTGCAGACTTGTATTTTTGTAGTACTAATTGTGTTTCCCCTGACATTCTGCCAGCAAGCCATCCCCCCACCTACCCATTCATTCATTCATCAGTCTGTCCATCCATCCATCCATCCATCCATCAGGTATCCAACAAACACCTATGGAGTACATATTTTGGTCCAGTGACTTTGCCAAGCACAGTTTTTATTTGGTGTCTCACATCTTCCATGACAGGTAGGTCATTCCATCCCCATAGAAATGAATGAAATAAATAAGGACCTGAGCTGGCTGAATATGACAATGGCAGCCTCCCAGGTACTTGGGTACAGAGGAAAGGGGACTACTTTTTGTTAAGCCCCAGATATTTGCTTGCCACCTTTATAAATCTTATCCCATGAATCCTCACAACCACTACAGAATTGATGTTTTCATACTATTTTACAGATGGGAAAGTTGAGGCTTGGAGGGAGATTTTATTTATTTTTAGACAGAGGGGAAGGGAGGAAGAAAGAGAGGGAGAGAAACATCAATGTTTGCCTCTCGCATGCCCCCTACTGGGGACCTGGCCCCCCGCAACCCAGGCGTGTGCCCTGACTGGGAATCGAACCTCCACCCTTTGGTTCACAGGCCAGCACTCAATCCACGAGCCACACCAGCCAGGGCAGTTTCATGATTTGTAATGGTAAAAGAACTAGTAAGTGGCAGAATAATATTTAAACCCAGATCCGTCTTAGTAAATGCGGGTCCCTTTTCTTCTCTCTTACCCCCATGTGACTGTGATTTTGCTCAAGCCCCTCTAGGCACTGTCCTAGCTTTGGTGTGTGCTGGGGTAGGAGTCTCTTGAGGAGCACAGCAGCTGGCAAGGGGCCCTGCCCCGCTGCTTCTGGCTCCCTGTCTGAGTTGAGGGCTCTGGCATCCAGCAGCAATGACCCCTTCCCCAGAGTGGTTCCTGTGGTCAGTGAGGAAAGCACTCCTGCAGGTGGATGGTGGATGCGAATGCAGTGCTTCAAAAAACTTTCAAAGCCAGAAAGTCGTTGTCACTGAAGCTAGAAGGTGCATTAAGTGGTCACCTGGATCTCGACATCTCTGTCAAGAGGAGGGGAGGAGGTGAACCCCCAGTGGTTACGGACCGCTTATTGTGTCCAGGGCACTGTGAGGGGAACTTCACCTGAGGGCAGAACTGACTCTTCCCTCTGTCTGAATCACTCCGCTCCCCCCCCCCCCCCCCCCCCCCCCCTCAGATATCTGTGTGGCTTACTCCTTGACTTCTTCAAGGCGTTACTCAAATGTCCCCCTCTCAGTGAGGTCTGCCTTGACCACCTTATTTAAAGCAGAAGCTTAGAATGAAATGATTCCCCAAGGCCACACAGTGAACGGCTGGGTCTGTGTGGCTCCTTGCTTCCTATCTTACACTGGCTTCCTCTGTCCACATCCTTCACGATGTCTACACGTGAAGGTCCATATCTTTTACCTTCCAGACAAGAAAAGCAAGCATCAAAAAGGGGAAATGACTTAACAAGGTGACTTGATAAAAGAGGGATGCATAGATCTTCTACTACTTCCGTTTTGCAAGACACTTCTCTTACACACTTCTCTGTCTGAATGCATGTTGTTTTCTTGAATCTTCTCTGGCCTTTTCCCTAACAGTTCTAGGGTTCCATATCCTTGACTTCTTTTGTATCCTTTTCTGTGTGTATTAATTTCACATTGACATAAAGGGCATAATACATATATTGGGCTATGGACCTCATTCCAGGTCTCATTCTCCCACCCCTAATTCCATTCGGCATTGTTTTTACAATTTAACTATGTTGTAGTGCATTCATCTGGTTCACTGATGCTAACCTCTGCTCCACCATCCTCCACTGTGTGCATTTACGTCTTACTTACCTGTTTCCCTGGTAATGGACACTTAGGTTGCCCTCACCTCCTTCAAGGAGATGCTTCCCCATGTTCTCCTAAGAATGAATGTAAGAATATCCCTGGGATGTATACCCAGGAGTGACATTCCCAGGTCATAGGCTACACCCATACTTAATGGAATGAAGAATTGCCGAGTAAGTCACTTTTTGAATGGGTGCACCAGCCTACGCTCACTCCCATGAGTAGTCACATGAGAGTTCCTATTTCCCCAACCCCCCACCCACCCTTGGCATTGCCCAACTTTCACATTGTTGGTGGTGTGAAGTGAAATTTTGTTTTCAGTTTGAATTTCTCTCTGGTTACTAGTGGGTCTGTAATCCGTACTCTTGAGTCCTTTGAGTTTGAATTCTGACTCCAAAGCCTGCGGGGTGTCACACAGTGATCAGTAAAGGGGCCCCTGGGGCCATGTGACCAGGCCAATTTCTGGCTCTGCCTAGTCTGTGCTTTGGAGCAGACTGTTTGGCTCTCTGGGCTTCTGTTTCTCCATCTCTAAAATGCGAATAGTTTCACTGTTGACATAATAACAGAGTTTTGAGGATTTAAAATTCCTTAGTGCCTGGCAACAAATGAATACTTAGTGCTTGTTAGGTTCTGTCTGGATAGATGGTGGTGTTCTCTCCACAGCCTCCCTTTTCACTCTGGCCCACAGCCCCATCCCCTTTGCCCCTCTTCAAAAAGTTTATATTGTGTAACTCCAAATTTTCCTTCGAAATGTGAAACTGTAAAAGAGAGGAACAGAGTGTGACTAGTCTGGCTTTGTTTTTATTTAACTTCCTAGGTCACTCTAAAATACATGTGGCGAGTGTTTCAAGAATTGCCACATGTGAGAACCTGGGGATTTTTGACTTTTGGAAGGAAGTAATGAATCAGTTCCTTAAAAGAAATTATGGGGTATCCAAGAACACCCAGAGTAAAAAGGTAACCCACTGAACAAGAGAAATTTTTTACAAATCATGCAGAATAGATAAAGAACTCCAAAAACTCCAAGTAAAAAAGCAACTCAATTAAAAAATGGTTAAAGGACATGAAGAGACATTTCTCCAAAGCAGATATACAAATGGCCAAGAGACACATGAAAAGATGCTCAATACCACTAATCATTAGGGATATGCAAATCAAAATCACAAAGAGATAAAACCAGAAAACAAGTGTTGACAAGTGGAGAAATTAAAACACTGTATTGCTGGCGGGAATGTAAAATGGTGCAGCTGCAGTGGAAAACAGTATACAGTTCCTCAAAAACTTAAAATAGAGTTACCATATGACCCAGTAATCCCACTTCTGGATATACAAGCAAAAGAATTGAAAGCAGGGGCTTGAACACCAAGGCTTATAGAAGCAATATTCACATTAGTTAAAGGTGGAAGCAACCTGCACCCATCAAGGGATAGATGGATAAACAAAATGTGGTATAGACATACAACGGAATACAACACATCCCTAAAAGGAAGGAAATTCTGACACACGCTAGAACATGGATGAACCTTGAAGACATTCTGCTAAATAAAATAAGCCAGACAAAGGACAAATATTGTATGGTTCCACTTATATAAGATTGCCTGGACTAGTCAAATTCTTGGAGACAGACAGTAAAACCTGTGGTTGCCACGTGTTGGGGAGAGGGACATGGGCATGGGTAGTTTAATGGGTATGGAGTTTCATTTTGGGGGGATGAAAATTTCTGGAGGTGGTTGGTGGTGATGTTTGTACACTAGTGTGAATGTACTTAATGTTGATAAACTGTACATTTAAAAAATGGTTAAAATGGCAATTTTATGTTACCACACACACACACAAACTTTTTAAAAAGAGAGAAGATAGGGTAGAAAGAAATGAGGTGAGAAGGGAGAAATCAAGGCTCCCAAATGAGCCTTTTTTACAGTTGGCCCACCGTGTTCAAGGCGGTGCTACCTGTCATTGATTCACTAAACTCTGCTTGAGTTACTGGGTGTGAAAGAGCTTGGTTAATAAAATTCTTTCTTTTTTTAATTATTTTTATTGATTTTGTTATTACAGATGTCCCAATTTTTTTCCCCTTTGCACCCTTCCACCCAGCACTCCCCACTCCCTCAGGCAATCCCCACACCATTGTTCATATTCATGGGTTATTCGTATAAGTTCTTTGGCTTCTCCATTTCCTATAGTGTACTTTACATCCCCATGGCTATTCTGTAACTACCAGCTTGTACTTCTTAATCCCATCACCTCTTCACCCATTCCTCCACTCCCCACTCCCATCTGGCAACCACCAAAACCCTCTCCATATCTGTGATTCTGTCTCTGTTCTTGTTTGCTTAGTCTGTTCTTTAATTTCAGTTGTTAATAGATATGTATTTATTGCCATTTTATTGTTCCTAGGTTTGATCTTCTTTTGCTCAAGTAAGTCCCTTTGACATTTCATACAATAATGGTTTGATGATGATGAACTCCTTTAGTTTTTTCTCATCTGAGAAACTCTTCACCTGTCTTTTGATCCTAAATGATAGCTTCACTGGGTAGAGCAATCTTGCCTGTAGGTCCCTGCTTTTCATGATTTTGAATATTTCTTGCCAATCCCATCTAGGCTGCAAAGTTTCTTTTGAGAAATCATCTGACAGTCTTATGGGAACTCCCCTGTGGGTAACTAACTGCTTTTCTCTTGCTGCATTTAAGATTCTCTCTTTATCTTTAACCTTTGGCATTTTAATTATGATGTATCTTGGAGTGGGCCTCTTTTCATCCACCTTGTTTGGGACTCTCTGAGTATTCCATTGTAGATGTTACAGAATGTGTATTTAACCTAGGTAGTACTGAAACAATTCTAATTTTCCTTTTGCTTGTGTACTCATTTGATTAATGCTTTTCTCCCCAACACAACCACTGCTAGCCTACAAACTCCAGGGGAGCAAGGGCTTTGTCTGTGTCTGTTCACCATTAAATCCCCAGTACCTTGTTCTATAGGCACTAAACGTCTCTTAAAAACACGAACATACATGCTCATTTTCAGATCAGGACACTGAGGTTTGTTCCAAAGTCACAGAGCCAGGAGTAGATAAAACCCCTAAATCTGGTGCCCAAACCTACCCTTCTTCTTTTCACTCTGCTGTCCTCTGAAATGGGGAGTGGTTGGATTCTTGGTGTGCAGTTCTAGAAACTTCATCTGCTTCCTAAAGACTTTGGAAATGGATCTGAAAAGGCTGATGGTTTGCTCGAACTTTTAGGAGTGGGAAGAAGTTCTCCTTTTCCTTTCTTTCCTATCATATCTCTTTTTCCTCCCTCCCTCTGTCTTTCTCCATACTTTGTTACTCCTTCCTACTTTCCAAAACATGTACAAAGTTCTTGCCCATTGCCAGACTTTTTTTCTGGAGATGGTGACATGGAGATCAATCAAAACCTAGTCTGTTAGAGGTCTAGGTTAGTAAATAAATTCCATTCCAGTATGGTTTTCTCCTCTAAAAAGATGAACATTGGGCCCTGGCTGGTATGGCTCAGGGGACTGAGTGCTGACCTGAGAGCCAAAGGGTCACTGTTTTGATTCTCAGTCAGGGCACATGCCTGGGTTGTGGGCCAGGTCCCTAGTACGGGGTGCACAGAGGCAACCACACATTGGTGTTTCTCTCCCTTTCTTTCTCCTTCCGTTCCCCTCTGTCTAAAAATAAAAACAAATATATAAAGTCTTTTAAAAAAAACATTGGCTCTGGCTGGTGTGGGTCAGTGGATTGAGTGCTGGCCTGCAAACCAAAGCATTGCTGGTTCAATTCCCAGTCAGGGCACATGCCTGGGTTGCGGGCCAGGTCCCCAGTAGGGGCAGGTGACAGGCAACCACACATTGTTGTTTCTCTCCCTCTCTTTCTCCCTCCCTTCCCCCCTCTCTAAAAACAAACAAACAAACAAACAAACAAACAAACATCATCCTTACTATATCAGTCAAAGTTTTTGGATACAAAACTGGAACTGTCTCTGGAATGGAGTTTATTAGAAGGACATCAAATGGAACCCAGCCTCAGGAAACAGCAGGGTGGGGAAATAATGGAGCCAAATTCACATTCTAAGAGCTGCGTTGTAAGGACATTATTGCCACTGCCCTTCTAAGAGTGTCCCTTAAGATTCTCAGACCAGATGGGAGCATCTCATGAACCAAACATGGCTCCCCTTGCCAGACTCAGTTGCCTAGATGCAGGGAGAGGAGATAACCACCCCATTTCAGGGCAAAATGGGAGTTGGCACTGAGAACCCTTAACACTGTTGCCCTCATTTCCTTGTGTTTCTTGAGAGGCATCAGGGCCAAAGAACCTCATGGGAGGTTGTCTATCCATCAATCCTGGGACAATGATCAGCTGTTGAGTAGCAAGACTGGAACTTGAATTCGCTTCTACAGTGGCAGTTAGGGTTCTTGGTTGCAAGTCACAGACACAACCTCCGCCAATTTTCAGCAAAAGAGAATGTATTGGAAGGATGTGGATGGGGCTCGAAGAATTAATGGGTAGCCGGAGAAGCAAGTCTGGAAACAGACAAGAACCAAGGAGAGACGGAGGGCCTAGGATCAGGTTGCAGGCATACATTTGCTTGAGTGCCGCCCCCACCACTATGAAGAATGACCTCCAACAAGATCTTCTGTCTTGGCTGCACTATCTCAAAATTCAAATTCTCAGGAGAAGGTTTAGCTTTGATGAGATTAGCTTTCATTATAGCTCTATTATAGGGAACGATCAGTGTGGCATGGCAAATGTAGCCCAGCATTGATCCAGAAAATCAGTCAAACTCGAGGCGGTACACAGAAGCCAGGTGAGCATTGGCTTTCCCATGGGGAACCAGGCCGGCATTGTACCTGGGCTGCTATGGACTTGCTTTTGCTAAAACTCCCTCACCCTGAGTTAGGGCTGCAGATGTTGAATGTATATCTCTGAAGCAACTCTCTAAAGTCTGTGCTAAGATGTCCCAAGGACAAAATGTAACCAAACAATCATTTTTATCATTCTCTTGCATTTGCAACTTTTTTTTTCTTTTTTTGTTATCTGTAAAAAGTAATCACTTAACGTAAATCTAAGGACAATGAATGAGAACCCTCTTTGATGCAATGCAACTGGAAAGCAATAAAAGCATGTCCAGGCAAGGGTTGAGGTGCTCTCCCCTTGAGAGAGTGGCCATGCTGTCCCTTTTTCTCCACAGGACTTCTGTAGTCTATGTGAATTTATTTACTGCAACCACAACACACAGACTCTGGTGGGCTGGAGTCTGCATCACTCTATCCTCCAGGGTAAGAAGGATGTGGTGTCTTCAATGGGATGGGTCTTTTGGAGTTATTTTTCCATCAAGGCTGCAAAGCAAATTACAGTAGTCCCCCCTTTATCTCTGGGGAATATGTTCCAAGACTCCCATCGGATGCCTGAAACCTCAGATATGCCAAACCCCATATATAGAGGTATCGTTTTTTCCTTTACATACATTCTTTTTTTTATATAAGATTTTGTTTATTTCTAGAGAGAAGAAGGGAGGGAGAAATAGAGGGAGAGAAACATCAATGTGTGGTTGCCTCTCACCCGCCCTCTATGGGGGACCTGGCCTACAGCCCAGGCATGTGCCCTAGACTGGGAATCAAACTAGCAACCCTTTGGTTTGCAGGCTGGCACTCAATCCACTGAGCCACACCAGCCAGGGCCCTTTAAGTACATGCCTACGATAAAGTTTAATTTATAGATTAGGCACATACGAGATTAACAACTAATAATAAATTCTAACAATTATAACAATGTACTGTGATATGTTATGTGAAAGTGACATTATTAAGTAAAATAAGGGTTACTTGGGCACCAGAATACCGTGACAATCGATTTGATAACTGAGTGACTAATGGATAACTGAGTGGCTACTAAGTGACTAATGGGCAGGGAGCTTACAGGGCATGGATATGCTGGACAAAGGGATTGCTCACATCCTGGGCGGGATGGAGTAGGATGGAGCCAGACTTCATCATGCTCCTCAGAATGGTGTGCAATGTAAAACCTATGAATTGTCTATTTCTTGGATTTTTCCGTTTGATATTTTTAGACTGTAGTTGACCCTGGGTAACTGAAGTAGCAGAGCGAAACCAAGCATAAGGGGGTATTACTGTAATATGGAAATATCAGTTATCTATTGCCACAATAACGGTGCTTAGCAAAAAATCACATGCTTCAGAAGTATGCAACAATGAGCTTATACATCTGCCGGTCAGCTAGGCAGCTCCGTAGATCTCGGTTGGACTTACTCACATGTTTGGAAGTTGTGGGCTGTGGGCTGATCTTGTCTGACCTTGGCTAGAAAGACTAAGGCCTCTAGTTCTGCTCCTCCACTAGGGTAGCTCTGACACATTCTTATGTGTAATGGCAGAGGCCAAAGAGTGCTTTTTAAGCCCTCTTGCATCACATTTGCTAATGTCCTATCGGCTGAAGCAAGTTACATGACTAAGACCAGCATCAGAGACAGCACTGTGAAATTTCATGGCAAAGGGTGTCCATAAAGGGAAAGGTGAAGAGTCGGTACCATGTTTGCAATCCACAGGGGGAATGGCGCATGCTCCTACAAGGAGCTAGTGTTTATGAGAGCCATCCAAGTCCAAGTTCTTTTCATGGTCCACACTACCTGCATCCCCAGCCAAAGGAGCATTTCTCCAGGATGGATCTCTGTCCTCATCCAGTGGAATCACTAAAATGTCAGCTGTACCAGAGCAGGGAATTTTGCCAATCTTGCTACTACGTAAGCTCACTGCCTTGAACAGGGCTTGACAAAGAGTGGTTGAATGAAAATTACATTGTGAACTTTATGCATCTAACCAAGGTTTTTCACTTTTGTGGGGACATCGTATGCTATGGAGGAAAGGACTTAGATTTGAAGAAAAACCAACCTTGATTAGAATCAGGGCATCATCATTTACTACTGAGTGATCTTGGGCAAATTATCCAGTCTTCTTGGGCCTCAGTTTCCTGCAGTGGAAATCTTTTGGGGTGACTTCTTAGTGCTACCTCCCCATTTTCTGGTAATTGCCCTTCCAATCTTCATACATTTAATGTGATAGGGCTTCTCCTATATTGTTACCCTGTCCCCCTTTCTCAACTGATTGGACCAGGAGTGTGGATCTGATCCAAAATGGGCCAATCAGAGCCTCCAGTCTTAGTCTGGTTGACCTTTTAAATGGAGGAGATAGGAACTCGGGAGCTGGCTATAGCCATTATCTGTGGGATAGAGCTGGTCTGCAGCAGGAGAGAGGACAAAGCTCTCATTCCAGAGCACTTCTTAGGCCCACATACCTGTCAAACAGCCAGGTAGGTAGCTAGATAATCATTGGTGCAATGAGTAAGGTCATAGTCTCTGATTCCAAACCACCTTGGTGACTCAGCCAGGGTCATACTTACCTATGTGACCCTGGCTGCATCATTTTACTTTCTGTGCCCTCGTTCTCATCTGTAAAGAGGGAATGACATTGCTACCTACTTCATGGGGTTGCCTAATGATGAATAAAAGCACAAATAACAATATCTAATATGTGGTGAGTACTAAGTAAACACTACCTGTTATTATCATCCATGCCCTTGGGTTCCAGACCACATTTGATCCTTAAAATGAATCCCCCTTCCCCACCCCACTCCCCATCCCCCCCTTTTAAGGAAAAGCTCACTTCAATGAATTGTTGATTCCCATGGGAAGAATCTGAACTCTTGACACACTGTAAGAATTCAGTGTTTGCATGCTGCCCATCCTTTTTACCCTGCCTTCCTCAGACTTCAACTATTTTCTCTCACCTTAGCCAGGCTGGGGCCCAATGAGGAAGATGGGGCTTCTGGTGTGGATGGCCTCACCCACAGCTTGGTTTGGCCCCTTTCCGAGATGGGTCTAATCTTTTCTGATAAGGTTGTTAGAACAACACACTTGGATACCTCGTTCTGCATTCAGAGGAGTGAGACATAGATGCTGAGGTGCCTTCCCCCAGGAAGACTCTCATCTCTGGATGTACTCTGGATTTCTCACTGTTGGGGACATGACTCAGGGCAAAGCAGCCCTGGGCAGTAGGGTGGGGGTAGATGGTAGCAGAAGACTAAACCCAAATTTCCTCCTTTGTCCTCTGCCGGCACAGTCTTTTCCCTGGTCCTTGGGAGCTACGTAAGAAGGGAGGAACTAGCTTAAGAGGACTGGGGCAAGAGGCTTGGACATGTGGCCTGAGCTTCTTGATTCATGTGATAATATTCCAGCGTGAAGACCGAGTGCATGATGGGGAGGTTTCCTTCCTCTGGGCTGGCTTCCTCAGCCTCCCAGGCTCTGCTATTTGAGGCTCCTCCCCTAGGCCCACACAGCCCAGCCCCTGGGACTATCCCAGCAAAAACAGGAGGTATGTGCAAGTGGGGTGGGAGGTTCCAGAATCAGTTTTGTCCCCTGCATCCATTTGTTTCTGGGTGTGGCAAGCAGGAAGATGATCCCCAGAGGTGAGTCAGCTGTTGTCATTGTCCCTGCCCCTTCTCTCCTGTGGGGAAAACAGTTATGGACTCAGAGAAGAAGTATCGGCGGATGCTTCTGTGGACTCATCAGTCCATGAGGCAGCAGCCTTCTCCTTCTGATAGGTTGACCCAGTTCTTGACTGGGATTCTGCCTCAGTTTCCCTATCTAGTTCTCCAGTTGCACCCAAACATAGCTTCAGATTTTTCTTGTTATTTTTGTGAATGAAAATGGGGCTATGTATTGAATAACAAACTTGACAACCTCAGGGGCCACACAGCAGGTCTAACAAGCTTAGTGACCAAAAGTAACCACACAGGATGGTCTGACTGCAAATTCCTAATTGGGCAGGTCTTTGTGGGTAGTCACATCCCAGGCCTATAGCCTCCTTAGGAAAAGGAGGTCAATCTTTACTTTAAGTTAGCTCTGTCCTTATGCATCGAGGATAACATATGTTTGAAATGTCACAGTAATTTTCTTTTCCTCCTCCTTGAAGGCATACAAACCTAAGGAGCATAAGACCAGTGGGGCACAAGACCACACAATCCCCATTGTCATCTTTTTTCCCAAATGGCGTCTCCATGAGCTGCAAATGCTAATTGTTAACTATCCTCTACCCACTGATGTAAAAAAGGTATGTGTTTCTCCATGGTGCCTTTTTGCCAGTCCTAGAGACTTCCCAGCTTGGCTTTCTCCTGCCTCCTTAATCTATCACCAATGGATTTATTTCATGCACCTTCCTTACATCTTCTCCTTTGAGTCTAATGTATAAAATAAGCTGCGAAACTGCCATTCTCCTGAGTATTTGAGGTCTTGCTCCCCGGCATATGTCATCAGTTTGGCTCAAACAGACTCATAAAAATTCTCTTTAGGTTTGGATATTTCTTACCTCAACACCTTCCTCTTGGTCACACCAACCAAGCACCTGCCAAGGTCACACCAAGTTCCTCACCCCCTCCTTGCATCCCAAACGGGACTGCCTGACTTCCCCTACAGGAGGTGCCACTAGAGCTGGGTCGGAGTGCCTAGACCCATCCACCAAACGTCCTCCCTGCCCAGCCCATCAGTCCCTGTGCCGAGCCAACTACAGTAATTATATTGAGTCTTTGTCAAAGAGCCAGCCTGGGGAAGGGGCATGGCCCTAGAATTGGACACTCCAGGCTAGGATTCTGGGACTGTTATCGCTGACTTGTTGTGTAACCTTGAGCCAGTTACCTCCCCACTCCGAGTCTCAGTTTCCACACCTGTCAAAGAGGCTAAATAATCCTCTACCTTGGAGCTGGGAGGATTTACTGCGATGACCTACCTGTGGTTCCTCACACATTGCCCTCTCTTCACACACCACTGTAGAAGGGAAAAGAGTTCCGTACCAGCATTCTTCCTCAACTATTTAAATTGTCCTTTGCCCTGAAGCTTTCCATAGCCCACTATCAGATCAAGATCTCAGCTCAGTGCTGAGGGGCCAGGTCTGGGAACAGGAAACAGCACACTGGAGCAGCCTCACTGGGGACACAGGCAGCCAGACACAGTGGTGGGGGGCGTGACCCTGGAGGCAGACTGCTGGGGTTCAAATCCCAGGTTTAACTCTATTGAGTTATTAGCAAACTAAGGTATTTCCTGTAGCGTCAGTTTTTCTATTTGGTTTATGAGGGGTAAAATAGCAGCATATATTGCATAGAATTTTCTTGAGGATTAAATGAAATAATCTGTCAGGTATAAAACATGGAAACTTCCACAAAGCATACACTCAAAACACCTTTGGTACATAGGCCATTTCTAAGGTTTTGCTACTTTACTTTTATATATATATATATATAACTTAATTAGGGTAATGCTCCAGAGAGAAATTGCCGCTCCTGAAATATTTTACCAAATTGCTTTTTAAAGGACTGTGCCGGTTACCACGTCACAAGCACACTGTGTAAGCACTGGTTTTATCATATCTCCACTAGCACTGACCTTTATAACTATTATAAGTTTTTACGAATCTTTAGGTGTCTCATGGTTGCCTTAGTTTTTGTCTCTTTAATAGAAAAGGTGAACAAGGTAGGCCACTATGTTTTTTGGAACTGGGGAGGTATAATTTCCTTGAAGAGGGAACTCAGAAAGGAGAAAACATACACACACTTTGTAAATATCTTGAAAATTGAGGATGTTGTTCTTCCTCTCAACTGCTGCCACTTCTCTTTTCTGAGACACCCATTTCTATGTATCTCACTCAGTTCCCTTGGCTTTACCACTTGTAGCTCAGGAATGTAGAAGTGTCCCCAAATGGTGACAATTTAGAAGCCCGAGATAAACTTTTGATGAAACTTCAGACTGACTTCTACGTTTCCTTGAACATGCATTTGATTATGACAACTTTCAAACTCAGAGGAGAAATGTAAATTTCTCTAGAAAATTAGTGAAGAAGATGAAACTCAGTTTATCTGTCTGTAAAATGGGTGGGGGGAGGCTGGGATGAGGCAATCTCCAAAGGGCTCAGCATTTGAAAGGGGACAGCTTCATGGGCCTACAAAAACCTGCAAGGACTTGATTGGCTAAACATGTCTTGGGAGGAGGAGGAATTAAGCCAAGACCAAGCAGCATTGTGATTCTCAATGTCCTTGCTTGTTCATCCCAGGCTCCCGAGAGTTAAGAATCCAAGAAAAGAAGCCCTGGCTGGTGTAGCTCAGTGGATTGAGCACGGGCTGCGAACCAAAGTGTCGCAGGTTCAATTCCCAGTCAGGGTACATGCCTGGGTTGCAGGCCATGACCCCCAGCAACCGCACATTGATGTTTCTCTCTCTCTTTCTATCTCCCTCCCTTCCTTCTCTAAAAAGAAATAAATAAAATCTTAAAAAAAAAAAAAAGAACCCAAGAAAAGGGAATTGGAGCCCGAGTAGATCAGAAACCATAGACTCACAGTCCCCCTCCCCCCACCATATCCTTAGAGATATTGGGAGGGACTCTGGGTTTCCCACTCCCCAGGGTCTGAAAGTCCAAGACAGTTTTATTAAACTTTTTCCTTCTTAGCAGCCCCTGGCTTTCCCCCCTTTAATGGAAATTACATTTGCATTCTTCTTCTTTGGCACTTTTACTTGTTACTGTCTGTCTCCCTTACTAGAATATAAACTCTAAGAAGGCAGGGAATGAACATATGTTTCATTTCATTGTTGCATCTCCAGTCTCTGGAAGATGCTAGATGTTCAAGAAACATTACTGAATTAAAGGCGACCCTGGTGGGCTAGAGATAGAGGGATCATCCAGCCTGCCAATCCTTGGGTTACATACATACATTTCTTTTATTAAAATGGCCCTGTAAAATATATAATTGGTTGAGACAGGATTGAAAAAGGCAGTCTGACTCCAGAGTCCATGTGTGTAACTGTGAAGCTTTACAGCTGTGCAGAGGAAGACAGTGCAGCCAAGTTCAATCCACGTGGCAGAACAATATTTATTGATATGGAAGGATGCTTACGTCAGTGAATGAGGACATTAGGCTTCAATAGACAGCACTTACTAACCAGGGTTATTGGGAGAATTAAATGAGTCAGTGCGTGAAAAGCACATAGGACAGGGGC
Source organism: Phyllostomus discolor (assembly GCF_004126475.2). Classification (NCBI taxonomy): domain Eukaryota; kingdom Metazoa; phylum Chordata; class Mammalia; order Chiroptera; family Phyllostomidae; genus Phyllostomus; species Phyllostomus discolor. The sequence goes on along the minus strand of NC_040907.2, from coordinate 17,950,347 downwards.
TAGCGCATGGGAAGTTCTTGATATGTGTTGCCAAAAAGTTGGTGAGCTATCTCTCATCTTCAGGATATCTCAGGGGGGAGTCAACCCCAGGGCCACAGTGTGGAGAGACAGCCTGTCATTGAAGAACTGCCTCCTTGGGCTTGAAATAACATAGGATACACCTCCCCACATCACTCCCCTCCCATCCTGGGGGATGGGAACAGTGTACAGATAATGGCTGTCTGCAAAGATGTCTCTTCACCAAATCCTCTTCCTTCTCCATATTCTCACCACCTTTTGACATCCGTGATCTACTTGAGAGGTCCAAGAGTGGTAAAACCGCTTCTCCCTTTTCCTTTGTAACTTTTGCATGGGAGGGGGCCTCACTTTCACTTTGGGGTAAGATATCCATGTTATTGGCATCTCTTTAGAAACGGAAGGAAGGGAGGTCCCATTGCCACCTTCTATTTCATGGTTGTAATTATTGCCTTGGATTCCATGAGACCCCTGGGCTATTTCATGGTTGCAATTATTGCCTTGGGTTCTATGAGACCCCTGGGTTTTCATAACAAATGCTTCCCTTTCACCAGTGGGAGTGGGTTTCTTCTACTAGCAAACAAGTGACTGCTGACTAAGGCACACATCCTGACGACTTGAGCTAGGATGGGGAGTTCCTCCTGACGTGGGCGGGAGTAAGAGGTTCCTCCAGTGCACAGAGTTTGAGTCAGAATCCCTCACGAGTTCAAAACCCGAAATAGGGCAGAACATGGAAGACAGAGGGAAGGGGCAGGGCCCCACAGCTGAACTTCAGTTGAAGAGAAGGTTGAGTTGGGAGTGAGGTGATGGATGGCCCACTACTCTTTTCACGGCATTGCTTTCTGGACTCCACAGCCTATGAGGTGCAGTTGGCTTGAAGGGACAAGGTCAGAGAGTGCAGGCCCTGCTATCTCCAGCCCTCTGGCCTTTTGTTGAATCCGTTTTGAAGTGGGATTATATAGCCAGAAGATTCAACCCTTGGTTTTATCAGCTACCACTGGCTGTGTCCGAAACGGTGCCAGTTAGCCTTGCCATTAGCCACATGTGAGCCCATCTGAGCCTTCGAAGGTGCGGAGTTTCAGGCAAAGGCCTGTCTAGGCTGTCCCAGGCAGCCTTATGCCTTTAAGGGGAGGAACAGTTGCAGGGGGAGGAGCCAACAAGGCACTTATCCAGCGGTCCTGCATTCTTGACATTTTTTTTACTTTACTGTGGTGTGGATTCCCGAGTCCAATTTCTTGATTATCCCCAGTTCCTGGGCTGTGACCTTTACAGGTTAGGCTTTTTCTAGTCCCATCTCCTTTCCCCCCTCACCTGTTGGTTGGTTTCACAGAAGGAAAGGGTCACTGGTTCCCACCTGTCTTTGCCTTTTCAGACCGGATTGGCTCCCTTGAGCTCCCCAGCCGCTCTGAAAGACCTGCTGGACTCTACTTAAAGGTGCCCTTCGGCCAGGGCGTTCCATACTTTCATCGAGTCTCTTAACTCACAGTGAGGTAGGACAGCAGAGTAGTTAAAAGCACAGGACCTGGCGTCAGAGTGCTTGGGTTCTAACGCCTACTCCCCTGGTTAGGAGCTGGGTCCTGCAGGGCAAGCTGCCCTGGGTCCCAGTTTCCTATTCCGGAAAATGGGGATGAGAATAGCAATGCCTAACTGGTAGGGCTATGGAGAGGACTAACCTGAGTTCATGTATATAAAGCCGTGGATACCAAACTCACTACAATGGGTGGGATGGACAGTCCTGTACAATAAAAAGCTGTCTCACCCAAAATGCCATTAGTGCTCCTGGCCGAGAAACACCGGCTGAGAGTATGCAGCCTGAATGCCGAGATGCGTCAGAGACCCACCACTTACTGGTGTCGTGACTGTAGACACAACTGTTCTGTGCCTCAGTTTTCTGACATAGGAGTGAAAATAAGAGCAATGATAGCCTGCCCGCCTCACAGGGTTGCCTTGCGGCTTCAGTGAGTTAATATATGGTATATGTTATAATCTACATATTTTTTATGTGTTTGTGTATACTAAATGTTTGAAATGTCTTAAATATGTCTTAGGACAAGCTCTGGCACACATAGCTAGCTACATATGTTAGCAGCGGTTTCTATCATCTATTCTTTTTATCTGATGCCACAGGCATGTGCCATTTCAAACCTGGAAGTGGTATATGACAATCGTAAGTATTCTTCCCACATCATAAAATAAATCCTCTTCGACTGCTTCCTTGGAAAGTTCTCCACAGGAAAGTTTCCCTCAGGAGGTTGATAGTCCCTATATCTACGACTCAGAAGAGTAATAAGAGAAGACACTCTCCGTAACTCGGGCAAGGGGAGCTGGTCATGTCCTGGAGAGGGATGAGCCGGACCAGGCTGAAGAGCCAAGGCGTCTTAGTCAGAGAGGGCCCAGCGCAGACAGCGGGTCCCTTCTCACACAGCTAGCCCAGGCGATGCGGACGTTTTGGGGGAGGGAGAAGGGGGAAATCTAGGTGAACTCAGGGGCAGGAAGTGGACAGGTCTCATGAGGAACTAGAACCAAGAACTGGAAACTTCAGAATGGATGCGGACTCCCACTCGCCCTCACCGCTCCCTCTCTAGTCCTAGTCAGCACCCTAGTCCTAGCCATCGCCGCCTCCTGCCTGCATGTTGTGACATTCTCTGCTTCTCTCCTCGTCCCCCACAGCCCATTCTCCAAGCAGCCAGAGTGACTGTGTACAACGTAATACGATTGTGTTGTTTTTCTGCACAAAATCTTCCAGGGGTTTCCCGTTGTACCCGAGGGCAGGAATTCACTGCTGTATCCCTGGGACTGGCACATAGTAGGTACTCAATAAATGTATTGAATGACTGAATGGAAATGCACCACAGTTTAGAGTAGAATGCTTCTCTCCTTCTCCCTCTGAGGCTACAGGGTCCCTTGCATTCTTCTCGAGGCCACCATTCACGTGGTACAAAACGGCCCACCGGAAGCTGTGTCACCTCCCAGCTCCAGCACCACCTGCCAACACATCTCAGAGCCCTAATTCGAAATTTTTAGGAAAGAGAATTTGACTGGTCCAGCTTGGGGGAGGGGTCCACCCCGTCCATTCTGTTTTGGCTGGGGGCGGTTGAAGCCCACTCCCGGAGGAAAGGCATTTTCAGGGAAGAGGACCGTGGCTGGCAGGCCACCCCCGCGACTGGGGGCTGGGCTCAGGTGTGGGGAATCCTCAGTTCTCGGGGAGTCCAGGAGTAGGTTTGTGGGTGGGCAGTTACACCCTGTCAAGAAGATCCCAAATAGAATCCAGGAAATGGAATAGATATAATAAGTTAGCTACTCTTTTAATTGAACTATTGAACCACGTGCCAGGAACAGTTCTCAGAACTTTATGGGTATCAACTCAGCCTTCCCAACAGTGCTATGAAGTGGACGCTATTATCCCCATGGAAGAGACGAGGAAGGGGAGGCGCAGAGAGATTGTCAGTTGCAGAGCCAGAATTCTACCTTAGCATCCCAACTCCAGACCGAACTTGTTCCTTAACCATCGAACCAAGATGAGGGTTCCCCTTTTATAGTGAGGAAAATGAGGTTCGGAGAGATAAAGTGAAAAATAAAATAGTACCAAGGTCACCTGGCTACAAAGTAGCAAAGCCTTGATTGCAACAGCCCTGTCGCCCTTAGGCCAAACTTCCCCATCACCTAGCTCACTACTATTTTTATTTTAAGCTTCATTCAGATATAATTCACATACCACACAATTCACCTCTTTAAAGTGCACAATTCAGTGGTTCCTGGTACAGTCACAGATGTGCACAACCGTCACAGTCAAGTTGCCCCTACAGTTTGGTGGGTAACTCCATCCCAAAGAGGGGAAGTGATTGGCAAATAGTCACACAGAGAGTAGGTGGCAGGGCGCAGGCCACTGTCCTGACCACTGTGAGAGTGTTTCTGGAAACCCCACAAGCAAACAACTGTGTCAGAAATGTGATGGCTTGTTATGGTGCAATCTTGTGGAGCAGAGGTAGGAGGAGGCAGGACAAGAAAGTCCCCACGCCATGGAGACAGTGACTGTCCAAAAATGAAACTCTGGTCTTCATGGCCTCCCCTGCCAACACAGACAACTGCTTTTCTTGCTTCTCTCCTTTACTCCTTTGACAAAATATCATAGTCCTTTAAACCTCAGTTTGAATATCTCCTCTTCCAGCCCTAGCCAGGTAGCTCATTTGATAAGAGCATATGCCAAGTTTGAGAGTTCGATCCCCGATTAGGGCACATACGAGAATCAACCAATGAATGCATAAATAAGTGGAACAACAAATCGATGTTTCTCTCTCTCTCCCTTCCTCTCTCTTTCTAAAATCAATAAGCAAACATCTCTTCCTCCAGAAAGCCTTTCCTGGTTCACACTCTCAGGCTGGGCCAAGTGCTCTCCTGTGGTACCTGCTGGGCCCCTTTCTCTATCACAATGATATGCTCCTCTCTGTCTTAGCCCCTGTACCTTTGCTCGCTTCCCCCAGTGCTAGGTGCATGCACTTTGGAACTAAAAAGGCATAAATTTAAATTCAGCTTCTGCCATGTCCTAGCTCTATGACCTTGGGCAAGCACAAAGTAGGCCTTCCAAACTTTCCAGTTTCTTTCACTCCTTCCTTTTGGCATAGTTCTAAGAAGGTGAGCCTCAGATTGCATGGGAATCCTGGGGCCCTGATGTCCTATAGCCTCCTGGGATGTAGCAGACACACTTTAGTTACTCAGCCTGCTTTCCTATGGGCAATCATTCCTCCTCCCCTCAATTCAGTTCAGTCTTTATGGTTTTGGTGGTTCTGACCTCAAGTCCCAGGGGTAAACAGAAGATCCAAGGTTGGCCAGTTCAAGTTCTATGTCCTTTGTTTTCAGTGATTAGTCCAGGGATGGTCCTGTGCCTTCATCAGAATCCCTTTGTGAATTTTGTCATTGGAACATTAGAAAAAAATCTCTCTCTCTCCCACCCCCTCACCCCACCCCTGTCATGGTTTACGTAGCATTGAAGGCTTGGCATTGCCAGCGGCCATCTTGCTGCCTGTCGGAATAAAGCCAGGCAAAATCAAATCAATCTGAAAGAGGGAAAGAGAGCTCTGATGCCCTCCTGGATCCAGACATGCCTGAAGTCCCTGGGGACTCTCATTTTCCTTAAGTCAGTCTATGCTGGATTTCTGACATTAGCAACCAAAATGCATGGGTTCCCTTTAACACACAAAAAGGTGGCAGGCTTTACGGTGGCCTGAAGACAAGCTAGCGAACTGCAGGTAGCAGGTTAAGCTGCTGAATTAACCAAACCTAGAACTCATCTAATTTACAACTTCTTGTTATGAGAAATAATAAAATTTCTTTAATTTCGAATTGGGCTTTTAAAAAACTTCCATGTAACCAAAACCACCCTTAACTTGATTTCCAGCCATCTCCCCCCAGTTCCTGTGATTCTGGCAAGGGGTGGAGTAAAGGTGGGGCAATTCCTCTGCCAGCCCAGGAAGAGTTTCTTTCTTAGTTACTCTTGCTCCTTTGATGCCATTTTTCTCTTGCAGGCCCTCTCAACCCCTTCTGGATGCATTCCGATTCCTTTCTTCCCCCAAGTGTCCCTGGCACTCCGGTTCTACCGAAGTTTTGGGAAAACAGAGGGAGAAATTCAGCACAGTATTGGAACCAACTTAAAATTGTAAATAAGATGTCACCAAAATTTCATGGGCCATTATTGCCAAGAGCAATTTTTTTTCCTGGCTACATCCCTGCTTGGGAATCAGCTTGCTACCATCTCCTCCAGCTTCTCTCTGGCCCCATTCTAGCTTCCAGCAGTCTACTCCAACGCTTCTCTTACTCTCTGGTGCAAAATGCTTTCCTCTCTGTACTAGACCCTAAGCTAAACTTCAGGCTGAAACTGCCCTACAGAACCGTCATTAAAGTGCCCTTCGAAATAAAGGGCCAAGTGCACTTGAAAATGACAGGGGAATTTTCTTCAACCAAATTAAATTCTTAGGCTGATAAATAATTTCCTTCTGTATCAAGCAAGCTTCCGTGAATTGTGGGATTTTTTTTTTTCCTTCTAGCTACATAGCATCACAAGTTGTCTCGGTGTAAACACATATATTTTTAATAACAGTTTTATTTGACATATAGTTCATATACTGTAAAACTCACCATTTTAAAGTATGCAGTTCGGTGGTTTTTAGTATATTCATTCACAAGGTTGTGCAACCACGGCTATTACCTAATTTCAGAACATTTCCATCGCCCCAGAAAGAAACCCTGAACCCATCAGCAGTCACTTCCTATTTTCCTCTCCCCTAGCCCCTGGTGATCATTGATTTTAAAAACTGATCTTAAGGGAAAAACTTTAGTTTTCCACTACCAAGTATGATGTTAGCTGTGAGGTTTTTGTAGATGCTCTTTATCAGATTGAGAAAGTTTCCTTTTATTTCTAGTTTGGTGAGTGAGTATTTTTTATCATGAAAGGGTGCCAGATTTCATCAAATGTTTCTTAGGTATCTATTGAGATAATCATGTGTTTATTTCTTGTCCTTGATGCTATTAATAAGGTGCATTATGTTGGTTACTGTGTAAATATTAACATGATGTTCTTCACACACTCCATGTTGCTATGTTAAATCATCATATTGGCTTATAAGTGCAGGCAGGACTCATTTTAAGAAAATTTGATAGATAACAATCCAGACTTATACAACTACAGCTTTGGTTACTTAGATTGATGAAATTTTTTTTTTCTTTCTTTACAAAGTTTTTCTGAAGGAGAAAATTCATTGTGAATTTATAACATAATACAAAAAATGAGCTCTCAGGCTTTTAAGGAACTATGTGTTAGCAACCCTCTCTCTGAGGCTGACAAACGTTGCGGCATGCACCCTGACACACTAGCCCGGGCGGGGGCCTCCCTGGTCAAAATGGGCTCCGTTGTCTGCTCAGGCTTCCGTAGCCACCAAGGCAGCTGTGACACTGACTGCCAGCTTCCAGAAGGGAGGAATCTCCTCCTTGGGCAGGAACATAGAATTAGGTTTAAATAGAGAAAATGGTTCATAGGAGTCCATGTACTCCCTCTTTTTAAAAAAAAATTTCCTCTTCTGGAACTTTCTATCCTGAGAGAAAAAGTTGCTGCCACAGATCTTACTCCAGTTGGAGAGAGCTGTGAATTCAGCTTGGCCAGTTACCGCTCTAAGGACATCTATTTTTGGGTGTCTGTCATTCCTTTTTGGGGGAACGTCTCTCCCACCCCCACCCTTCGTGATACACACAGGGCGGCCAATCACCAGACTCCACCTCTCTGACCACAGCAGTGACTCAGCTCTGAGTACACTAGACTTTCTTAGGACTTCGAGACTGTGAGTGGAGACACGCAGAGATAGAAGGTAACTGCAGCTGAGTCATTTGATGTGTTCACTATAGAACAGTGGTTCTCATATGTGGTCCTGGACCAGAAGCATCAGCAGCTGGAAGCTTGTTAAAATGCAGATTCCTGGGCCCCACCCTATACCTACTGAATTAGAAATTCTTGGAGTAGGCCCCAGCAATCCGTCTTTTAACAAGCCCTCCAGGTGATTCTGCCCTAGAGAAACTAGAAGTTTTTGTTAGAGGGATTCCTAGAGCTTGCCTGAGTCTTGTCCTTTCCCAGAACTTGACTGTTGATCAAAGAATCAAAGAAAGTTGTTGCTCTGCCTTCTCCTAGAACATTGGCAAAGCCAGCTCTCCACCTCTACATCTGAATTCCCAGCCTGTGGAAAAGGGGAAAAAGAGGAAGCAGATGGCTAACAACATGTACGTATGTATGTATGTATGCTTGCATGCATGTATTTATTTAGAGATGATGTAGGAGTAGTGATGCTCGTATCAATTCTATTCATTTTCCAATGGTGAGCACTTGCATGGTCATGCCCAGTGTGCTGCAAGGCAGGCTGGGAAACATGATTTTGAGTTGGGCAGCCACTTACTCTGATATATCTTGAGGACAAGGTTACTTTATTACTAGAAGGAAGAAGGAAATAGTGGATAATGGAGGACAATGAGCATTTTTTCACACTTTCTTATATTATATTTGCATGTTGAAAGCTCAGATGCCTTCAGTAGCTAGCAGGTGATTGATTGAGTAAAGCAATCTGGGTATAAGACTAGAAGGAATGAGGTGACTCTGTTAGTGACAAAGTGGGCAATGCCATGTCCTGTCTAAAGGGAGCAGCAGCTAATTGTCTACCCAATAGTCCTTCTCCCTTTTTCTTTGCTAACAGACCTCAAAATTTATTTGAATGGTAGTCAAACTAGGGTATAAATGATGATGTTCTGAGCCAATTATGAAATGTCGGTTTCTTGTGTCCCCAGCCTCCCTTGTAGCTCTGAGTGTCCATGGACACCATGCAATTCTTCTGGGAAAGCCTCTGCTTTCTTAGCACAGAGTCAGCCATGACTGGGGCTTCCCCTTACCTGTCCTTTTTGCTTTGAATGTGGGTATAATGCCCCAAGTGAGGGTAGCCATCTTGTGACAGTGGGGTGACAAGAATGAGGGGAGGCCAAAAAACCTGGCAATACTGAGCCAGAGAGAACCAAGTCCAGAGGCTGCCTACTTCCAGACATTATGTTACAAAGAGTAAAACAAACAAGCAAGCAAAAAACAAAAATCAAAATACCTGTTTGTTCAAGCAACTTAAAACTGGTTTATCTGAACCTCATGACCATTCAAAACTGATTAAATCCTTCCAGACTTTTTCTATATGTATATTTATTTTGTAAAAATATTAAATACAGAGGGGACTGCCACTCAAGATGGTGGCATAGGTAAACATGGACCTTGTCTTCCCACAACCACATCAAAATTACAACTAAATAGAGAATAACCATCACTCAGAACCATCAGAAATTGAGTTGAATTGAAGTCTGACAACTAGGAAATTAAAGAAACCACATCATCCAGCCTAGTAGGAGGGGTGGAGACATGGACTGGACTGGTCCCACATCCATGTGTGGTGGATAAAAATTCACGAGGGATATCTTGGGAGTGAGGAGTCCCAGCCTCACACTATGCAGGGTTCCAGTGTCAGAAAGATAAGACTCCTTAACTTTTGGCTGCAGGAACTAGTGGGGATTGAGTTGGTGGAAGAAACCTCCGGAGTCCCAGTGGGCAGTTCCTCTAAAACAACCCACACACAGACTTACTTAGACTCATTCCCTCTGAGCTCCAGCACTAGGGTAGAAGTTTGAAAGACATCAGTGGCATACAGGGAGAAACTGAAGTGTTTTGCATCAAGGTGAAAGCTGGGGGACAGCTTTCTCCAAGACAGAAAGGCAGACAGAGGTCATTGTCCCTTATCTGAACCCTCTCCCAACAGAGCCACAGAACCAGCAGGGAGGTGCCATATCTGGGACTCCATTAACCTGGCTTACACTGTTTGCCCAACCTGGAGATCCCTTGCAGCTCCACCCCACCAAACTTAAGGGCTCATCCATGTGGCTTTGCCATATGAATGGCTGGTCTTGGCTCATGCTTCACGACTTTCTAAAACAAGCAATAGCCAACCTCAGTGAGCCTGGAGCCCCTGTAGCTCTTGTTAAGTGGTCCTGGGCCCAGCATTAGCAGCAACCAGCCTAGATTCACAGCTTGCCTTTGCCTGGGAATCTTCAGGCCCAGCACAAGTAGCAGCCTTATGAGATTGCTTTATAGCTCAGGCAGGGTGGCCCTGGGGAAAACACAGGTGGGGGCTGACCTTGGTCTGCACCACCCAGGAAACAGCAGAACCTGCACACCTAGTGAACAGCTACATACCACACTGGAGCACTACTACCCTGTCCCCACACAGATGATCCTCCACAGAGGGTAGAGTTTTGTGGTAAATGGTCACAGCCATTCCTTGCAGGTGACTAGCTTGGGTAAATCCCTCCCATTGACTTGCCAACAGCAATCAAGGCTCAATTACAAGAGAGGGTATACTCAACCCACACAAAGAGCACACCTCAAATACCTAGCTTAGGCAATAAAGGAGGCCCTGCCACTGGACCCTACAAAACACCTACTATATTAGGCCATGCTGCCAAGACACAGAGTCATATCAGCCCTACCTAATACATAGAAACAAACACAGGGAGGCTGCTAAAATGAGGAGACAAAAAAAAACAAACAAACATGGCCCAAATGAGGAAACACATCAAAACTCCAGAAAAAGAACTGAACAAAAGGGAGATAAGCAATCTATCAGATGCAGAGTTCAAAACACTGATTATAAGGATGCTCAAGGAACTTAGGACTTCAATAGCATAAAAAAGAAAGATCCAGTCAGAAACAGAGGATTTACAAATTGAAATAAAGAAAAATTTACAGGAAAACAATAGTAGATTGATGATGCCAAGAATCAAATCAATGATTTGGAACATAAGGAAGAAAAAGCAACTAATCAGAACAAGAAGAAGAAAAAAGGTCTAAAAAAATGAGGATTGTATAAGCAGCCTCTGGGACAACTTCAAGTGGTCCAACATTCACATCATAGGTGCACCAGAAAGAGGAGAGAAAGAGCAAGAAATTGGACATGTATTTGAAAAAATAATGAAAGAAAACTTTCCTAATTTGATGAAGGAAATAGATAGGCAAGCCCAGGAAGCACAGAGAGTCCCAAACAAGATGGATGCAAAGAGGCCCATTCCAAGACACATCATAATTAAAATGTCAAAGTTTAAAGATAAAGAGAGAATCTTAAATGCAGCAACAGAAAAAGAAGTTAGTTATTACTACAGGTGGGTTCCCATAAGACTGTTAACTGGTTTCTCAAAAGAAAGTTTGCAGGCAAGAAGGGAATGGCAAGAAATATTCAAAGTCACGAAAAGCAGGGACCTGCAGCCAAGATTTCTCTACCTAGCAAATCTATCATTTAGAATTGAAGGGCAGATAAAGAGCTTCCCAGACAAGAAAAACTAAAGGAGTTTATCATTACAAACCATTAATATTTGAAATGTTAAAGGGACTTATTTAAGAAAAAGATCAAAACTATGAACAATAAAATGTCAATACCTATCTATCAACAATTTAAAAACAAACCAAGCAATCAAGAAGAACAGAGACATAATCATGGATATAAAGAGTGTTTTGATGGTTGTCAGATGGGAGAAGGGTGTGGGGAAAAGGGTGAAGAAGTGAGGGGATTAAGAAGTACAAATAGGTAGTTACAGAATAGCCTTGGGGAAGTAAAGTACCATATAGAACAATGGAGTAGCCAAAGAACCTATGCATGACCTATGGCAATGAACAATAGTGTGAGATTGCCTGGAGTAGCGGGTGCTGGGCGGAGGGGTGCAAAGGTAGAAAAATTGGGACAACTATAATAGTATAATCAATAAAATATAATTTAAAATATTAAATACACACACTGCTTTGTAACTTCCTTTCCAAATGTACAAAATATGTGTAATGTTGTATAATATTAAAATAATGTACAATATTGTAAGAATCATTCCTGACTTCCGGCCAAGATGGAGGCATAGGTGGACACATTGTGCCTCCTCGCACAACCAAAATTAAGAACAAAAATTTAGAAACAAAAAACCAACCAGAACAGAGAGAAAATTGAACTGTACGGAAGTCCCGACAACCACTCATCCAGACTGGTAAGAGGGGCAGAATCGGCTGCCAGTGGAGAGGGGTCACAGCAGGAAAAAGCAGTGGCTAGTAGACCCCAGTGGGCAGGGTGCATGCAGAGGCTAGCAGACCCTGGTGGGAGACCCCAGGCACGAGGAGGCAATGAGCAGACCCAGTGAGGCGCGCAAGGCAGCTGGCTGTCTGCAGTCAAACATTTGCATGCAGATAAACCAGGTGAAAACAGGCAGCGAGACAGACCATACAACCCAGGGCCCCAGCGCCGGGAAATAAAGCCTAAAAGCACTGATTGAAAACACTTGTGGGGGTTGAGCTGCCAGGAGAGACTCCCAGCCTCACAGGAGAGTTTGTTGGAGAGATCCACAGGGTCCTAGAATGTATACCCCTCACCCACCTGGGAACCAGCACCAGAAAGGCCCACTTTGCACGTGGGAAACGACAGAGAGGACTGAAATTTGACAGAGAGCGGAGCAAGCACCATTGTTCCCTCTCTGACCCCACCCCCACATATAGTGTCACAACCCACGACTGGGTTGCCCTGCCCTGGTGAACACCTAAGGCTCTGCCCCTCAAATGTAACAGGGTGACAAGACAAAAAAAATTGGCTTAAATGGAAGAGCAAATCAAAGTCTCAGAGCCAATACTTTTAAGCGACCAAGAGATAGCCAACCTATCAGATGCACAGTTCAAAGCATTGGTGATCAGGAGGCTCACAGAATTGGTTGATTTTGCTCGCAAATTAGATAAAAAAATGAAGGTCACACTAAGTGAAATGAAGAAAAATGCATAGGGAACCAATAGTGATGGGAAGAAAACTGGGTCTCAAATCAATGGAATGGACCAGAAGGAAGAAAAAGACATACAATCAGAAAAGAATGAAGAAATAAGAATTTTAAAAAATGAGGAGAGGTTTAGGAACCTGCAGGGCATCTTTAAACGTTCCAACCTCTGAATTATAGGGGTACCAGAAGGAGAAGAGGAAGAGCAACAAGTGGAAAGTTATTTGAACAAATAATAAAGGAGAATTTCCCCAATCTGGTAAAGGAAATAGACTTCCAGGAAGTTCAGGAAGCTCAGAGAGTCCCAAAGAAGTTGGACCCAAGGAGGAACACACCAAGGCACATCATAATTACATTAGCCAAGATTAAAATGAAGGAGAGAATCCCAGAAGCAGCAAGAGATAAGGGAACAGTCAGCTACAAAGGAGTTCCCATCAGACTGTCAGCTGATTTCTCAAAAGAGACCTTACAGGCAAGAAGGGGCTGGAAAGAAGTATTCCAAGTCATGAAAGGCAAGGACCTACATCCCAGATTGCTCTATCCAGCAAAGCTGTCATTTAGAATGGAAGGGCAGATAAAGTGCTTCTCAGATAAGGTCAAATTAAAGGAGTTCATCATCACCAAGCCCTTATTTTATGAAATGCTAAAGGGACTTATCTAAGAAAAAGAAGTAAAAAAATATGAACAGTAAAAAGACAGCAAACTCACAATTATTAACAACCACACCTAAAACAAAAGCAAACTAAGCAAACAACTAGAATAGGAACAGAACCACAGAAATAGAGATCACATGGAGGGTTATCAACAGGGGAGCAGGAGGAGGAGAGAGGGGGACTAGGTACAGAGAATAAGTAGCATAGATGGTAGGGAGAAAATAGACAGGGGGAGGGCAAGAATAGTATGGGAAATGTAGAAGCTAAAGAACTTATGACACATGGACATGAACTAAAGGGGGGGAATGTGGGTGGGAGAGGGTGTGCAGGGGGGAGGGGGGTGAAGGGGGAAAATTGGACAACTATAATAGCATAACCAATAAAATATATTTTTAAAAGTCATTCCCTGTCATTTTCTACTGTCCAACATTTTTCATTTTACTGCCTTCAGAATACCCACTGTATGATTGTAATATAATGTATTTAATCAGTCCTTTACCATTGCAAATTCAGGTAGTTTACAGGTTTGTTGTTTTCAAAGGGGAGGTTTGCTGTTATAAACAGTTCATCCTTGCACTAACTGGTACACATTTGAACATATCTTTGTAGTTACATTCATGTAACAAGTCGAAGATGCCTGTGTCAGCCTCTAGGGGGCACTAAGAGATGAGTGAGATGTGGTCCCTGTCTTCAAGAAGCTTAGAGCAGAACTGCAGAAAGGGTAGGACAACAGGCAGTGATATAAGACAGAATAGAACAAGTGACAGCTGTGGTAGGCAGCTTCTGACAAGGTTCTGGATGTTCCCGCCTCCTGGTGTTTATGATCTTGTGTAACTCCCTACCTGTGAATATGGGCTGGACCTAGTGAAACACTGCTAATGAATGGAATATGACAAAAGTGATGGGATATCACTTCTATGATTAGGTTACAAAGGACTGTGACCTCTACCCTGCTAGCATGCTTGCTCTTGCCCTCTTGTTTGCTTGTTCTGATGATGCCAGCTGCCATGCTTATGTAATGGAGAGGCCTACATGGCAAGGAACAGAGGGAGAACTCTGGCCCGCAGCTCCTGAGAAGCTGAGGCCTCAGTCTAACAGCCTGTGAGGAAGTGAATCCTGACAACGGTCATGTGAGCTAGGAAACAGATTTTTTTCTGGTTGAGCCTTAAGATGATTGAGGCCTCAGCTAAACCGTGCCTGCATGCCTCATCCACAGAAACTATGAAATAATGAATGTGTGTTATTTTAAGCTACTACATTTTGGAGACATTTGCCATGCAGCAATAGATAATGAACAAACAGTGGAGTGGTACATATTAGCACAAGGTATGATGGGCACGCATGTGAAGATGAAGCACCAAACCACTGTGGCAGGGAAAAGCTACATCTGGTAAGGCTTCTGAGAGGAGGGCAGGCTTGCATTGCATTTTATAGGCTAGAGAGGCCTCTGGGGAAGGAGGGAGAGAAAGCATTTCCAGGTAGTTTGTGGAACAATCAAGTTTTATGACCATTTCCCAAACCTGACAGCAGCTTACTTTTTGTACCCTTAATCAGAGGTGAATTTACTATGAAAGCAGCAGAGCTTAAGCTTCAGTGCCCCTTCCAAACAGACCCTGTCCAAAGCCCAGGAAGGGCACAGCAGTTTTGCATTGATAATTTTGCATTCTTTTTCTTGAAGAGGTCACCCAACTTCAGGCCCCTGTGTCAATGGACCTGCCAGCATACTTCCATTGCCCTGCCACTCACCTCTCCTTGTCTACAGAATAGACTCACTGGTATATTTTTTTGTATTTTATTTGGCTCCGACTCTTTCAAAGCTGTTTCTCAGCAGTGCCCTGCCTTGCCCCTCCTGCCTTCAGTTCCTTAACATAAACAATTTAGGTTCTGTAGTCTTTCCTCACAGGCCCAGTTTTCTAACTCATTAATCATTTACTGCTATTTTTGAAGTCTCTCACAGTTTTCCCTTAGGTAGTGGTGCCCAGAATGGACGTGTTTTTCTAAACAGCAAGTCTGGCTTCTGGCCAAATGGCATCTGAGCAAGGCCACTTTGGGCCTGGCTGAGTCCCAGGGAAAGTCTCTTTGTCCTGTGTCACCCCACACCCAATTTCAGAATGACTACAATTCAGAGAAGTAAAGGGAGGGACTAGGGAGAGGTAGAAGTAGTAATAGAAAAGGGGGAGCCCTGCTATTTTCTTAGGGGGTGGGACCTCCCTTTTAGGACACTGGTGGCAGTATTTCAAGATGGTGATGGTCTGCCGGAGAAAAGGAAACTAACATGCATGCCTACTCTGTGCTCGGCACAAGGACTTTCCAGCCATTATCTCATGGAATTCTCCATAGATCTCTGAAAGTTAAGAGCAAGACTCTCCATTTTATCGCTGAGGAAACTGAGGTTCAGAGGGGAGAAGTTGTGTGCATGACTTACAATAAGCATGGGATCCTGCCCCCACCTCATACCCCCCTTTCCTTTATCTGTTCTCTGAGAGGCATTATCACCAACATTCAAGCTCCAGATGAAAATGGGTGGGCATACAGCAAAACTCCACCTGGAAACAAGTTTAATGAAAAAGTCAGGCAGACTGACTTTTGTTTCTGGAAGATCTGTCTAAATGAAGAAGACCCACCAGTGAGCTGGGAGCCCTCCCAGGGGTGGAATTCATTTCCAGGAAGAAACAAACCAACGAATGAACGAACGAACGAACGAAAGAATAAAACTTGACAAAAGAGAAGGCAGGCAATGTGGGCCCCAAGCCAGGAAAAGGTTAAGAGATTGACAGACTATAGCAAGGGGATAACAATGAAAGTAATGAAAATAATAACTACCATTTACTGAGCCTTTACAAACTGTCAGGCACTGTGCCAGATGCTTGCTATAACTTAGTGCATTTTATCCTCACAACAACCCTACTAAAAAGGTAAGGTTATCCTGCCTATTTTTAGATTGTAAGTCTGGAGGTGAAGAAGCTTACACACAGATAGGCATTGGTGATGCAGGGACTTGCACCTAGGTGCATCTGGCTCCAAAGCCATTGCTTTTAACCATTAGGCTTTAGTAAGTCAAGGAGATGGGAGTGGGAGAAAACTAATTCCGGTGGATGACATTAACATGGTGAAATGGGGGTTAACAAATGTCACCAATTGGGAGGGTATGGCATACAGGAGTCTAGGGCTTGCCAGACCCAGTTCCTGTGGGCAGCAGGGGTAACTCAGGGGACCCTCCAGCTAACAGTTGAGTGCTGTGGGAGGCATCCGCAAAGGAAGCTCTAGGATCCAGAGTGGGTGGAGATATGCAGAACATCTCAATTATCCATTGATCTCTCTCTGGATTGGCTCAGAAACTTGAGGGGGAAGGGCTTTGGCCTCAGGGATGCTAATTGGAGGCTGGCCCAGAGAGCTGGCCAGTCTTGGTGCTACTGTGCTGTAGCCACACACCTGTGTTTGAATCTTGCCTCTCTTCCTTCTGGGACCCTGGCTCAGTGATTTAACAACCTTGAGCCCCAGTTTTTTGTAAAGTGGGGATAATCAGAGTAGTATATGTAGCTAAATAATAGATAATAATTGTGCTGTTGGGAGTGAGCTGATGGTTGTGAAGGACTAACACAGTGCCTGGGACAATGGGTGCCTGGTAAACGGCAGCCATATTATTGTGAGATTCCCTCCTCAGCGGAGCAGGTGAAGCTCCTTCTACTTTCCACTTACTTTCACTTCCATTGCCTGCTTTGGTAGGAAAGTGAGACTGTATTCCAGGGAAGGAGTCAATTTAATGCTTCTCTCACCGTTCATTTATTCAAACTCTGAATGCTTTTTTGTGTTTGTTGTTGTTCACAGCTCATCCCACAATTGTGATTTGTCTCTTGCCTGGAAGATATTAAACTGTCATATAAAAGCAGTAGATTTTCCATGCTAGAAATTTTGCCTATGCCATTTTTCTGTGTCTTTCATAGACGAGACATTGAATCACCTATGGTTCATCGGTTAAAAACATCAGTGACAGACTTCCGGCAAGATGGAGGAATAGGTGGACGCACCGTACCTCCTCGTACAACCAAGATTAGAAAACCAATAATTTACAACAATAATTTACTATCAGAATAACACCCAGATCCGGCAGAGGATTTATCTGAATGGAAGTCAGGCAGCCAAGAAGTTGAAGTAGACGCGTTCATCTGGACTGGTAGGAGAAGATGAGCCCGGCGGGCGCGGGGCTGGCTCGGGTCAGCGGCGCGTGGAGGTCAGGGGAAGGTTTGGCGCGAAATCGGTGCAAAAGCCATCCGGGGGCGCAAGAACGGAGAGGTGATCCCTGAGTACGCAAGCTGCGGCTGGCAGACCCAGAGGGGCAGCGATTGTGGACCAGGGCAGAACTTGCGGCCCGGAAGCTCAGATAAGGGTCTGAGTCCAGGAGAACGGAACTACCGCCATTGTTTTCTCCCATCCCGCTCCCGCCCTGCCCCCACATATAACGTCACAATCTAGCGACTGGGGTGCCCAGCCCAGGTGAGCACCTAAAGCTCCGCCCCCCACCGTAACAAGAGCGACCAGACCGAAAAAAAAAAAGGAGAGACAGGGGAAAAAAAATATGTTTTCAGCAGAGCAGATCAGTCCCCCAGGACTCATCCTTTTGAGCGACCAAGAAATAGCCAATCTATCAGATGCGCAGTTCAAAACACTGGTGATCAGAAAGCTCACGGAACTGGTTGATTTTGGATGAAATTTAGATGAAAGAATGTAGATTACCATAAAACAGATGCAGGAAGACACGCGGAGGAGAGCCATTAGTGAAAGGAAGGAATATGAGTCTCAAACCAATACAGTGGACCAGAAGGAAGATAGAATCAACCAAGCAGGAAAGCATGATGAAATAAGAATTCAAAAAATTGAGGAAAAGATTAAGAGCATCCAAGACACCTTTAAACATTCCAATATCCGGATTATAGGGGTACCAGAATCGGAAGGGGAAAAGCAACAGATTGAGCACGTATTTGAACAAATAATAAAGGAGAACTTCCCCAATCTGGCAAAGGGAACAGTCTTCCAAGAAATCCAAGAAGCTCAGAGAGCCCCAAAGAAGTTGGACCCAAGAAGAAACACACCAAGGCACATCATAATTACATTAGCCAAGGTAAAAATGAAGGAGAGAATCCTAGAAGCAGCAAGAGATAAGGGGACAGTAACCTACAAAGGAGTTCCCATCAGACTGTCAGCTGATTTCTCCAAAGAGACCTTACAGGCAAGAAGGGGCTGGAAAGAAACATTCCAAGTCATGAAAGACAAGGACCTACATCCCAGATTACTCTATCCAGCAAAGCTCTCATTTAGAATGGAAGGGCAGATAAAGTGCTTCTCAGATAAGGTCAGGTTAAAGGAGTTCATCATCACCAAGCCCTTATTTTATGAAATGCTAAAGGGACTTATCTAAGAAAAGAAGATAAAGAAAAGACATGTATAGTAAAAGGACAGCAAACTCACAAATATGAACAACCACACCTAAAGCAAAACCAAAAGAAACTAAGTAAACAACTAGAACAGGAACAGAACCACAGAAATGGAGGCCACATGGAGGGTCAGCAACAGGGGAGTGGGAGGAGGAGAGGGGGGAAAAGGTATAGAGAATAAATAGCATAGAATGTAGGTTGAAAATAGATAGGGGGAGGGCAAGAATAGTACGGGAAATGTAGAAACTAAAGAACTCATAAGTATGACACATGGACATGAACTAAAGGGGGAAATGTGGGTGGGAGGGGGGTACAGGGTGGAGGGGAGAGAAGGGGGGAAATGGGACAACTGTAATAGCATAATAAAATATATTTAAAAATAAATAAATAAATAAAACAAAACAAAAAAACATCACTGACTAGCTATGGTGTTAATGACGACAATAGCAAAGATATGTGATTGGAGAGATGACAGAGCTCACTGAACAAAAAGCTAAACATCAGGACTCAGAAAAAGCTCATGAAGTAGCTCCAGGGATCTGGGTAGCAGGAAGTGATGAGCAGTCTCTCCAAGCACTGTCGGATGTGCCTTGTGTTAATTTACCCAAGGTAAAATTCTTCCAAGGGAGCTTTGATTGACCTGACTTGGGTTGTGCATCTACCCATCTTTTTCAGTGAAGGAGAGGGCACCTTGATTGAAATTCATCATAAGGGAGCATACTCTGGGGGAGAGTAATGCCCAGAAGATAAATGGAAGTCCGTTACCAGGCGACACATACATATGCTGGGTGAGCACAAACAGCAGGTGTCTTCTATGAATATTGTCTTGTGTTGAAATATCAAGATTCTGAAATGTTCAAGTGTTCTCAAATATGCAGAATGGTCAAAAGAATAAAACAATGAATACATATATGCCCTTCATTTAAATTCAACAATTGCTTTTTTCTAAAAAATATTTTATTTATTTATTTTTAGATAGAGCAGAAGGGAGGGAGAAGGAGAAGCAGGGAAACATCAATGTGTGGTTGCCCCTCAAGTGCCCCCAGCTGGGGACCTGGTCCACAACGCAGGCACGTGCCCTGACTGGGAATCAAATCAGTGAGCCTTTGGTTTGGAGGCCAGTACTCAGTCCACTGAGCCACACCAGCCAGGGCTAAATTCAACAATTGCTAATATTTTGCTAAATGTGCTTTAATTTCTCTGTGCATTTTTTAATTTGATGAACTATTTGACAGGTAAGGACATTATGGCCTTTACCTTTTAAATATTTCAGGAATTTCCCAAAGATAACAATACTCTCCTACTTAACTGCAATACCATTGTCACATCTAGGAAAGTTAATAAATATTCCATAATATCTCCTAATAGTGAGTTTATGTTCCACTTTCCTCAACTGAGACAAGAATGTATTTTATACATCCCAACAAACCTGAGACAAAGCCTTCCTGCAGGTATACATTGGGACAAATAAAAACAGTTTTCAAGATAAATAAAGGCAACTCAATGGACAAAGTGCAAGTGAATGCTATAATATAAACTGAGGTTGCTGTCACAAAGAATATGAAAAATAATGAAGTAAAGATATTCACAGATGACAGTCTCATCATCAACCTTAAATCAGCTTAGTTTGTTTTATAAAAAAAAGACTATGAAGTATTCACAATAATAAGCCATTAGAATAGGCACAATCACACTTGAACTTTCCCATAGGTGTAGTAGGTGTGACAACTATTTTCTTTATCATATAAAAAGAAAATTAAGTGGTACTTGGTAAATTTCTGTTTCATTCAAAAGATTTTCATATTTATGGCATCTAGTATTTGTTGGTATGAATAAATTACCATTAAACCCTTCATAAGAATCATAAGATTTTTAAAAACAGCTTAATTAAGGTGTAAGTTGTATGCGATTCAGCCCACCATTATTATTCAAGTATGTATTTAATTTAATGAGTTTTCCAATATATACAATTTTATTATAGCTACCACAATTACATAGAGAATTCCAAAATGTGTACATCTATACTCCATTAATACTGATTTTTCACATGAAAAAAATACACAAACAAAACTAACGTTTATACCAACATGTAAGTACTGTGTATTAAATGTTTGAAATAATATTTTCCAATACTGAATTTCCATGATTTACGTATCCAGTATATATCTGGTAAAAGTAGTTTTCACTACCAATGTAAAGTAATATTTTGTCAAGGAAATGTTAATTGTAATTTTGTTTCAAAATAAAATTTATTTTATAAATTGTAATTAAAAATAAAATTGGACCTTTATACAAAAAAAAGAATTTGTTTTATAGATTTTTTTTGGTCAAATCAAGATTGAATCAAAGATCATTCATTGCACTTGGTTGTTGGGTCTTGTTATTCTCTTTTAATTCCCCTAAAATTTTAAGTTTTTTTTTTTTTAAGATTTTATTTATTTATTTTTAGGGAGGGAAGGGAGGGAGAGAAAGAGAGAGAGAGAGAGAGAGAGGGAGGGAGAGAGAAAGAGAAACATCAATGTGCAGTTGCTGGGGGTTATGGCCTGCAACCCAGGAATGTACCCTGGCTGGGAATCGAACCTGGGACACTTTGGTTCCCAGCCCGCGCTCAATCCACTGAGCTATGCCAGCCAGGGCTAAATTTTAAGTTTTTTAATGACATTGACATTTTGAAGATTCAGGCTAGTTGTTTTGTAGAAAATTTTACATTGCTTCCATTGCATGGCTTTTTGTTTACAGATGTTTTATTGTGAAAAAATATACATAACATAAAATTTGCGACTTCCGGCAAGATGGAGGAATAGGTGGACGCACCGTACCTCCTCGTACAACCAAGATTAGAAAACCAATAATTTACAACAATAATTTACTATCAGAATAACACCCAGATCCGGCAGAGGATTTATCTGAATGGAAGTCAGGCAGCCAAGAGGTTGAAGTAGACGCGTTCATCCGGACTGGTAGGAGAAGACGAGCCGGCGGACGCGGGGCTGGCTCGGGCCAGCGGCACGCGGAGGTCGGGGGAAGGTTTGGCGCGAAATCGGCGCAAAAGCCATCGGGCGCGTAAGAAGGCAGCGGTGATCCCTGAGTACGCAAGCTGCGGCTGGCAGACCCAGAGGGGCAGCGATTGTGGACCAGGGCAGAACTTGCGGCCCGGAAGCCCAGACAAGGGTCTGAGTCCAGGGGAACGGAACTACCGCCATTGTTTTCTCCCGCCCCGCTCCCGCTCCCGCCCCGCCCCCACGTATAACGTCACAACCTAGCGACGGGGTGCCCAGCCCAGGTGAGCACCTAAGGCTCCGCCCCCCACAGTAACAAGAGCAACCAGACCGGGGGAAAAAAAAAAAGGAGAGACGGGGGGGGGGGGGGGGTAAAAAAAACCAAAAACCATGTTTTCACCAGAGCAGATCAGTCCCCCAGGACTCATCCTTTTGAGTCACCAAGAATTAGCCAATCTATCAGATGCGCATTTCAAAACACTGGTGATCAGAAAGCTCACGGAACTGGTGGATTTTGGACGAAATTTAGATGAAAGAATGCAGATTACCATAAAACAGATGCAGGAAGACACGCGGAGGAGAGCCATTAGTGAAAGGAAGGAATATGAGTCTCAAAACAATACAGTGGACCAGAAGGAAGATAGAATCAACCAAGTAGGAAAGCATGATGAAATAAGAATTCAAAAAATTGAGGAAAAGATTAAGAGCATCCAAGACACCTTTAAACATTCCAATATCCGGATTATAGGGGTACCAGAATCGGAAGGGGAAAAGCAACAGATTGAGCACGTATTTGAACAAATAATAAAGGAGAACTTCCCCAATCTGGCAAAGGGAACAGTCTTCCAAGAAATCCAAGAAGCTCAGAGAGCCCCAAAGAAGTTGGACCCAAGAAGAAACACACCAAGGCACATCATAATTACATTAGCCAAGGTAAAAACAAAGGAGAGAATCCTAGAGGCAGCAAGAGGTAAGGGGACAGTAACCTACAAAGGAGTTCCCATCAGACTGTCAGCTGATTTCTCCAAAGAGACCTTACAGGCAAGAAGGGGCTGGAAAGAAATATTCCAAGTCATGAAAGACAAGGACCTACATCCCAGATTGCTCTATCCAGAAAAGCTCTCATTTAGAATGGAAGGGCAGATAAAGTGCTTCTCAGATAAGGTCAAGTTAAAGGAGTTCATCATCACCAAGCCCTTATTTTATGAAATGCTAAAGGGACTTATCTAAGAAAAGAAGATAAAGAAAAGACATGTATAGTAAAAGGACAGCAAACTCACAAATATGAACAACCACACCTAAAGCAAAACCAAAAGAAACTAAGTAAACAATTAGAACAGGAACAGAACCACAGAAATGGAGGGCACATGGAGGGTTAGCAGCAGGGGGTGGGAGGAGGAGAGAGAGGGAAAAGGTATAGAGAATAAGTAGCATAGAATTTAGGTTGAAAATAGATAGGGGGAGGGCAAGAATAGTACAGGAAATGTAGAAACTAAAGAACTCATAAATATGACACATGGACATGTACTAAAGGGGGAAATGTGGGTGGGAGGGGGGTACAGGGTGGAGGGGAGAGAGGGGGGGAAATGGGACAACTGTAAAAGCATAATCAATAAAATATATTAAAAAAAATTTGCCATTTTAAGCATTCTTGAAGTATATAATTCAGCACACTGGCGTGCAATACATTGGAGTCCAGTACATTGGCATTCAGTATGTTGGCATGTTGTACAACCATCACTATTATCTGTTGCTAGAACTTTTTCCATCATCCCA
This sequence comes from Phyllostomus discolor, assembly GCF_004126475.2. Taxonomy (NCBI): domain Eukaryota; kingdom Metazoa; phylum Chordata; class Mammalia; order Chiroptera; family Phyllostomidae; genus Phyllostomus; species Phyllostomus discolor. The sequence goes on along the minus strand of NC_040907.2, from coordinate 17,927,118 downwards.
AATAGTGACTCTGTACCAATAAACAACTCCATATTTCTCTTTCTCCCACCTCCTGGTAACATCTCTTTTCCTTTCTATCTCTCTGAATTTTCCTATTTTAGGTACCTCATCAAGTGGAAACATAACAATATTTGTCCTTTCATATTTGGCTTATTTCAGTTGCTAAATAAATAGGTTGAGATACATCAAAATGAATGTTTCCTCAGGAACTCCTTGGTGAAATCAGACAGGTAACAGTAGTGGCAATAGGTCTAAGGTACTCTGACAACCGCCGGGGTCTGTGTTGTCTCCCTTGAATCTAGGTAAGCTCTATGGTGGCTTTGATCAGTTGACCGGGATGGCAATGATGTTGTGTCACTTTCCAGACTTGCCTTAAGAGAATGGCAGCTTCCAAGACCTGTCTATGGAGCCTGAGCTGCCATGTAAAATGTTCAACTACCCTGACAGAGAGACCATGTGGAGAGGCTTTGAGACAACAGGGGGAGATGGGCGGCTGAACCCAGTCTTCCCTGCCATTCCCATCAAGGCCCATGAGAAGGCTGTGCCAGGCACATGAGAAGGCTATGTTGGACCCTGCAGCCTAGCTTAGCTGCCAGTTAGTATTCTACCAAGTGACCCTGGTTGATTGTATATGGAAGAGAGAAATCACCCAGCTGAGTCCTGGCCAAATCACTGACTGAAAAGTTGTGAGATATACTACAATGGTTGTTTTAAGCCACTGAATTTGGGGGTAGTTTGTTACATAGCAACACATAACCAAAACATGTCCTCAAGTGAGGTCTTAGTGAATACAAAGTTGGCTGTGTAAGGATGCAGAAAATGTCCCATTTATATGGGGTTGGACAAAAAGTTCATTTGGTTTTTTCCATAAGATGGCTCTACTAGTAGCACTTAGTTGTCTTCAACTTAATTCAAAACAATTTTGTTAGATTGTATTATGACAGCTGTCATGTCAGCATACGTTTTAAAAAACTTTTATCAAAATTGGTGAATTTTCCTGGCTGGTGTAGCTCAGTGGATTGAGTGCAAGCTGCGAACCAAAACATCATAGATTCGATTCCCAGTCAAGGCACATGCCTGGGTTGCAGGCCAAGGCCCCCAGCAACTGCACATTGATGTTTCTCTCTCTCTCTTTCTCCCTCCCTTCCCTCTCTAAAAATAAATAAATAAAATCTTTAAAAAAATCTTTAAATAGTTGATGAATTTTTGTGTACCTATTTTAATATTGAAGATGGAAGGAAATAGGCCACATTTTCAGCATATTATGTTTTATTCTTTCAAGAAAGGTAAAAATGCAACTGAAATGCAAAAAAAGATTGGCATAGTGTATGGAGAAGGTGCTGTGACTGATTAAAAAGTTAATTAATTATCCAGAAGCAAACAGTTGGAGCCAGGAAATAGGAAGGAGCTGACAGAGGTGCTTTCACTCCTTCAGGTCCTTGTTACACATCACAGCGACTGCCCTGCATTTACTGGGATGCTATCACCCAGTTCAAGTCAACACAACTCCTACTTGTCAGACTAGGGGCTTTAAAGACGCCTGCAAAAGAGTCTAATGAATAAAAACGTGGCTGTATGAAAAAACAAGAGTATAAGTAAATCTTTAAGAAAAAAAGGCTCTCCAGATTTGAAATTGAGATTACATGAGATAGAATTTATGTTCATTCTTGTTAATAATGACCCTTGACCTGTGTGTATGCTGTGCCTGATGACAGGATAAAGGCTGCAGAGTATTAGGTCTAGTTTGAATTTTTTTGAGAAACTGTTTTCCATAGCGGTGGAAACATTTTACAATCCTACCAACTATAGATTGCTTCTAGAGTTTCAGCAGTCGTGCATATAATAAGACCGTGTTAGGTACAATAGAGAACAACAACAGGAATAAAGCCCAGACCAATGTACTTCAGATATGTCAATTAGGAGAGTTTAAAAGGATAACTGTTGGAAAACATTGATCATACTTTCGTTATTATTATTTTTTAAACGGAAACAGACAGCCCTGACTGGTGTGGCTCGGTTGGGTGTCATTGCGAAAAGCAAAAGGTTGCCAGATCAATTCCCTGTCACGGCACACGCCTGGGTAGCAGGTTTGGACCTGGTCAGAGTGTGAAGGGCAACACATGTTTCTCTCCCTCTCTTTCTCCCTCCCTTCCCCTCTCTCTAAAAATAAATAAATAAAATCTTTTGAAAAAATGGAAACGTATAATTCACAGGCTTTATTTTTAGATACTTTCAGTGTAACTAGACTTTTGTTTTGATCTGTATTTTGGCTTTTTTAAGAAAGATCTTGCTATAATTTTTAAGAGTATAGCCTTTTCTTTATGTTAAAATTTGAATGAAGTATTTCAGATCTACAGCAAATAATCTAAGTATGAGTACCTATAACCCTGCTTGAATAAAGCCATATTTTTTGTCATATTTCTTTATATCTGTCACTGGTAGTGTAGAAAAACAACAACAACAAACATCTCCACTCCTCCTGACCATGACAGTAATCATAATTGTGTGACATCAGAGAAAAAAATTAGGAAGTAAATGAATTCATATTTGGCAACCTATTGCTCTCCCTATAATTTGAGAGGAACATAGCCCAATAGTTAAAATCATGGGCTCTGAAGTCATACACACTTGATCAAGTCCTAGGTTTGCTTCTTGCTAGTTGTGTGGCCTCAAGAAAGTTCTTAATCTATCCCTGACTCATTTTCCTGCACTGTAAAATGGAGATAATCTTAATACTTCCCAAGGTGTTTAAAAGAGCTAAAAAAAAAAACAAGCTCTTATGTATTTACTACATACAGCCAGTGACACAAAGCAAAGCTTCAATACATATTAGTAATTATTTACTTTGTTTATCGAGCATCTACTATATGGCAACCATTCTAGTGCTGGTTGAGAATTCAGCAATGAACAAGCAATGTTCATTGCTGAATTCCATGGGACAAAGACCCCCATGGAGCTTATTTCTGGTGACAAATAAGCAAAGCAATCAGATAGTGGTGGGGACTGTGAAGAAAAGATAAGGTATGGGAAGGAGGTGCAGGAGGTCCTTTAGGTAGAAGACAAGATAGTGAGAGGCCTGTATGAAGCCTTCAGAGATGAAATTTAACTGAGAATAGCAGAAGGAACCAGTTAGAAGTTTTGGAAGTGTTTGAGAGAGAGTGTGAATAGTATGTGTTTAGGTCCTGAAGCAAGAAACCTTGGTTTGTACAGGAAGTAAGAGAATGGCTAGGGCTCAGTACCTGAGAGAAAAGAAAGTTGGGCATGACATCAGAGTTAGGAAGGGCAGGTCAATAAGGGATTTGTGGAGCATAGCAGGAAGCTTGAACTTTATTCTCAAGGGACTGTGAGGACACCGGACGTTTTTTTTTTAATCACTAGTAGATACAACACTCTGCTCTGGAGAGGAATTTGTGTGCCTTCCTGTAGCTCTGTTTTAGAATTAACAGTATTTGTATGCTGTAGGAGTAACTTCTGGGGATACCACATTGGTTACACGTGGGCACCCCCTGGTGGAGCTGGTGGCTCAGCTTGTGTGGTTTCAGATCACCAATAACAAAGTTCATGAGCAATTTATCCTTTCATTTAACAAATATTTATTGGATGCCTACAATGTGTCAGGCTTTGTTGTAGTGCTGAGATATATCCACGAACAAAACAAACATATGTGCTCTCAGGGAGCTTACATTCTAGTATGTGTGGGTGTGGGGAGAGAGACATTAAACAAGTGGAGTATATGTTATAACATAAAAATTAAGTGGGGGATTGCATTAAGATGTGCAGGGAGAATGGTGCTTCAATTTTAAACATAGTCAGGGAAAAATATATAGCAGGGGTGTCAAACTCATTTTCACCAGGTGCCACATCAGCCTTGTGGTTGCCTTCAAAGGGCCAAATGTAATTTCAACTCTTTAGCAGTTAAGGAGTAGTTTCATTTATACAGTCCTAAAATTATTTCGGCCCTTTGAAGGCAACCGCAAGGCTGCTGTGGCCCTCAGTGAAAATGAGTTTGACACCCCTGAAATATAATGTCAGGGAAGGTCTCATTAAGAGGGTGACATTTGAACAAAGAGGTAAAGGAGGTGACAGGGTGAATGGGAGAACAGCATTCTATTGCTATTTCCCCATTGTAGTATTGCAATTGATAGAAATTGACAGTATTGCTATTATCTGGGGGAACAGCATTCTAGGCAGAAGGATCAGCAAACACAAAGGCCCTGAGTCTATGTTCAGGTTTGAGGAAAAGCAAACAGACCAATGTTCCTTGAGTAGAGGGATAATGGAGAGAGTAGGAGATGAAGCTAGTTGTGCCAGGAAGGGGGGTGGTGTCAAATCTTGAAGGTCCTTGAGGGTAAGTCAATGTAAGAATTTTAGTTTTCATTTTGAAATAGGAACCCGGGCAGGAGCAACATGACCTGATCAAGGTTTTAACTGAAGCCCGCTGATGTGTTAATTTATTGTGGGAGAGCAAGGGTAGGAAAGGGCAAACAGCTAACACATTTACTGAGGCGGTAAACGTTCTGACTCTGGACAGATTTTGAATGCAGATCCTGCGAACTTGCTGATGAATGTGGGGTGAGAGTGAGGAGTCAAAGATCTTAGTACATAAATGATTATCACTTAGTCAATTGTCATAGGAAGAGGTGATCCAAGACTACAGCCAAAAAATTTACACAAAACACGTATTTTAGAAGCATATCAAGCAGTTAGTTAGTATTGTGTAATTTTTCTGGATCTTGTGTTAATGGAAGTTTAAAAAAATTTTGAATTTTGAATTTTCTTAAAGAGGGCCCCCAAACTGAATAAATTTCAGGCCTCCACAAACCCTGACTTCAACCCATATTGAGGTAGTTCAAGTTAATAAAGAATTCAAAATTTTTATGACAAAATAATTACATAAAATAATGTGCATGACACAAGTTAATTGTAAGCTAAATACAATATTAGTTATAAACTAATATTAGGGATAAAAACATCACCTTGGACTAGCCTTCCCCCACACGTGTCTTCCAAAACTTCCCACCCATTCGTCCACGGCTTTTAAAAATCCTACAAAGGCATTTCTCCTTGCGTTCGCTATAGAAAAGCACGGATTGAAAAGACCTTCTAGAAAAATGAGAGCTGATGCCAGGGAGGTGTAACCAGGGGCGGGGCTCGCCGGAGTAGAAAAAATGAGGAGGGCCCCGCCCCATTTGTCCTGACACATGCGCCCAGGGGCTTCTGGTGGAACGAAGTGTGGATTGTGAGGTGACCCTGGACTGTGACTTCCGGTTCCTAGGGATGCGCATCCGGGTCGCGCTAACGCCGCGGTTTCCTCCACCCGCTTGGTTCTTCTGTGGGTCTGGACCGGTCCCCATGTCCGGCTGTGGGGCCCCTGCAGCCTTCGGGTGAGTTCTCTGCTGCCGACAGGGTCTGAGTGAGGCCAGGGGAGTACAGTCGGTAGGGAGACGGGTCAGGAATTCAGTCCTGATCGCTGTGGGTGTGGGTTCTCTTGGCTCTGCTTCCCTCACTTCAGCCCTTTGCCTCACGCTGGCCTCGCCTAGTTCACTTAAACTTAGCCTTTCTCGCTTCTCGCACCTTTCGCCTCGTTGCTTTTGCTCAGCCTCGCCCGCTTCATACAAGCCCCGGCTTCTTGTCTTTTCTGCCTCAGCGCTTCCGTCCGCCACTGCCTCTCGATTTCCCCCTTCCTCTCACTTGAGCACCTCTCCTCCCCGACTGCTGCTCCCGGGATCTCGCTGTTCTTTCACCCAGCTGGACGGCCCGTGGCCTCTTTGTGGTCATCTTCCACTGTGAAATAGGGTCCCTGGGACTTGCCCTCCAACTTTCCTCACTTTTTGACCCCTCCCGGGACTAGTGGGTGACATCTGTGCTTCGCCTGGGGTTCTCCCGCCTTTTCTTAGCTAGCAGAGGGCTGTGCCAAATCCTGGATCGGGGCAGATTTATCCGGCCTAGGGGAGGTTTTGCCTGGAGGCTCTGGGTTGGACTGAGCTCCGGTAGCTTCCGTAGCTAGGGAACAGCAAAGGCGTTCCCAGTGCCTTGCTGGAACACAGTTTTGGGGGCTCTCCCTAGAATGGGATAGCAGGTGGCAGGCATGCGGAACTACGAACGATTGGACTTCAGTGATCTTGGTAATTGACAGATCTTGAGAGAGTCCTATCATTTTGGCGTTCTCGATTTCCCAAGAATGGAGAAGTGCATGCCTAAGGCAAAAATGCGAGGTTCTGGGATGATAAGCATTTTTCTGCATATTCTTTACTTACGGACAGTTGCTGTGACAGAGGACAGAGTTTCTTGAGAGATTATTAACCCCCAGGTTTTTAAGTTTATTGCCAAAAGTCTTAGTGTGCAAAAACCGGAAACGTTTTCTGCTGAAGAGTTCACTATAGTCATTTCAAAGTACGTTTTCTTTAGTTGAACTCAGTGGGCACATGTATCTTTATCCTTGCCTCTTATACGTTGTTTCTTCATTTTTACTGTATTGACAACTTTCTGTTTTTCCTCTGGTTTCTTCATAAGCCAGACATTACAGTACTTTATTTCTTGCAGTATTCTTCTTTTATTTTTCTTTACCTTTTCTGCCTTAGTCTTAAAACCATATTTTTCTCATTTTGAGACTAAAATTTCTTAAATTTCTCTGAAATGAAGGGATTGGTGTTAATAATGGTTAGTGTCCTGTTTCCCAAATTTTGTGATCTGAGGCATATTTTGAGATATAGGGTTGGTTAACTTTTATTTTTGTTTTTCCGATCTTTATGGTGTGTCTACATTTGACTGCGAATGTTTTTGTGTGATCAGTTTCTATAATTATATAAATTGTGTTCTAAAATTTAGTACTTCGGTGAACAGAATAAATACAGCTTTTAGCACGTGCTTCTCTTTAATGAGTTATATCATTACATGATACGTATGTGAACATAGCATAGACCATGGCTTATTCCAAAATTGGGCTGGTTCCTTCATCTATTTTTAGCAAAGGACTTTGGAGCTTAGCCATATTAGTCCCCCTGTAGCCATAGAAGCCACAGGAAAGGACCCTTGTTGGCTTTCAGGACCTAACTGCTGAAGGAAGCCCCTTTGAAAGCTCCAGAGCAGTACTTCTTCCCAGCATCTATACTGGCATCTCTAGCTTCTGTTCAGCGTGGCCTCAATGTTTCCCTTCCTTAAAAACTAACCCCAATGAATATGGACTGTCTCTGTCTAACTGCCTCTTTACCTCCAGGTTTGTGGATTTTTTCCCTTCTTTTTCTTTTTGCATGGGCACTCCATAGATAGATCTGTATTTGGTTTGATGCAAAGCCCTCTTCCAACCTTTTTCTTTTTCTTTAGAAAGATTTTACGTATTTATTTATTTAGGGAGAGGGGAAAGGAGGGAAGAAGAGAGGGCAAGAAACATCCATGTGTGAGAGAAACATCCATCTTTTACCTCTCCTGTGCCTCTTGGCCTGCAACCCAGGCACATGCCCTGACCGGGAATTGAACTGGTGACCTTTCAGCTTGGAGGATGATGCCCAAGCCACTGAGCCACACCAGTCAGGGCTCAGCCTTTTTCATTTCTAAACTTTTTATTTCTTGAGCATTTCTAAGTCTGAACCTAGATAGATTTCTAGAGTTTACAGCTGGAGGAAACTATAGAGTTCAGACTTACTCCTTCATTTTACAAATAAGGAAATCAGGGCTTAAAGGATTGGTGATGATTTATCCAAAGTCATATATATATCTATATATATAGATATATATATATATAATCACAAATAAAGAAGACAGGAAGTGGGTTTTAGTTTTATCAAAGCTGTAGGCTTGTGAGCACAATATAGTATTTAGTGGTTTATTTCTATACGTTAACGTTATCAGAATGAAAGTTTTAGGGTAATACATCTATGACAGATTTTTAAGTTAAAAGGACTTTAGAAAGAAACTTATGCAGAAGTTAGAAATTTTAGGGAGTCTCTTCCTCTTTTAAAATCACTTCTGCCTATTATGGTATACATTTTGCATGAAAGCCCCTACATGAAACAAACATCCTGTAGTCTCATTGGAACGGTTGTGTTCATGCTCCTGGTCCTCATACAGAACACTGTTACTTTCTAATTACCTGAAAGCCTGTACCTCTTACCTAGCTGCCAAATGAAAACCAAAAATATTACTAGAGACAGCTTAGTATGTACAGTAAGTTCTCACTTGTCATTGGTAGGTTCTGCCAATGACTTAAGTGAAACAACATGTAATGAAACCAGTTTTACTATAGATTAGTTAATATAAACAAGAGTTAAGTTCCTGTGCATCTCATCAACGTTAGAACAAAACAGTGTTATTTGAGGACAAGCTGTATGTTTTTAAAGCTCAGGAGAGGACTTACTGTCAGCTTTCTATAGAAATTTCTACTTTAGTTAGGCAAAATCTTTGTTTATAATCCTGAGAGTTTAAAATGTATTTTTGCATATTTTATGTCTACCAGTTTTTTTTGTTTTGATTTGGTTTATTTTTTGTTGTTACTTTTTGCCATTTTACTTGTGTATTTTGTTTTACATGTTTTGATTTTTATCCTTGAGATTAGGATATGTTTTAAGGATAACAGGGTTTTAAAAATTTAAGAAACAAATTACATCTCTTCCATGTGTTTACCATTGTTATCTTTTGGTATGAGTTTCTGTCATCTGCCAAAACCACTTCATGGCTCCATACAATTTGTTTTGCTTACAGATAAAGGCTCATGGAACTTCTTTTTTGGTAGATTGTCTAAAAGATTTTTTGTTCTGCATATGAAAACAGGATATTTTAATTTATGTGTGATTTAAATGGAGGAATAATTTTTTAAATTAGTTCAACCTAGAAATATTTTGAAATATATTTAAGAACATTAGGAATAGTTTATTCTTCCATACATTCACTTAATTGGTTTATACCAAGAGATCAAGTTGTTATATTTATAGTAAAGTGGCAATAAGGTGGGCGTTCTATCTGCTGATTAACTTAAAAGTACAATGCACGTTCTTGTACAGAATATGTGGCTTAAGCCATAAACTGACTTATTGATAGTTTTATTGACAGAACATAACATACAATGCTACAGCAGCCACATCATCATGTTGATATTTTTATTTGGCCCATAAACCTAAGCCCTGGGATATCTAATTATTAAATGTAGAAATAGGGTACTTTCTCTGTTACTTACATTAAAAAACAGATATTTGAATTATGGGCTTAATAAAATTTGTCTTCATTGTGTTCCCCTTTTAAATATATAGTAGTATTTTTTTAATATATTTTATTGATTATGCTACTACAGTTGTCCCATTTCCCCCCTTCTCTCCCCTCCACCCAGTACCCCCTCTCCCACCCACGTTCCCCCCCTTTAGTTCATGTCCATGTGTCATACTTATGAGTTCTTTAGCTTCTACATTTCCCGTACTATTCTTGCCCTCCCCCTATCTGTTTTCAACCTACATTCTATGCTACTTATTCTCTATACCTTTTCCCCCTCTCTCCTCTTCCAACCCCCCTGCTGCTAACCCTTCATGTGCCCTCCATTTCTGTGGTTCTGTTCCTGTTCTAGTTGTTTACTTAGTTTCTTTTGGTTTTGCTTTAGGTATGGTTGTTAATGATTGTGAGTTTGCTGTCCTTTTACTATACATGTCTTTTCTTTATCTTCTTTTCTTAGATAAGTCCCTTTAGCATTTCATAAAATAAGGGCTTGGTGATGATGAACTCCTTTAACTTGACCTTATCTGAAAAGCACTTTATCTGCCCTCCCATTCTAAATGAGAGCTTTGCTGGATAGAGCAATCTGGGATGTAGGTCCTTGTCTTTCATGACTTGGAATATTTCTTTCCAGCCCCTTCTTGCCTGTAAGGTCTCTTTGGAGAAATCAGCTGATAGTCTGATGGGAATTCCTTTGTAGGTTACTGTTCCCTTATCTCTTGCTGCTTCTAGGATTCTCTCCTTCGTTTTTACCTTGGCTAATGTAATTATGATGTGCCTTGGTGTGTTTCTTCTTGGGTCCAACTTCTTTGGGGCTCTCTGAGCTTCTTGGATTTCTTGGAAGACTGTTCCCTTTGCCAGATTGGGGAAGTTCTCCTTTATTATTTGTTCAAATACGTGCTCAATTTGTTGCTTTTCCCCTTCTGATTCTGGTACCCCTATAATTTGGATATTGGAATGTTTAAAGGTGTCCTGGATGCTCTTAAGCTTCTCCTCGATGTTTTGAATTCTTATTTCGTCATGCTTTCCTGCTTGGTTGATTCTATCTTCCTTCTGGTCCACTGTATTGTTTTGAGACTCAGATTCCTTCTTTTCACTATTGGGTCTCCTCCGCGTATCTTCCTGCATCTCTTTTATGGTAACCTGTATCCTTTCATCTAAATTGTGCCCAAAGTCAACCAATTCTGTGAGCTTTCTGATCACCAGTGTTTTGAACTGTGCATCTGATAGATTGGCTATTTCTTGGTGACTCAAAAGGATGAGTCCTGGGGGACTGATCTGCTCTGTTGGAAACATATCTTTCCCTGTCTCTCCTTTTTTTTTTTTTCCCTCTGGTCTGGTCGCTCTTGTTATGGTGGGGGGTGGAGCCTTAGGTGTTCACCGGGGCTGGGCACCCCAGTCGCTAGATTGTGACGTTAAATGTGGGGGTGGGGGCGGGGGCGGGGGCGGGAGTGGCGACAGGAGGGAACAATGGCGGTAGTTCCGTTCTCCTGGGCTCAGACCCTTCTCTGGGATCCTGGGCTGCGAGCTCTGCCCTGGTCCACAATCGCCGCCTCACTGGGTCCGCCAGCCGCAGCTTGCGTACTCAGGGATCACCGCGGCGTTCTTGCGCCCCAGATGGCTGTTGCACCAATTTCGCGCCAAATTTTCCCCGACCTCCGCCCGCTGCCGCCCAGCGCCCGCCCCGCGCCTGCCCGGCTTGTCTTCTCCTACCAGTCTGGATATATGGGTCTACTTCAACTTCTTGGCTGTCTGACTTCCATTCAGATAAATCCTCTGTCAGTTCTGGGTGTTATTCTGTATGTAAATTATTGTTGTTCTAATCTTGGTTGTGCGAGTAGGTATGGTGCGTCCACCTATTCCTCCATCTTACCCAATATATAGTAGTATTTTAAATCAGAAAAGAAAAAGTATAAATAGTGCTGACTTATTGTAAGTCAACAGATCAACCCAAGACAGTCAGTATTTAATATCTTAAAGATGTTACTACAGATTGTGATGGATGCACTTTAACCTGTTACCTTGGTTGATACTTGTACTAGTGGGGTTTCTTTTTATTCACCCTAGAAAATAGCAGTAATTTTTGTAATACATTTCTTTCAGCATATTTCATTTAGATATCTACTATGAGGAATTAAAATACATAAATAGGCTATTCACATGAAGTAAGTGACATTAGTGTAAATTAGTAAATTAGTGTAAATGGTTTAATTCAGATATGTACAAATGAAACCAAATTCAGTATTTAAGTGTAAATGTCAGTCCTACATCTTCAGGGTGTAGCAAAAAAAGGAGATAACATAATTAGAATTCAAAAAGGTTTAACTCTAAGAAAGTGTTGCTTCTTATGAGTGACAATGATACATGATTTTTAAGCTAGATTTTATGATTTTCTGTTGTTTTCAAAACAATGATTTCTCATGATTTGAGTTTAAGGTTCTTGTGTTACTTTGCATCACAGCTTAATATGAAATGTTCTTTATAGGTACCATTAAATAATTTTCATTTAGGAAACTTTTTCACAACTAAACTGTAAAAATCTGTAATGGTAAACAGTAAAAATAAAAGCCAACTTTACATAGCACTTAGGATGTGCCAGAAACTGTTCTAAGTGGTTTACGTATATTAACTCTTTAATCCTTATGACCCTAAAAAAATACTGTTCTTACCTGCATTTTGCAAATGAGAAAATGAGGGGACAGAAGTCATATAACTTTCCCAAAGTAACAAAGCTAGTTATCAGGAGAGCTGGATTTTGAATTTAGTCTTTCTGTCTCCAGAGTTCATGACCTTTTTGTACTGGGTTCTACTGATTTAGTGATTCCTCCTTTTTAGGTTAAGGAAGAAATTCAATTTCTCTGAAACACAAAAGAATACTGCTTCTGGTGGGGAATCTTGGGGTGGGTGGGGTTACCTGGTCTTTTTATTAACAGTGGCTTAGGGCAAATTACTACCCTTTACTACTTACATTTCTTTTTTTCTTGTTTTTACACAGAGGGGAAGGGAGGGAGAAAGAGAGGGAGAGAAACATCAGTGTGTGGTTGCCTCTCCTGTGTCCCCAACCAGGGACCTGGCCCACAACCCAGGCATGTGCCCTGACTGGGAATCGAACCTACAACCCTTTGGTTTGCAGGCTGGCACTCAGTCCTCTGAGCCACACCAGCCAGGGCTACTACTTATATTTCTTAGATAGTAAAAGTTGTATATTAAGAAAGCAGAACAGGACCAGATCCTTCCCTCTTAAAAAAATCTTGTGGAAGCTAATTACGTTTACATTTTTCTGGAGAACAGGTGGTATAAATAAAATATATTCTATATTACTAAAATGTCTAAACCCTTGACATTAGTTTTTTTTCCTTTCTTTGAGTGTAGAATATTGAATATGTAATAGTTTTAAACTCTAAAATCTTAATGTTTCAAATATGAATTTAACAACTTTAAAATATTAAAAAAAGACTAAAACTGAAATTTCTGCCTTCCATTCTTGTTTCCAACTTTGGAAATTTGTGCAAAATTAAGTACATTAATCTCTTTAGGACTATCATGTTTAGGGTAATATATTTAATTTGGTGTTTTTATTTTTCTTTTAGAAAAGGGTAGAACTTTCACAAACCGATTCTTTTTTAAATTAAAAAATGAAAACAGTCATTTAGAACATTATTCGTCATCTTAATACTCTTTTATGCTTTTATTGTTTTCAAATTTTAAAAAATTGTTGCACCTCTAAGGGAGGAGGTGATTTTATATTAGTCAAAATGCAGCTTAATGCAAGAGTCTGGGACTCAGATATGGTACGATGTTATTTTGTAAGTATTTTGCAAACAGTTGAGAATTATAGATTCTGGTTAACAGAAAGAAACTAATTATTTTTGGTAAAAAGTGACACTTGGTTAGGGATACTACTTACTTTAATTCTTAGATATTAACTTCCCTTATTAATTCAGACATTAATTAAATACAGTTTTTCTTACAGTAGTTTTTGTCATGCTCCCCTTCCTTTGGTGGGAAAAGTATTTTATGGAGCTGAAAAATTAAATTTTGCTGTAATAATTTACTTGTTGGTATTTAGAATGTACTTTACTTTGATTTAAACATTTATTTTGTTTCAAAAGCAACTCTTTTTATATGTGGATTTGATAATCAGTTTATCTCCTAAAATTTCTGTAGTTTCCTTTCACCTGAAATTTAATAATGTGGCACTTACTGAATTTCGGAAAATTAGTAGTTTGTTGGTAGTATCAGCACTGTTACTGTGGGGATAAATTAGAATGATTAGCACTTAGGTGGAATTGAACTTTATTCTTTAGTTTCCATAGTAGTTGAAAAAGATTTAGGTCAGATTCACCTGTTGTTCCTCCATTTTTTCAAAATAAGAGGCAATTTTAATTTAGCACAATGATGTTAATTTTTTTTCTATTAGATTGATTTTCATCTCACTGTTTTTACTGACACGTAATCCAAAATGTGTATGTGATTTTTTTTTTCTTGGAATATTTCAGAATTTAGAGAATATTTTAGGATTAAAAAATAGTACATGTGTCATATAAAAAGTAATACCCTAGTAATCACTGAATTTTACAAATCTACCTTTCCTTTTCACCAGGTTTTTGCTATAGATTAGGAAGCAGTGATTAGGTAACACCGATGAATAAGTGTTCTTGAGACTGAGAATGAGAGGTTTTGCTAAGGGAATAGGTCACCTCGTATTGATGTGGCATTTACTAGCTAGGTGAACTGAAAGTCTTAGCTTTCCCTCCTTTCTGTTTGTCTCTCGTTAGTATATATTTTTTAGTTTTGGTACCTCACATTTTGTGAAATTATTTATTTGGATAACTCGGTTAAACTGTTGATTTTTACCCCGATGATTTCCTTTTTGTTTGTTCTTTTTCAGAATCTTGCATTTAAAGAACTATAATTTAGAGAGCCACCAAAAACTGTGAATGTTTTTTCATATGTAGTTTGAAGTAAATATTTTCCTCCTTTTTGACTGGCCAATTTTTTATGTTCTTGTACAGTGGTTTTAAACTTTTTTGATCACAACCCGCTATGAGATGCATTTTCCTTATTACCCAGTATTTATACACATATATGTACATATTAATATTTAACATTGAAACAAGTTTCATGAAACAATTGTTTTACTACTAGGGATGCATTGTAATATTTTTCTATTCAATTTTGTTTTCTTGTATTTCATTCAAAACAAACTGTTGGTCTCCACGAAACCCATATAACCCATTAATGTTGTGCCTGCAGTTTGAAAAATTGTAGTGACTGCTAGATGATTTTCCAGTATTGTCTTTTTGAACTGAAAATGTTTAGGTTTGCTAGTTTCTTCCTCTGAAATATATCTTGATTTTGTTGAGCTTTTAACCTACATAACTGTGCAGAACAGTTGAGAGAGGGGAGACCCTATTGCTCCGATTATTGTTGCTTTCATCTCTGTTCTTTACTGTGTCTAGTCACATCACTTTTAAAACTGCAATAATAAAGAATCATGCGGTTGAAAATGCTTGGTCATAATGCAGAGCTTCTCTTGTTAGAATTATTTGCTAGTTTCCATCTAACAGTCAAAGTTTTGGTAGATTAAGTTGCTTTTCACAAACTTTGCTTCTGCTTTTGGCAACTAGTCAAAAAGTTACAAAGCTGCTTTATAACTTTTATTCTACTTTCTTCTGGCCCCAATCCAGTCTGTGTAAGTCAAGAAGAGAAGTGAGGACTGCATTATGATCAGGTGAAAGTAACAGATTGAAGAGTCATTTAGGTTTTTTACAATGGACTGAACACATTTATTAACCGATTACCTGTAATGCCAAAAGGGGAAAAGATGGTGGGGGTATCAACAGTTCCTATATATGGTAGCGATTAGAGTGAGGCAGGGTTAGTAGGCATAGTCTACTGTTTTTACTACTTAATACTTAATGAGTACTTACTGTGTGCCAGGCACTACTTAAAGCATTTCAATTATATTAACTCATATTTACTTGGGAGGCCCTGGAGGAGAATGAGAAAGGATAAAGAAGAAAACTTGCCTTCATAGTATCTTCTTATTACTCAGCTTGTGAAGTCGGGCTGTTGGTGACTGTAGCATGTCATGGCATACATTTTAGCTTAATCAGTATTTTTAAAATCATCTGTCCTTTTGGGGATGTTCCATACTGATGAATGTAGCTGCTGTTTAAGACTTCAGGCTTTGAAGCTAGGATGCCTAGGCTTAAGGTCCAGCCAGGTTGGTGACTTACCTTGCAGTTGCCTTCAAAGGGCCAAATGTAATTTCAACTCCCTAACAGTTAAGGAGTAGTTACATTTATACAGTCCTAAAGTTATTTTGGCCCTTTGAAGGCAACCTTGAGGCTGATGTGGCCCCTGGTGAAAATGAGTTTGACATCCCTGCAGTAGGTATAAAGCCTTGAAAAAGTTACCCTCCGAACTTTAGTTTTCTTATCTGTGAAATGGTGATGATAATAAATACTGCCTATCTTATAGGCTTATTGAGAGAATTACATCAGTTGATATAAGTAAACTACTCAGGACAGTGCCTGCCCCACAAAGAAACATTCCATAAATGTTAGCTATTAATAGCTCAAAACTCACAGTTGGATCTCCTGAAAGTATTTGGATGTACATGATGAGTTCTGCATGTTTGCAACCCAGATGTGATTGACAGTCAGTGTTGTAGTGTCCAGAAAGTCAGAACTTTCTTTGAGGACTTGTAGGGAAAGTTCTTGTGTAGAGTATTTGGAATAAATGCCAAGTGAAAAAGAGCGTCAAACCAACTGGTTTGATCAAACCAACTGGTTTGATTTCATATAGGACTTTCTTATTATTTGGAACTTACCCTTAATAATTTTAATATTTTGCCCTTTGAAAAACTATGAGGAACTAGTTAATGATTAATTTTTAAGTATATTTTATTGATTGTGCTATTACAGTTGTCCCTTTTTTTTCCTCCCTTTTCTCCCCCTCCACCCCGTACCCTCCTCTCTCCAGCGTCCCCCCCCTCCACCCTTAGTTTATGTCCATGGGTTGTACATGTAAGTTCTTTGGCTTCTCCATTTCCTATACTATTCTTAAACTCCCCCTGTCTATTTTTGTACCTACCATTTATGCTTCTTATTCCCTGTACCTTTTCCCCCATTCTTCTCCTCCCTTCCCCCCGTTGATAACCCTCCATATGACTTCCATTTCTGTGATTCTGTTCCTGTTCTAGTTATTTGCTTAGTTTTTTTTTGTTTGTTTGTTTTTTAGGCTCAAATATTGATAGTTGTGAGTTTGTTGTCATTTTACTGTTCATAGTTTTGATTTGATCTTCTTTTTCTTAGCTAAGTTCCCTTAATATTTCATATAATGAGGGCTTGGTGATGATGAACTCCTTTAACTTGACCTTATCTGGGAAGTACTTTATCTGCCCTTCCACTCTATATGATAGCTTTGCTGGATAGAGTCATCTTGGATGTAGGTCCTTGCTTTTAATGACTGAATACTTATTTCCAGCCCTGTCTTGCCTGCAAGGTTTCTTTTGAGAAATCAGCTCATAGTCTTATGAGAACTCCTTTGTAGGTAACTGTCTCCTTTTCTCTTGCTGCCTTTAAGATAATCTTTCCTTATCTTTAATCTTGGGTCATGTAATCATGATGTGTTTTGGTGTATGCTTCCTTGGGTCCAACTTCTTTGGGACTCTCTGAGCTTCCTGGACTTGCGTGTCTGTTTCCTTTGCCAGATTGGGGAAGTTTTCTTTCATTATTTTTTCAAATAAGTTTTCTAGCTCTTGCTCTTCCTCTTCTATTTCTGATACCCCTATGATTCAGAGGTTTAAAAGTTTAAAGTTATCCCAGGGATTCCTAAGCCTCTCCTCATTTTTTTGAATTCTTGTTTCTTCATTCTGTTCTGGTCGAATGTTTACTTCTTCCTTTTGTTTCAAATTGTTCATTTGAGTCCTGGTTGCCTTCCCTTTACTGTTGGTTCCCTATTTTGCTTTATTTCACTTTGTATAGCCTTTATGTTTTCCTTTATTTTTGTGGCCATACTCAATCATTTTTGTGAACATCCTGATTACCAGTGTTTTGCACTCTGTATCTGATAGGTTGTCTAGCTCCTCGTCTCTTAGTTCTTTTTCTGGAGTTTTTATCCATTCTTTCATTTGGCCATATTTCTTTGTCTCAGGACACCTGTTACGTTGTAAGGGGTAGAGCCTTTGGTTTCATTAGGGCAGGGCAATCCACTTAGCTGTATGTGGTGGAAGGATCAGAGAGAGAACAATGCCACGTGCTTGGCTCTTTCCCTGCTTTTAGTCACTTCTCCCACTTCCCTCAAGCAGATTGTGCCCTTTTAGATGTTGCCCTGTGCTGATTCCTAGGTGGGTTAGCTTGTGTATATTGTAGGATCCTATGGATCCCTCCAATGGACTCTTCTGTACGACTAGAAGTTTCTCCCTCCGCCACAACCTCCACAGGTTTTTATAGCCAGAGATTTTGAGGGTTTAGTTTCCTGTGCTGGAACCCTGGGTTGTGGGGTCTGTCTCGCTCCCCAGTTGTTTCTCCCTGCTTATCCACACACAAATGTGGGATTGCCGGTCCACCAGCTACCACCTTGCCGAACATCCTCTCCAACCCACCGCCTGTCTCCACCCCTCCTATCAGTCTGGATGAATGTTTCTTCTGTCATTCCTTGGTTGTGGGACTTTCGTATCGTTTGATTTTCCGGCAGTTCTGGTTGTTTTTTGTTTTTAAATTGGTTGTTATCCTTCTTTTGGTTGTGTGAGGAAGCGAAGCATTATCTACCTCCACCTCGGCTGGAAGCTGGGAAATTAATGAATTGATTTTATTTTTTTAGATTTTATTTTTTTATTTTTAGAGAGAGGGGAAGGGAAAGAGAAAGAGAGAGAGCAACATCAATGTGTGGTTGCCTCTCACACGGACCCCACTGGGGACCTGGCCTGCAACCCAGGCATGTGCTTTGACTGGGAATTGAACTGGCGACCCTTTGGTTCGCAGCCCATGCTCAATCCACTGAGCTATACCAGCCAGGGCTGAATTGATTTTTATTTAAGACCCGATTTCTTTCCTGAGTCTATCTTATGTCTAAGATATTTATTTATTTATTTATTTAGTTTTAAAGATTTTACTTACTTTCAGAGAGAAGGGAAGGGAGGGGGGAAGAGAGGGAGAAAAACATCAGTGTGTGAGAGATAACATCTGTCAGTTGCCTCTTGCATACCTCCAACTCGAGACCTGGCCCACAACCCAGGCATGTGCCCTGACTGGGAATTGAACCAGCAACCCTTTGGTTTGCAGGCCTGAACTCAATCCACTGAGCCACCCAGCCAGGGCTGTTTTGTTTTTCTTTAACAAATAGTTATGTCATGTGTACTGTGTGTCAGGCACTATTCTAAGGTTTACAGATACTAATTTAAATCTTATGATGACAAGCTTATGAAAAAGACACTGTTATTATTCCCATTTTAATGTGAAGCACCTAAGGCCCAGGAAAGTAAAATAACTTGTCTAAGTTCTCACTTTACTCATTTGACCCTGAGTAGTGTGGCTCCAGAGTTAATGCTCCAAGCTTGCCAAACTTACCTCTTACAGAGATGAATTAGTTGAAATACTGGGTAGGCCAAAAAGTTCATGTGGTTTTTTTAAGACACATTTTTCATTTTCAACAATAACTTTATTGATTTGGATATTTTGAGTATGTGAGCTATCTCCGGTGTGGTATAACATTGATTGTTCCAATTAATATCTCGATTTGATCATCGTCAACTTCAACTATTCTACCCAAACATAGAGCATCATCCAGCAAGAAATCTTTAGCATGAAACTTCACAAACCACTTTTGACACGTTTGATCAGTCACAGCACCTTCTCCATATACTGCACAAACCTTTTTTGTGTATTTCAGTTACCTTTCTTGAAATAATAAAGCATAATATGCTGAAAAATGTGTTTTTCCATCTTCAATATTTAAATGTTTACAGAAAAATTTACCAATTTTGATATTTTTTTAAATGCACACTATATGACAGTTGTCACAATACAATCTAACAAAATTGTTTCAAATGAGATTAAAGACAACTAAGTGCCACTAGAGCCATCTTATGGGAAAAAAAAACAAACTTTTTGGCCAACTCAATAACAAGTGTTAAAAAAAGGTGTTAAATAAAAAATAAGTGTTGCCCTGGCTGGCGTAGCTCAGTGGATTGAGCGCAGGCTGCGAACCAAAGCATCGCAGGTTCGATTCCTAGTCAGGGCACATGCCTAGGTTGCAGGCCACAGCCCCCAGCAACTGCACATTGATGTTTCTCTCTCTCTCTCTCTTTCTCCCTCCCTTCCCTCTCTAAAAATAAATAAATAAATAAAATCTTTTAAAAAATAAGTGTTAAAATTCACTTCACTATTCTTTACTATCTGTGCTGAAATGACAGCACTGAAATTATGGCTGATGGATTTTTGAAGGAGTAAATAATTTTGAAGAAATAAAACAAAAGAATTAAACCGAGATTTTACAGTTCTTCTGACAGCTTAAGACACATTTCAGCCTTGGCTGGTATGGCTCAGTGGATTGAGTGCTGGCCTATGAACCAAAGAGTCGCTGGTTTGGTTCCCAGTCAGGGCACATGCCTGGGTTGTTGGCCGGGTCCCCAGTTGGGGACAGATGAGAGGCAACCATACATTGATGTTTCTCTCCTCTTTTTCCCTCTTTCTAAAAATAAATCAATAAAAGCTTTAAAAACACACAAAAAAGACACATTTCAAAAGACTTTCATTCTGTTAATATAGTATATAGTAAATTTTATCCAGGTTACTGGAGAGCTAATTGATATACAAATATATAGAATTATATCACTGAAGCAACACATTTCTAGAATATTCATATTGAAGTATACCATGTGTCAGGCCACAGCACCTACAGAAAATATTGTGATTCTTGTAGAAATGTTAATTTCACAGATTAAAGGAGGATGAAGATAAATTTTTGGAGGTCGTGAGTTCTGTGGAGCCTGGATCTCCACACATTAGAGAAATTCTTATGCTGTGTGACTGACTGACAAGTTACTAAAAACTAAACAGAGGTCCATCTAAGGAGGGTTGGAAGGAATGCAGTAGAACTGTTGGATCATTATTGAGGTCACTTTGACACATCTAATGCAGATTAACTCATTTTTTCTCAACTCTTTTTACTGTGGTTTTGGAATTTTTCCTGTGGAACACATTTTCCTATTTAATGAAAGTTTGTGGGGAAAAGTTTGCATTAATTTTTATTAAAAGGTTGTTTATAGACAATTTGAAGGGATGATTTTCCAAGAAGTAATATTAGAAATTGTAAAAACAACTTTACTTAGAGAATCTATTTCTAATACAGTATTTTCCCTATTAAGAATTTGGTACACCCTAAGTGTATTTTTAAATATTCTTTCTCAGTAAGTTCTGATAGTGTTCTGTTTAGTGTAAAGTTACTATAAATACTCCTACAGCTGACAGTACCATGATATGTTATCAGTCATGCCTCCCAAATAAAGAAACTGGAAGAATTTATCAACTTTACCACAGTCAGTTGGCTGGGCTGTTTATTTATGGAAGGAGTTGACCAGCATGGTGATGGCTTTTGCCTGTCTGCAGAAAGTCCAGCAGGGAAGATGTAGTTGGTTGCATTTTTGTGGCCACAGAAATGTGATTTGTGCTGATGCCTGAATTATGAGAGCTAAAAGGTTCTCTTAAAGTCAGTCTAAAAAAGAGCCTATGGGGGTTCAGCTAAATGTAGGTCCGGTGGGTATTTGTCTACTTCAGCATACTCTTGAGTACAAAGGACTTTTAGGTAAATATGTTAGTAGGTTTGTTAGATGTTTTTTAAAAGGTAGTAAGTAAAAAATAGTTGCCATCAGCTGATAAGATTTTAGTGAATTTTTGAGAGATAAGAAACTGAGATTGGATCAAAGGAGAAAGTGGAAATCACAGCTGAAAGTAGAAGTTTCAGAAATGTACTAGACTCTAAGTAAACAAATATGAAGAATGGAAGAGTGCCTGGAGCATTCATCAGTTTCCTGGCCTTTGCTCTCAATTTTGATCATCTGGTGTTTGTCCCCTGGATAAAGTCCAGAGAAGTGCTTTCCAAATGCATTGAATAATCTGCCTGGAGAGGGCATATATTTTCTTAGAGTCTATTTCCACGTAGTATTTAGTGTATATAAATCAAATCATTTCATTCTCTTGCTTTTTAAAGTGCCCATTGTTTCCTAAACTTTGTATTGTATGTCACAGGGTTGGTGATCTGGCCCTTTTGCCTGCTTCTCAGGCCTCATTTTCTACTCCCCATTCACTTGCTAACTTTGGCCTTTTTGCTGTTTCTCAAACATGCCTAGATATTACCCTTTCAGTTTCTTCACACTTGTTATTTCCTCCGAAAGCCCTCCTTCACATCTTCTTATAGCTCTTCCTTTCCATTATTCAGATCTCTGATGAAATGTTACCACCTCAGAAATACCACCTTATCTAAAATAGCTTGCCTGTAGTCACTCTCTGTTCTTTACTTTGTTTTATTTTTCATAGTTCTTGTTACTTATGAAATATTACCTTATATATTTGTTTATCTTCCCATTAGAATATAAGTTTCCTTGAGGCTGGAGACTTCATTTGTTACTAAATTCTCAGTGCCTAAACTTGTGTCTGATGTATAGTAGACACTAAGTAAGTATTTTATAAACAAATGAATGAATTTTGAGGTTAGAGAAAGAAGCAAGAATAGACTGAAGCAACAACTATAGACCGCTATTACAAAGGCAGAGGAAGCAAAAAGCAAAGTGAGTTTCCAACTCCACTATTTCTTTCCAGGATATAAAACTCGGATAGCTACTCTCTCTGAAGTCAAAGGCCTGGCATAAGAGACCAGATATAGCCCTAATAATTTATATGATGTTCAGAAGAGACAAGGACTCATATCCAGATAGCAAGTTACCTGCAGATCCTGCCTGACTGCATATTTCCTTCACCCTTCTTTCATGGGCACTAGAAGTGGATGTATATAACTAGAACCTGCATTTAACAACAGGTGAACAGAGATTCTCATCCACTCGGAGGAAAAACTGTTTAATTGAAACTTCCAACTATAAATATTAACTAATAACCTAGATTAATTCGTCATTTGAGAAAAATTACTACAATAAGAGGTACCAAATTCAACCAACACTGAAGAAAATAGTGAATAGTATAAAATGAAAATTTTAAAGAGGAGCATTATTAGTAATATCAGAGGAAATAAATGTAAATACTGAAATTTAAAAAATAAAAAGTAGAAAATTAATAAGTATAAATGTTGAGTTGAAAGTTTCCCAAGTCAAATGCAAAGGATGTCAACAATGACAGCAGAGTAAGAACCTCTGAAATTTTCTTCTAAGAGCAATGAGAACACTGGCAAAAATAGGATAAACTTTTGCACAGCTGAAAATTAACCACAGGCTTGCAGCAGCCTAGAACATTTATTCTAGGAAAATGGCTGAATCTCAGCAAAAACAGAAAACTTTGTAGAGTTTTAACTTGCTTTGTTTCCATCCCCCTTTCTCCAGCTCTACAGTAGCCTTGAAAACCAACTGCCCCCAATCATGGTGAACACTAGCAGCCTGGAAGCCACTGGAAGGGGCAGAACAAGATTGGAGCTCCTTCAAAGCCCCATTCCCAGAGAATTGTCATTACTTGACCTGACGGGAGGTTTCTTGAAAGACCTCGTTCACAAGACTGTCTGTGTTTGATCTCACTTGGAGCTCATCCTGTACAAATAGCCTTTTCCCCATCAGGGTATTAACTGAAACCAATTAGAGACAGTTGTTGAACATAACTGGCTGGCTATGGCGGTGAATAACAGTTGGGGCAAACAACAAGCTAACCAAAAAACTTAAAAAAGAAAAGCAGAGGAATGCGATGTCTGTAAGGGGACTGGTGAAGCTCTGATATATTTCTGGGAATCTGGAAGGCTGTGCACATGTGTGTGGCTGTGTGCATGTTTAGGAAAGACCGGAGCAGGCCCTAAGCTCTCAGTTCTGGTTTATCGTGATGCTCTGTGCAGACAGGTAGTGAAGGCTAAGGCAGAGTTGTAAACTGACTGGCTGAGTGTTAAACATGTGCGCTAATATACATACAGAGCCCATCAGTATAGAATAAAAGATTTTGGTTCCAGGCATCTTAAGAAAATCTTAGTCTAATCATTAACTGACCATTAAACTAATAGAGACCTCAGTGGCCACATATGACAGGGAATCCAGATTCTACAGAGTTAGTTTCTCTATTTCCTTTTCTGATTTTATTTTTCTTACCACTGCTTGAATAATAACTTACTTGTTATCTGTCTCTTCCTTCCAATTAGAATATAAATGCAATGAGACCAGGGACTTTGTCTTTTTTGCACAGTGCTTTATCTCCAATGCTTAGAACAGCACCTAGTACATAATATTTTTTTTGTTTTTTTTTTAAGATAAAGAGATTCTATTTTATTTTATTTATTGTTTATTTTATTTTATTTTTAGAGAGAGGGAGAAGGAGAGGGAGACAAACATGAGTCAGTTGCCTCTCCCACACCCACAACCAGGTACCTGGCCCATAGCCTAGGCATGTGCCCTGACCAGGAATTGAATGGGTGACCTTTTGCTTTGGGATGATGCTCAACCCCCTGAGCCAGTAAGGGCTCATAAAATATTTCTTGAAATAATGAGTAAATGAATGACATTGATATCAATTCTCTATCCACTTTCTGTCTTCTACTTCTAAAGATTTGTTGAGTCTTTTAACCCTTGAAGACACTTTTTATTTTCTTTGTTGTCACATATTTTATATATTTCATTCTTTCACTATTATTTTTATGGGGTAGATTTCTGGAGAGAGAGAATATAAATGGGTGTGCTTTGTCAGCTCTCTTGAACCGGAATACTATCCTAATTACTGATTTTGATCAACAGGAAGTTCATTGAGAATAAATTGATTCGGATGATGTTTGGGAGGTTACGTGGTAGAATTTGGCATTTTAAAGAAGAAAATGAAATAAGCACACACAGAGATATGTTTAAAACCCTATACAAATAACTTGACAATCTGGATAAAGTGGCTGTTTTATTTAATTTAAAAATTTTTTAATAACTTTAAAAAACAATTTTATTTATTTATTTTTAGAGAGAGGGCAAGAGAAGGAGAAAGGGAGGGAGAGAAACATCAGTGTGTGGTTGTCTTTTACTCATCCCATACTGGGTACTTAACCTGCAACCCAGGCATGTGCCCTGACTGGGGAATTGAACTGGTTCTTCTTTGGTTCATAGTCCAGTGCTCAATCCACTGAGCCACACCAGCCAGGGCTATTTAAACATTTTTTTAATTTAATTTTTTTAGAATTTTGGATTTTATTCACCACTATCTCTTATTCCCATACTATTTTATTAAAATTAAGTCACACATTTAAAAAATTACTTAGGCCCAGTCACAAGAGAGGGGGAGAAATTATTTGCTGAAATTTTATTTGGGGATATGTGGGTAATCTTTATATTTGCTGTGAGATTTTAAAACATGCTTTGATTGGTCTAATTTAGTGGATTATATTTCTGTAAGCACATGTGGTCATACTAAATTCAATTTGCTGTAATTACAGTGACTTCGTGTATCTCCCTGTTATAATGATTATTTTCTCATGTATAAAGTGGCTATTTTAGAAAAATGTTATCAAATTTGATCCTTGAAGAAAGAAATTCAATAGACCAATAACAATGAAAAGAATAAAGTTGCCTAAGGACTCTCCACAAAAACCATTAGACCCAGATATTTTCATAGGTATGTCATTTCAAAGAGCCGAGTAATAGATAATCAGGTCTGCTCAGTGATTTTCAACTTTTTCATCTCATGGCACACACTAATGACTAAAATTCTCTGGCACACCAAAAAATACATTTTTTGCTTATATGACAAAAATCCCCACAACCAGATATAATTTTGATTCATTCACATCAGATGGTTATTGTGTTGGCCGTTGTCATTATTTTTTATTTGACAATCTAAGGAAAAAGAGATCAATGCCCTCAACTAAATAGTCAGGTATTGTGTGTTTTAACAATTCTTGCGGCACACTGGTTGAAAATCACTGCTGTACAGCATGGATAAAGAAGAAAAGTTTACAGTTCTTTAAAAGAAGTTAGTTGAATGTTGATTCCAAAACTTCATGGACGACAAATGTTACAAATATTCATGTAGGTATCTTAAATTCAGTATGGGAAAGTAGAATTCAACAGTACATTAAAATAATGTACAACCCTAGGGTTTCAGCTCTGAAATAAACGCATACATGGTTCCATATTTAAAAATCTATATACATGCTTCATTAATAGGTGAGAGAGCCCTGGCTGCAGGCCAGGTCCCGGTTGGGGGTATGTGAGAGCAAACCATTGTCATTGCTCTACCTCTCTTTTTTCTCCCTTCCATTCCCTTTAAAAATGAATAAACAAAATCTTTAAAAAAATAGATGAGAGAAAGACCACATGATCATCTTTTCGATGCCAAGAAAGCATTTGACCTAATATCAATTCCTGATAAGCATCTACATATAATTAAAATGGATGAGGTCTTATTCCACATGATTAAGAAAAAACTTACTTCAAACCAAAGCCACTCTCATGTTTAGTGGTATGCTAGAAGTAGTCTCATTATTGCGGGGAACAAGAAAAGGATGCCCAGCATTAGCACTGTTAATATTATCATGAAGGTGTAGGCCAATATCCTTAGGCAAGATGAAGGAATAAGGTTTAATATTTGGGAAAGAGGAGGCAAACTTTTTATTTTTTAAATGATTTTTTAAAAAGATTTTCATTTACTTATTTTTAGAGGGGAAGGGAGAAATAGAAGGAGAGAAATATCAGTGTGTGGTTGCCTCTCACATAGCCCCCCACTCGGGACCTGGCCCACAACCCAGGTATGTGCCCTGACTGGGAATTGAACCGTCAACTCTTTGGTTTGCAGCCCATGCCCAATTCAGTGAGCTACGCCTGACAGGGCAAAGATTGACACCTTATTTCCTAAAAATTATAACTCATATTTGACAAAATATGCCATAAACAAAAACAAGGTGAGAAAATGCATAATACAAATGAAAAAGCTAGTTTCCGTGATTTACAATGAGCTGATATCAAAATATTAAGCTTCCCAGTTTCTACGTGGATCATCGACCTGCATAGAAACTGGGAAGAAGATAATGACTAGGCAATTTACCAGAAATAAGTCAAATAGCTGAAAACGCTTGTTTTTATTTATAATTAATGATATGAATCATGCAGTCTAGGATAATGTTTTCCTTATTGCATTGGGCAGAAATTTTAAAAGATTGATGCTATTTGGTACTGGTTAAAAAGCACGAGGAAGTGTGCACTAATTGGTGCAGTCTTTTCTGTAGGTTGTCAGGGTTCATCAGAGGGGTAGAATTACCTAGTAGAGAAAAATGTACACATGTGTGTGTTTGTGTGTATTTATATAAGACTAAAGGGCTTATGCCTGTGGGTGAAAAAGGCAATTTTCAGGTACCCCAAAAGGTATAGTATAGATGGGGCTTTCAATCGGCATCATCAAATCCTGCAGAAAATGCAAATAAGATGTGGACTGAGGACAGACTATTAGTGAAAAATCAGTTATGACTTTCATAGAAAGTCATATGTTGAGGTTTTTAACTTTGATGAAGTCAAATTTATCTTTTTCCCCCTTTTTATGGATTTGCTGTGGTCTTAAACTAAGAAATCCACTGAATTGTGGATGCCTTATGAAACTGATCCTGATTTATTCTTCCACTCAGTGTCTAGCAAGATGCTTACCAATGCAAAGGGGACTAACCTTTTTGGAGTTACCTATACTGTGTGTCAGGCACTGTGCATGGTATTAGACTCTTCCTAAGTATTCATTGATTGAATTTGAAACTGAAACTGACTTGCTCAGAGTTTTATTGCTGGTAGGTAATAGAGCCGAACCCTTTTGATCCTGAATCCCATCTCTTTCCCTTGTAGTAATTTGCCTCATTAAATAGAAAGCTCCTGTAGTGCATTTGGAATGATTGACTTTATTAAGAATGTGATCAGAATTTTCTTTGGAACATGTCTCATCAAGCTAGGTTCCTTAACAAATTTTTGTACCCTTTTGCTATTGTATTATATACCTATGAACTCTTTAACTATTTTTTTCAAGAAAACAGTAACAACCATAATGAGTCTCCAGTCAATGGTGTGGGCTTTTATATCCTCACCTGAGGACATGTTTATTGATTTTTAGAGAGAGGAGAAGGGAGGGGAGAGAGAGGGAGAGAAACATCGATTGGTTGACTTTCACATGTGTCGTCCCCCACCCCTACTAAGGATGGAACCCACAGCGCAAGCATATGCCCTGACAGGAATTGAACCTGTAATTCTTAGGTTTATGGAATGACAGTTCAGCCAAGTGAGCCACACCAGTCAGGGCTCATGTGGGCTTTATGTGAGTTTCCTCTTTTAAAACTGTAGAAATCTCTTTGGGATTCATGCCCCCTCCTACCTTTTTTTTTTTTTCCAGATACATGTTTTTGTGGCATTGTGAGATTTGCAAAGTGTTCTGCTATAGAATAATTCTTTTGGCTTGATAAATGTATATTTGTTTTGCAGAGAGATCCTTTACTTGATTCATTGCCTGTCTCAAGTTGTTTCTTTTGTTCTTTCATTTTTCCTCCCTTCCATCCTGTTTTTCTGTCTGTCTTTTTTTTTAGTATATTTTATTGATTATGCTATTACAGTTGTCCCATTTCCCCCCTTCTTTCCCCTCCACCCTGTACCCCCCTCCCACCCACATTTCCCCCTTTAGTTCATGTCCATGTGTCATACTTATGAGTTCTTTAGTTTCTACATTTCCCATACTATTCTTGCCCTCCCCCTATCTGTTTTCAACCTACATTCTATGCTACTTATTCTTTATACCTTTTCCCCCTCTCTCCTTCTCCCACCCCCCTGTTGCTAACCCTCCATGTGCCCTCCATTTCTGTGGTTCTGTTCCTATTCTAATTGTTTACTTAGTTTCTTTTGGTTTTGCTTTAGGTGTGGTTGTTAATATTTGTGAGTTTGCTGTCCTTTTACTATACATGTCTTTTCTTTATCTTCTTTTCTTAGATAAGTCCCTTTAGCATTTCATAAAATAAGGGCTTGGTGATGATGAACTCCTTTAACTTGACCTTATCTGAGAAGCACTTTATCTGCCCTTCCATTCTAAATGAGAGCTTTGCTGGATAGAGCAATCTGGGATGTAGGTCCTTGGCTTTCATGACTTGGAATATTTCTTTCCAGCCCCTTCTTGCCTGTAAGGTCTCTTTGGAGAAATCAGCTGACAGTCTGATGGGAATTCCTTTGTAGGTGACTGTCCCCTTGTCTCTTGCTGCTTCTAGGATTCTCTCCTTCGTTTTTACCTTGGCTAATGTAATTATGATGTGCCTTGGTGTGTTTCTTCTTGGGTCCAACTTCTTTGGGGCTCTCTGAGCTTCTTGGATTTCTTGGAAGACTGTTCCCTTTGCCAGATTGGGGAAGTTCTCCTTTATTATTTGTTCAAATACGTGCTCAATCTGTTGCTTTTCCCCTTCTGATTCTGGTACCCCTATAATTCGGATATTGGAACGTTTAAAGGTGTCTTGGATGCTCTTAATCTTTTCCTCAATTTTTTGAATTCTTATTTCATCTTGCTTTCCTGCTTGGTTGATTCTATCTTCCTTCTGGTCCACTGTATTGTTTTGAGACTCATATTCCTTCCTTTCACTATTGGCTCTCCTCCGCGTGTCTTCCTGCATTTGTTTTATGGTAATCTGCATTCTTTCATCTAAATTTCGTCCAAAATCAACCAGTTCCGTGAGCTTTCTGATCACCAGTGTTTTGAACTGCGCATCTGATAGATTGGCTAATTCTTGGTCGCTCAAAAGGATGAGTCCTGGGGGACTGATCTGCTCTGTTGAAAACATGGTTTTTTTTTCCCCCTGTCTCTTCTTTTTATTTTCCGGTCTGGTTGCTCTTGTTACGGTGGGGGGCGGAGCCTTAGGTGCTCACCAGGGCTGGGCACCCCAGTCGCTAGATTGTGACGTTATATGTGGGGGCAGGGCGGGAGCGGGGTGGGAGAAAACAATGGCAGTAGTTCCGTTCCCCTGGACTCAGACCCTTGTCTGGGCTTCTGGGCTGCGAGCTCTGCCCTGGTCCACAATCGCTACCCCTCTGGGTCTGCCAGCCGCAGCTTGCGTACTCAGGGATCACCGCTGCCTTCTTGCGCGCCGGATGGCTTTTGCGCCGATTTCGAGCCAAACCTTCCCCCGACCTCCGCGCGCTGCCGACCCGAGCCAGCCCCGCGCCCGCCGGGCTCATCTTCTCCTACCAGTCCGGATGAACGCGTCTACTTCAACTTCTTGGCTGCCTGACCTCCATTCAGATAAATCCTCTGCCGGATCTGGGTGTTATTCTTATAGTAAATTATTGTTGTAAATTATTGGTTTTCTAATCTTGGTTGTACGAGGAGGTACGGTGCATCCACCTATTCCTCCATCTTGCCGGAAGTCCTTTTCTGTCTTTCAATAAATGTCAGCTATTTTAGGTATCATTGCTTCTGAATTGTATAGTGTATAGATCTACCTTTAGGGGATTAGCATAGGGGTAGAATTCTTCTACCACTACCATTTTGGTAGGGAGAGAGTGTCTGAAGGTGGTAGCATTTAAAATAAAAAAATAATTTATACAGTTTGACCTTAAGTTATCTAACTAATGGGAAACTCTTCTGTTATGATATCAAGTAATATAGCTAACATTTCAAATCTCTGTACTCATAAATAAACTGTTGATCCAACTATGTTTATAATTTTATTAGCCAACATTTCAAATCTCTGTACTCATAAATAAAGTGTTTATTGAGCCAACTATGTTTATAATTTTGCTTGCTTATATTAGTCATAGATTTTTATTCAGCTTCATGTGATTAATTTTCAAAAAAATCTAGAGATATCCTATTACAATTTTTGAGGTATAATTTACATACAGCAAATTCATCCTTTTAAGTGTACAATACTGAGTTTTGCAAATGCATACAATCATGTAAACTATCAGTACAATCTAGATATAGAACATGTCCATCACCCCAATAAATTCCCTAATGCCTTTTTTTTTTTTTTAGGATTTTATTTACTTATATTTAGAGAGTGGAAGGGAGGGAGGGAGGGAGAGAGAGAAACATTAATGTGTGGTTGCCTCTCATGCTCCCCCTACTGGAGACCTGGCCCACAACTTAGGCATGTACCCTGGCTGGGAACCAAGCGAGCCTTTGGTTTGCAGGCCAGAGCGTTCAATCCATTGAGCCCTACCAGGCAGGGCTCCTCATGCCTTTTTGTAGCCAGTCCCTTCCCCAACCTCCAGTACCTGGCAACCACTGATGTGTTTTTTGTTCTTATGTAAAGAATGTCATATAAGTGGAATTTTATAATATGGAGGTTTTTGAGCCTGGCTTTTTCTCTTTTTTCCTTTTTTTTCCCCCTAGAAGAAGAGATGCAGTTAAAAGAACCTGGCTTTTTCCATTTAACATAATGCATTTGAGACTCATCCAGGTTGGTCCGTGAATGGCTTTGTAGTATTCCATTGTATTAGATGGACAGCAGTTTATCCATTCACCAGTTTGAGGGACATTTGAGTGTATACATGAAAAAGGCCACTATACACATTCATGAACAGTTTTTTGGGTGAGGATAAGTTTACCTTTCATTTGGTTGATACTTCAGAGTGGGATTGCTGGGTCATATAAGTATGTTGAGCTTTATAAGAAACTGCTAGACTTTTCCGTATGAGTGTACTATACCTTTTTATCTTCATACCAGCAATGTATGATGGTTCTAGTTGCTTTGCATCTTTTGTCAACTTGGTATGGCCAGTTTTCTCTTGTTTATTTTAACCATTCTAGTAAGCATGTAATGACACCTCATTTTTTAAAGGTAAACTTTTTATTATTGAAAATTATTTTTGAATAATTTTAAGTAGGGGATAATAAAATAATATTCTGGAGTAGATTTCCAGCAGTGCTTCAGAGATAGTAGAGAGTTTCCATATACCTGTTACCTAGTTTCCTCACTTATCTTTTTCCTCACTTATTAATGTCTTACATAACTATGATACATTTGTCAAAACTGAGAAACCGATGTTGGTACATTATGTTAGTAATCCAGGGTTCCCAAACTTAGATTTCACTATTTTTTCCACTAGTGTCCTTTTTCTATTCTAGGATCCAATCAAGGATACCACATTACATTTAGTATAACTTGCTTTTAATTTTTATTTCTGGCTCTAACATGTCATAACCAAATTATAAGAAACCACTACTAGTCTTGGTTCTGTTTATTGTAAGAATATATTTTTTAGCTTATATCTATTCCAAAATGCTATATGTGTCATATACTCTCCTTTGGTGAATGAGTTTAATTTGCATATAGCCCTTTTTAAGTTTTAGAGGAGATTCCATAGTTTGAGACTGCTGGCCTCTGTAGATTTGATCCCTTCCTTTTAGACCAACCAGAAAACAATAGAGAGAACCTCTGGGAAAATTGTTTCAATTAAGAGTCTTTATTAAGAAAAAAGTAAGTTTTTAAAGCTTACTCTTCTCACTTTATTGCTTGAAGTTAGTGTTAACAGCTTGTATTGGGTAAATTAGCCAAGCCTGTATATTTTTATTCTTTTTAATCTGTACATTTTAGTGTTGAATGGCATTTTCAACACTGACATTAATTTTTGACCAACAGCAGCCAACCACACTAAGTAATTATGATTTCTTTCAAAATAATGTCTTTAATACCTGACGTATTCTACCCTGTATTCTATTTTAGTGTTCTCCTGGTTTGAGATATTTTGTGACTATTTAGTGTTTAGAAACACTAAATACAGACAAAAAAGAAACAGACAAAAAAGTCATTTGCTGAGTTAGAAAAGTCACATTTTTCTGATAACAGAAATTTCTGATTATCTGTTATTATTCTATGATCTGTTTAAAATGTTCTTGATACAGCGTTTAGCACAGTGTTACAAAATTAAAAATGAAATGTTTAGTAAATGCTTTTATGGAGAAGCATAATACTCTTGGTATAAAAAATGACTTTATGAGAAAAATACAAAACAGGAACTTGAATCAAAATAGAAAAAATAGGAGCTTCAATCTTGAAACATAGTTTGCCTAGTATTCTTAGTTAAGATCACCTGGAAGGGAGGACTTGTGTGTCTTTCAGGTTTAACTTGAGCAGTAATTTTTTTTTTTTAAGCAAAACACATCAAACAGTATAGTGATTGTATCCTGATTTTTAAATGCTGTCTTACAAAAATAGTATTATGTGTGCTCCTCAACTTACGATGCAGTTCCGTCCTAATCAACCCATTATAAGTTAAAAATATCATAAGTCAAAAATGCTTTTGATATACCTAACCTACCAAACATCTTCATTAAGTCTTGCTTGCCTTAACTGTGCTGAGAACACAAATGCTGGCAACACACTATACAGTAGAGTGTTAGTTCTTTACACTTGTGGTCATGTGCCTGACTGGGAGCT
This sequence comes from Phyllostomus discolor, assembly GCF_004126475.2. Classification (NCBI taxonomy): domain Eukaryota; kingdom Metazoa; phylum Chordata; class Mammalia; order Chiroptera; family Phyllostomidae; genus Phyllostomus; species Phyllostomus discolor. The sequence continues at coordinate 17,894,352 of NC_040907.2, read as the reverse complement.
GCTGCAGCATCTTGCAGGTTTTGTACCATTTATCACCAGCCTGGAAGAAGATCAAAATTCAAAATTCGAAATACGGTTTCTATTGAACGTGTATTGCTTTCGCGCCATCATACAGTTGAAAAGTTACTAATCAAACCATCATTAAGTCAGGGACTGTCAGTACTTGAGTTTGTTCTCAAGGCATTAGATCAGTAAGGCTTCTCAAGATCCATGAAACACCTGGGACTGCCAGTGTTATTACTACGTTAGCTGGGAATTTCTTCCACTATAAATTTAGGGCTTGGCCCAGAATGAAAGCAAGAGAATGCTAACTTTGTAATTATGTGACAGTCCTATGAGGCAAATTGTCCAATTACTTGGAAGGCTTTTTAGTGTTTTGTGTTCACCCTATTCCTAATGTTTGGAGGCATTTTTGCAGCTGTGCATTTAATGATGTTCTCTTTTATTTTCAGCTTCAGCTTGTGTATTTTGTTCAGTGGCCAGACGGCCAACAAACCCAAGCAGAGCGGTAATAGCAAAAATGAATGAAAAACAAAATAAACTTATTTGCTATTTGTATTAATTTCCTGTGAGTGCTATAATAAATTATCACAAATTTGGAGACTTGAAACAACAGAAGTTTATTCTCTCACAGTTTTGGAGTCCAGAAGTCTGAAATTGAGGCATCGATGAGGCTGCCTGCACTTCCTCCATAGGCTTTAAGGGGAAAATCTGTTCCTTGCCTCTTCCAGCTTCTGGTGGCTGCCAGCCGACTTTGGCCATATCACTCCAGTCTCTGCCTCCACCTTTATATTGCCTTCTCAGTGTGTGTGAGTTGATTTTTCCTCTGCCTTTGTCTTATAAGGACATGAGATGGCGTTTATGGCCTACCTAGGTAATTGAGGATAATCTCATCTTAAAATCCTTAATTTAATTGCATCTGCCAAGACTCTTCCAAATAAAGTTAATATTCACTGGTTCTAGGAATTGGGTTGTGGATCTTCCATCTCTCCCTCCCTTCCTTCATTCTTTCCTTTTCTTTTTAATTTAAAACTTTAGCCTTCCATATTGGTAGTTACAAAATAATTATGGGCATGTAAAGTATAGTGTAAGAAATACATGTAGTCAATAATATTGTAGTAAACATGTGTGGTGCCAGTTGGGTACTGGAAATATCAGGGGGAGCACTTTGTAAAGTATGTGATTGTCTAACCACTATGCTGTACACTTGAAACTAATTCAAAATAATACTGAATAGAAATTATATTAGGAAAAACTTAAAAATTAAAAAAAAAACAGCTTTGGCCTATTAAGGGGAGGGAAACCTAATAATAGCTCCTAACCTCTAAGAAAGTAGTACCTGTGCTGTCATCCCTGCTGAAGATACGATATATTAAAATTGGGAATAAAGTTTATTGTTCCTTGCCTTTTTTTTTTTAAGGAAAGTTTTTAGTTAGCACAAACTTTAAAATGATGTTTTTCAAATTAGTTAACAAAACCTAGTAAAGAATTAAAGTTCTGATTTAGGCATCCCTGATGAGAAATGGGAAAGTTGAAGATTTTAATTTTTTGTGTCTCTAAATATATTGAAGGTTCTTGAACTTGGTTTAGGTGACTATTTGGAGGAATCAAGAGCCTGGAAATTGTTTGATTGAATGAATATTAAATGCCCACTGCATGCTATAGCATATTAAAAAGAAGAAGGTGGTCTCTGCCATTGTGGCATTAGGGTCAAGAATCCACAGGAGTCTTAGAACCAAAGGAAAATTAACAGTTTTAACAGAATTAGCTGTCAGATATACAGACCACATTAGAGGTCAGAGGAGGGCTTTTGAAGAATTCTTAATTATTAACTGATAATGAAGTAGGGAACTCTTTCACTAATAACTTTAATGTTTTAGTAGGTTGGGAGATATTTTGTTTTCTAAAATGATGCTTATCTCTGACTAGAAATGGTAAAAATTTATTTTCATATACCTTGCAATTAAAATTAACCTGTTTCACTAACAGTAGATCCAAGTCTGTATGTTGTAAATAAAAGAGTAGTTGTAAAGAGAAAACAGTTTGTTATTTTTGCTAGACTGTACAGAAGTTAAAAAATAGCATAAAAATAGTCTCATTTGAGAATTTTAAGAGATCCTTGGAGTGCCAGGTAACACATTAAAGAAGAAGTTTTAAATGTATACATTTCAAACATTTTAAAATTTTAAAAACATGCTACTATACCATGAAGTCAAAGTCATATAACAGAATAGTTGGAGAATTAATGAATGAAAAGGAATAAATAGCCTAATGTAATATTAGGAATGCAATTTTAAAAGGGAAGGTTGTGTACTCAGTTCTACATGAGGGGGAAAAAAGACAAGGGAGTGCAGAATCGGATTCTGCTGCTGGTTTTGCGGCTTACAGACTTCACGAAGCAGTGCCTTCACACCTTTACTTATAGTTTACCCTGAAATAAGGGTTTCCTCTAACAATTTAAAACTCTGTATTCTTTGTAGCATCATATGTTATTAATTTTCTTGCATTCGCAGAGTGAATAGTTTCTGTCCAGAAGGGTAAAACCAAATATGAAATGTCTTCTGATACCAAATTCTGGAACTATTAGAAGTTGAACACTTTTGCTCAGAACCATAAAATGAAGCAGCCCTGGGTTTGTGTGCAGGTTCCAGCTTGACTTCTTGTGGAACAGATGACAACAAGAAAAGTAAATGAGTCTTTCTGCCTGTAGTGTCCTCGTAAGCTTACTTAAGGTTTGGGGGTAACGGAGGATCACTGCAATTTAAATTGCTTTCCCCTCAAAGTTTAAGGTTTTTCCTGAGGAAAATAAATGATCCAGAATGTAGAATTTATGTCCAGTTTTAGCTTACTACTTCACTGTTTTTGAAGAAGTATTTTTAAAGTAATATACCTAAACATTTTATTGTACAAACCTTAAGCATCCAGCATAATATTCCTTTGTATCTGCTTTTGATTTTTAACAGATTATATCTAAGCTATTATTCTATAATTAGTGTAAAATCTTATTTTTTCACATTTTAAGTGAGCCTGTACTGAAATAGGTTATAATTTTCATGTTAATATAGACTGTTCAATTGTGTAATCACAGCATCGGTAAACCATTCTCCACGTGTTAGTTGTTGCTCATTTTTCATTTCTGTGAATGACAGACTTTCTTTTTAAAATAGAGGTAGCTTCTTACCCCTCCGTTTAATGTTAGGGGAGAAAAAACAAGAAAATTATTTGGATCATGGGCAATTTTGTGACCTCTTTTATACTCTAACTGGAAAACAGTCTGATTTTAAAGCTGTGCCTGTACGTTTCCTATCTCCCTTGAGTTCAGATAACTGTAGGTTTTTGTTGTTTAGATTAATTTTTGATAGTTTAATAGGTATGGAGTAGTATCTTAAAACTGTTAAAATTTACTTAGTGAGAATCTTTTTTCCCAAATGCTGATTTGATCTTAAACTGCTTGAATCCTTTGATGGCTGAATGTTAGTCATTGTTTGCCACATAACGGATGTTTGGTGAATGTTGAATTGGTTGGGTTTATGTTGTAGACATTAAAATTTATCTATTGTAATTATTGAAGGTACTGCTTACATTTATTTTATCCTTTTAATTTTAGATTTATTTTTTCATTGCGTGAAAGTCTATTTTACGTAACTGGATCTGTTGACAAGTTGCTTACACTTTTATTGCTCAAAAATTTATCTCTTTCCACAGATGAGGTAAACGTGTTAATTCCATTTCTTCCAGTATTTTTTAATACTACTAGTTTTTCATATATTTAAAATTAACCATAGTGTATGGTGTGGGTATGTTTTTTTTCCACATTGATATTTGTTTTTTCTGACAATATTCTTTCAATATTGATATTTCTCCACTTATAAGTACATTTTAGATTTGATCATTGTTTGGTATTTCTAGTTTCATAGGTCTTTTTTTCTTTTATTGTGGAAAAATATACTTAACAAAAATTGTTTTAACCATTTTTCAAGTGTGTTATTCAGTGGCATTAAGTACTTTCACAATGTTGTGCAGCCATCACCAGTAGCCTATGGTCTCTTTACTTGATGCGTTTGTAGTAAACCTGAAACATGATTGCTGTTGTCCTCTGGCAAATTGTTTGCATCTCTTAATCTCAGTCGCCGTGTCCATAGAATGAGGATGGTGCTTCTTGTCTTTTAGGAGAGTTGTGGAGATAAAATTAGGTAAGAAACTAATGTAAAAATACTTGGTGTATTATAAATGCTTGATCAATGGTCTCTCTCTATCCTTCCCACTGTAACTGGTTTTAAAGACTGGCATAGGGAAGATATCCCCAATTGCCTCTGTTTGTTCTCCTCTCCTCCAAGATATTCACTGTTATTTTTGCCTAATTTTCTGTAAGAAATTTGTAGGTATGGGAATAAACTTTTGTTCTTATTCAAAAGCTAATATGTATGTTCTGTAGATTATGAAGCCCAAATTACTAATTAGTATCATCCGCACCAACACATACTGCTAATAAGCACTGTTTTGCAAGAGACCACAAAAATTATGTTTTGAAACCATTTTCCTGACATCTTTCTGATTTTGCCTTAAAGCCTCTAGTTTATAAATTAGATTTATTTTGAAGAGATGCCTTTAGGCTTTATGTTTGGTACTTTGAATGTTAGGACACTTGTTTCTGAATTCCTTTGTAGATTCCGTTTAGAATAGATGAGTTATTGTTGAATAACAATACTTGAGGCAGTCGTCTTAAAGCCATTTGAAGAGGGTAATTTTGCCTTTTGTTTTCATTATTTGAAGACACCTTGCTAAACATTTGCTAATTATTTATTTTAAATATGGAAGTAACCCACATATTAATAAAAATCTTAAGTGGTTATAGACCATTGTTTTATAGTTCTTTAGGATACTATTATTTATAACTGTTATATGAGATATAATTACTTTTGGGAAGGATGTTGTTAATTTTCTCCAGGGAGACTTCTGTAGCATTTTCTTTGGTGTGCTCTGAAAATTTATATATTAGGTTCTGGAAGGGGTAGTAAATGGACTTCTAAAATACAGTGTAGTTAATGATCCAGTTTATGAGCTACTTGTTTTCTGTTTAGAACTGTATCAGAGATATTTAGTAACTCCTGAATAATTCCGTGCACACTTAGCTGCATGCAAGTTCCCCTTCTAGGACCTCTCTTCAGGCTGTTTTGCTCTATTTAGACATTTCTCTTGATGTTATAATTAAGAGTGATATACACTTTATTTTCACTGAAAAAAATTGACCTTTATACTGTGCTTTTAAATATTTATGTATATAATTTAAAATTTTCTTTTCAATATTTAAGAGCTATAATTACATATTGAAGTAACCTAAGTTCTTGCTTGTGGCCATTTACAACTATAGGGTAAATAATATGTTGAACTTGATACAAAACAAATTATGAAGTTGGAATTGTTAGAAATTTGAAATAAAATATTTGTTACTAATGATTTCCCTTTGAACTTCTAAGGATTAAAAATTGTGGCTGCCATATTACAGAAATATCTTTTATTTATGAGCATGTGAAGTCACAATATTTAAAATTGTGTGATCTTTTTGACTCAAATCAATGTTCTACTTTTTTTTTGTCAGCATTTGCAGGTAGGGTAGTACTATTCTGTTCTCAGTTGTAGATTTTTTCCAGGTTTCTGTCTATGAGGACATAAAGATACTAACAAACACCAAAAAAGGGGAACAAAACAGCTGTATTTAGAAACCAGTTATAAAAACTGAAACTAGAAAGTTATTAAAAGACATTACTTATCCAAGTGCCTTATATGTGCTGAAAACAAAAAATGAATTCAGAGACCGTTTTGTAATTTCACCGGCTATTGGCTAAGTTATAATTATACTAATTTACATTAAGGATTCACTTTCCACTTCTATGTCAAACCATTATATTGTTGGATATTTAAAAGATGAATCTCATTGAATGTAGAATAATGTCAGGTTACCTTAATGGTGGGGAAAAAAAAACCCTGAAAACCACAATTAGATTAAACTCGAAAACTAATACATGGAAATGAGAATACTATGGTTTGTATTGTAATTCCGTACTTTTTGTTATTATCAAGTACTCTATCACTGTGCCTGTGTTACATAACACTTTATCTGATTGCTAGTAAACTTAACTTTCAGTTGTAAGCACGTGCCACTGTAGAAAATGGTGTGAGATCTTAATATTAAAAGTTGTAGTACCTGAGTCAATAGATATTTAATGTCTGATGTGCAGATAACTAGGCAAATTTCTGTATCTCCCCCAAATTTTGTTTTTTAAATTTAATGTGGAATTTCTTCGCTCTTCACACTTTCATTATACCAAGGTCACCTTTATACCTATTTAAAAAAAAAGTAGCATATTAATACATGCTAGAAACATGGTAAAGACTTGCATTTTTGTATTTAGTATGTTCTTATGTTTTAGGTCTTAACATAATTTTTGGAAGTAAGGACAAATATTACATTGATGGAAAGTATTTTAGATGCATGTTGTAATGGAATTATGTGATTTATGTCATTATTACTATATTTTATATACAGATGTACCAGAGTGTGTGTGCATACTTCATACACATCACAGATAGCAAGTAGAATCCCAGAAGATTCTGTAATAAATCATATGCTTTGCCTGTAGAATGCTTTTTTGTTGTTGTTTTAAAAAGGTTTTTTTCTAACTATAGAAATTATCTGTACCCCTCTAATTCCTCTAAACTTAAAAGGTGAGAAAATAAAGGTAGTTTTTAAAGACAGAAACAACAAAGGAGGCTTATTTGTATAGAAGCAATGGGACAGGTAGAAAGGAGTATCTTCTAATTGTTCTCTTAAAGAAGGTTTTATTGCTACTTAATCATAAAATTTATCTCAAGAAAAATAGAAAATTAGTCCATTTCAATTATAAAAATCACCGTAATATCACCATATTTCTAAAAAGCAAAATTCAAGATTTTAACATTTCATTTTATATAGCTTGAAAAATTTATTTCCCCACTATTAAGAGTAGTAGTTCTTGCCTTTTAAAACCCATAACCCCTTTTGATTAATAAAATCTGTATGTTCATATTTTTAAAATAAGTTAGTTTTTGTGCTTAAAAACAAAATTAAAGTCATGTTTTTGAGTATCCTTTTTTAAAAAACAAAATTTTTCTAACTTTCCTCTTGCCCAGAAATAGATTTTATAACCCGTTCCCTATGAGAAGGGAAACCCATCCTTCTCCCTTGCCGACAATCTACCAATTAAAGATTGCAGCTAATGCAGTTATGGCCTTCAATTAAGGAAAACATGGGATATTATCACTTTTTGTTTAGATGAGAGCTGATCACACAAAAATTCAACAAATGAGGTGTTAAAGGCATTACATTTCCTTGATGATTTGGCTCTAGTTTTGCTTTCTTATGGGATGAAATTATAGATGTACATTATGTTCATTTAGGCAATATTAAAATCCCATGATGTAAAGAAAAAACATTTCAATTTAAAACTAAGATCTAAGTTGGTGAAACATAAAAATGTTTCATCTTTCGTAATTGTGAGTCATTTGCACGTCACACTGATTATGCTGTTCTGGGTAGAGCAAAACAAATGCAGGGAAGATAGTGCCTGTGAGCGTTAGTAACTGCATGCTGTAATTCTGCAGCACCAGTTACCTACGTCAGGTAGTATGAGAACTTAGCTTTTGAGGCTCCGTGTATGAGCTACACGTGAGTGCATTGAGCATCCAGTGCTTCTGACCTTGAAACTTTTTTTTCTTTTGACGTTCTAGATCTGGGCAGGGGGTAAAGCTGTGTCAGAGTTGGACATTTTTGAATCTGCCTTCCTTAACACGTTTTCTCTCCTTTTCCCATCTGGAGTGCAGCTCTAAAAGTGTGTTGCACCAAGATAGAGCAATAGAACTGGTGGTATCTTGGTATAACTGAAATTTGTTATTTCTCTTGTCATGTTTATCTATTCTTATTACTTCTGCAATAGGAGTCTTTACTACTTTAGCTTTATATACTAAGTTGGTCACAGTGGTTGGGAGAAGTGAAAACAGGTGTGACCTTGAAGAAACGCATAAGCGATCACATCTGTTTTGGAGAAGTGCTAGTTTCATTTTGTTAAAGAGTCATGGAGTTTTTCTTTTTTATAATGTATTTAAGTATTCTAATGTCTGTAGAAAATGTCAGACACAATAAGGTGTTCTTACCAGTAAATGTGGGGCTTAGAGTCCTTTTTTTTTTTTTTTTTTGTTAGTTTGGAAATCAAGACAGGATATAAGAGCAGGATATAAGGAGGTAAAGATTTTTTTGAAATAATTGATTAGGCAATATATTTAGTGGAGCTCATTATTTCAAACTAAGATTGGGCCCCAGCTTTACATGGTTATTTTTCCTTAATTCAAAGTTTTACTTATTTGCATTATTAAGGTAGATCCAGAGAATTGAGTTTTCCTTGAAATTAATTATATGTATAGATAGTTGTTGACAATGTATTTAATTGATATTCCACTTTGTTATATTTAAAGTAATTCTGTGTGTCTGTGTTAACAGTTATGTAAATGTTCCACATGAAAGCAGGTTAGATGTTATCATAACTTACTGACTTACTAGGCTAGTTTTTATCATTAAAAAAATGTAACTCCACTCCTCAAAAAATTGTTCTAGTTATCAGCACATGGCTGTTAACTTTAATGTAATGTTATTACATTAAACATTGTAAAATGTTTAATGTAATAAGCACTATAGTAACCCTGTTTTAAGTATAGCAGAAGTGGTTCCACGTGTTGGCTTTTGCAAGGTATTATGAACACCACTGTGTACGCCTGTTTTGACTTAGTGCAGCATGTCAATTTTGAAAAGCCACGTGCGGGTTTGAGATTTTGAGATTGGAACTCACGTGGAAAGCTTGGGGTAGCAAAATATTTAAAAAATAATTTGCTGATGGCCTGAATGATAATGCTTTAAAGTACATAAAGCTTTGAATCCCCCTCTTTTTTAAACAGATTGTGAAGACTGCTGAGAGACACCTAGGACCCAGTCACATAAGTGTAATAAAGAAATATTGGTCCTCATGGAGGAAGAGCAAGATTTACCAGAGCAACCAGTGAGTATTTCCTTTACCAGTTTAACGTTGATTGTAGGAAAGTTCATTTTAATAGATTCTAAATTTTGTTCAGTTATACTGCAGATTCTAAATGAGAAATAAAAATAAGGAAAAGACTCCTTAATACTTTCCTTCTAAGAAAATAATTTATGTTCTTAAATGCATATTTTGCTAACAATACTAAAGAGTCTGCTTTGAAAATTCAGCATTACAAAGTTAATACTGCATTTGGAAAAGTCATTAAAAAAATCAATGGATATTTCCTTTTAGAACACTTGCTGGGTCTGGTCGGCGGCCTGGGGAGGTGTTGGGGAGGGCAGAGCAGGTGGCCAGTGCTGTGCATCTCAATCAGATGTGGGACAGACCAGGCAAAAAAGAAAGAAAAAAAAAAGCAATGGCTATTCTTACAGGTTTTAGAAAATAAAAGAGGACATGTATTTACCAAATAGTATACACCACTTCTGACAGGAAATTTAGTTTTATCTTGACCTAAATTTTTCTAACCGATCTAACTTGTAGTAGTTGAAGACAGTATAATCTGACTACTAGCTAATTCTTAAAAAGATAACATCCTAGAGACTAGGTTAAATTCTTAATTTCTTTTAAATATTTAGTATAAATAAACAAAATCATTTTAAATGTCCACAAGTCATATGGATTTATTGCCTTGCATGACTTCTTTGTGTGTGTGTGTCTTTTTTTTTTTTGTCTGTTTTTGGAACCGCAGCATTTAAAAAAGGAAAGCAATAATAATCATTCTCTTAAATACTTATATGTTAAAGAATCTTTTCCTTTTGTCTTGAGTTTCTTTTTTATCTGGAGTCAGATAAATACTGATTCAGTTTGCATCCTGAGTGAGCCTCTTGGATTTCATAGCAAAAGAGAATAGAGTGGTACACATTTACCTTTCTTTATGAAAATCCAACTTAGAAAAATTTAAATTTTGAAAGCAGGTACTAGGGTATGGTTTTTATGTACTAGATGTATTATTTACATTACAGAAGCTTCCATTCCATAGACCAGCTTCCATTTAAATATTATATTATTAAAGTCCTTCAATAAGTTTTTAATATTTTTATATACATTGAGACATGTATACTGATGATTACCATATTTTGCTGCATGTAACGTGCTCATTGCTATAACATACCCACAGTTTTGTGCACATTATACACGGGATTGTTATACCCAAGTAGTCATTATCCCCGTGTATAATGCACATCCTTATTTTTCCCTCAAACATTTAGGCAAAAAGTGCACATTATACGCAGCAAAATATGGTACTTTGCCATTATTTTTTTTAGCCCTCTCACTTAAGCCTAAAACTTGGAAGACATGAGCAATTGGTAAAACAACCTTTTGAAACATTTGGAATGTCATTCCCTAGCCCTAGTAAGACATTAATAATCAGGGAATTGTGAGGTTGAAAATCATCCTCAGCAGTGCTATGTCCTATAAGGACAAATAGCTGAATTAGAGGCACTAAATGTACCAGTGAAAATTATGTTATTGAGTTTTTCATGTAGTTAAAGGTCTAATCGTAGTTTCAAAAGACTTGTATAAGTTGTTGAAATGAGTATTGTTGTGAGCTACTCCTTGCCTATTTAAGGTAATGAGAATTGTGAGGCTGGCCTGCTGGTGGGTCATGTTTTCTGCTCTGTTTCATTTCCTTGCCATTTTTACTCACTTTCTATAACATAACATATAAAACCTGATTTTACTTCAGAGGAAGGTAAGCAATTAAAGCAAAAACAAATTTTCCCCTGACTGTAAATGGTGATTGTCTTGGGGCATCATTTTCTTATTGATTTGTGCCTGGGTCTTAATTTATAAAGGTGACTGAGGAACAACACTGAGAGTTCAGTGCCCTTTGAAGGGAACGTTTAATGTTACTCACAGTTAGGCACTAGAGGCATGGCATGCCACGCAGGGCCCCTGGGGAGACTGGCGTGAGAAGGAAGCACCAGTTTTGATTAGGAGGCAGAAAGGAGGTAGGGGAATGCCTAGATTGGGCTACTTTTATCAGGGTTTCTGCAAGCATGGCGATGCAAGGCAAAGCAGGGTAAACAGTTTAGGATTGGCTAGCTTGAATAATTCCAGGGATTTTGGTGTATAGGGGCTATCGCTGTGTCTGGTATCCATCTGGCCCTGAGTTGATTTAGAGCAAGGGACATATTGATCTGGTATGTATGAGTTAGATAAAGGAGGTGGTTCAGAGTATGCACTCAGAGGAGATATAAACAGTTTTTGGCTCTGTGATTAATGGATGCTAAATAAATTCTTCATTCTAAAAAAACAGAGAACACTTACTGTTAAAAATAAATAGAGTGAATGTCGGACTTTGAGGAGAAAAGTTTTCACAGGCCATAGTGGAAATTGAAAATTTGAGTGGAAAGAATGCTCCTATACTACGTTGATGATAATAAAGCTAAGATTTTTAACCCTACTGTTTACCTGTATGTAGAAGAGATGTTACTGTTGGGGATCTCTTGCCTTTTTCTTACTGTATTACCCTGCTTTTGTTTCTCTGTTTCTTACTTGCTCTATCTTAAGATTTAAGATTTGTTCAGGTCATTGTAAATAATGCAACATAAATCCTAGCCACAAGGTTCTATTTTTCACTTTCCCTTATTGCCAGTCAGTCCTCCATTTTCTGTAATCAGAAATGGTTTTTTCTTTGTGATCACTATTTACCTGCGCCAGTGTTTTTCTCCCAGTTTTCACATTTTTTTTTTAACTGCTCTGAAACAGCTCATGTTATTGTCCAAACAGGAACTCTTTTAAAGAGTGAAAGAGGGCACTAACCAGACTCAGCTTGGGATAAGAGGTATAATCCAAGACTATTTCTGGCAAACTGGAAGTACTTAAAAAACTCCTTTGTGGCTATCAGGAATGCTCTCTGAACTCCAGTTTTGAAAGGACATTATATGCAGAGAAAAAAAAATTGAGAATATATATGTCAAACTCAATATTCAAAACTCATCATTTTATTTATTATTATTTTTATTTATCCATTCATCTGTTCATGGATACTGGGGTTGTTTTCACTCTTTGGCTATTTTGAGTAATGCTTTTACGAACATTCATGTGCATTCCTGTTTTTGTGTGGACATATGTTTTCATTTCTCTTGGTTATAGAGCTAGGAGTAGAATTGCTGGAATATATGGTAACTCTGTGTTTAACCTTTTGAGGAACTAGTACTAAAGTAGCTGTACTGTTTTATATTCTGTCAGTTTCTGGATTATATTGTTTAAACCCATACTTTTGTAATCCAGTGAAATGTATCTGTATCCTTTTTAGTTTAACTGCCTCTGGTGCCAAGTAGTACATGCTTCCTATTCCTGATTTACACGGGGACATGATTACCCGAATCAAGACAAACAAGAAGCTATGAAAGGTGAAAAATTAGCCCTAGATGGTATGGCTCAGTGGATTGAGTACCATCCTGCAAACCAAAGGGTTGCCAGTTCAATTCCCAGTCAGGGCACATGCCTGGGTTACGGGCCATGTCCCCAGTAGGGGATGCTCGAGAGGCAACCACATATTGATGTTTTTCTCCCTTTCTTTCTCCCTCCCTTTCCCTCTCTCTAAAAATAAATAAATAAAATCTTTAAAAAGAAAAGAAAAGAAAGGTAAAAAATTAGCTGATAAAACATTTTCCTCTCCCAGTTTTTGTTTGGTAGGACTTTAGGTATATTTTCTTCTTTTTTGTTTATGGGTACTTTTTATAATACTGAGTTGGCACTGTAATAAAAAAGTGAAAAGGCATGGTTTTTACTTGAAAAGCCTTTATAGTATGTTTTCAAGTTTTGCTGTAAGACAGACTTTTTTTTAGTTGATTAGCTGGAGTGTTCTGTGGTTCAACTAAAATTAAGACCAACATAAAATAGATTCTTCAATCTAGAGTTTTCTTTGTATTGATTACTGTTTAAAGATTAGAGACTATTTTGGTTACTAAACCATCAGCTCAGAAATTACATTTCTTCAATCACAAAGAGGGTCTATGGGTGACCTAAGCATAAATTCATCCCCAAAATTACATTATTATCTGACATGTAAGTACTGTCATCTTCAAGTGGGAAGGGTAGCACATTTTATAACACAAGCCTGCATTTTGTCATTTGTGAAATTATGGAGGGCAGATAGTTTAATTTTTCTTCTCTTTAGCCTTGCAGTTTCCAGTGAAAACACCATTTTCCAACCTTACTAAGTCAGCCCCGCCCTGGCTGGTATGTCTCAGTGGATTGGCCTGTGAACCGAAAGGTTGTAGGTTCGATTCCCAGTCAGGGCACATCCCTGGTTGAGGACCAAGTCCCCAGTTGGGGATGTGCAGGAGGCAACCAATTCATGTATCTCTCACACATTGATGATTCTCTCTTTCCTTCCCTTCCCCTCTCTCTAAAAATAAGTAAATAAAATATTTTTTAAGGCTGTTGGGAAGGGGGCAGGGCAGGATGGGGGAAAAGGTACAAGGAACAAAAAGCATAAATTATAGGTACAATATAGACAGAGGGAGTTAAGAATAGTATGGGAAATGGAGAAGCCAAAGAACTTACTTGTACGACCCATGGACATGAACTAAGGGGGGGAAGTGTTGGTGGGAGGGAGGGTGCTGGGAGGAGGGGAATAAAGGGGAGGAAAAAAATTGGGACAATGTAATAGCATAATCAATAAAATACATATTTTTTAAAAAGTCAGCTCATTTTGCTCCTACCCCTTTCAGTGAAGTCATGTCGTATGTTTGTTTGTTAAATTCCATTGTCGCAGTCTGTGTATCAGCCTGGGGTCCCTTGACTGCCTGGTTGGCTTGAGGTATTTTTTATTATATAAAAGTTTTGAATTTTTGTATATTCAGTGTATTTTCTCCTTTACGACTTTTGAATTCAATATTGTGCTTAGTAAAGATTTATTTACCTCAAGCGGTTTTGTTTTTGTTCTTTTCCATTTGCTTCTGTAATTTTGTTTTTAAATTTAGAGGGTTTTTAATGCCCCCTTTTTCTTTATTTTATCTTTATTGGTACCTAAGAAACTTAAAACAACATTAAATATACATCTATTGAGACACCATAATCAAGGAACCAAAAATGTTTGGTTGTATTTATTATTATATTTTCTTATGAGAAGTAGATGTGCTTGAAAAATTTTATGAGCTTTGTGTTTATTTTGCTTTTATTATTTACGTTGTCTTGAGGAACTACTAGTAGCCCCACTATTTTCCATTCTCTCTGTTTCTGGACTATGTGTTTGTAATCTAGTGAAATACCAGTATGTCTGTATCCTTTGAGTTCGTTTACCTGCTTCTAATGCCAAGGTAGCACGTGCTCCCTATCCCTGACTTATAGGGGGACCTACAGTTGCCCAAATTAAGGCTCACACTGTCTGAAGTGTTAAATGTAATCACATTCAATAGCTATAGTCCCTCCTGTTATGTTTGTTTAAAATAATTTAGCAGCATTGTTGCCTAGTGTTAGCTTGGAATACTTTTATGTATTCATAATTTGTATGGCTGAGCATACTAAGCATGCCTCTGCTGTGACCAGTTATTCTAGCTAGATAGCTCTATCGGATTATTCTGGAGCATGAAAGCTGGGAAATCCATTAGCAGTGTTAAACATTGATTTTTTTCATTTGTGGATTAAACTGTTTTAATGTAAATGTTTTTACCTCAGAAGGAATTAGGAAAGATGAAAATTTGGGGGAAAAACAGAATAGTGTGAAGAATATTTTTAAATTACTGGCAACCTAATATGAATTTATCTTCATGTTTTTGTGTGTGTAGGTAATTTAAGTATAAAGACACTTCTGGTAAATACATTTTGAGTGGATGATATCAGAGTTCCATATTTGCTGTTTGATGATATAATCATGTATCTGTTAAAAATTAAAACCAACTAGTTTATATTCAAATTTAGATATTTCATCCTGATAAACTTTTTATCTTGAGTAAAAATCCTGATAAACATTTTGCCTTGAATCTGATAAACATTTTTTTCTTTAAAATTAAAACCAAATGTCCGTGTGATAAACATAGTTTATCTCTAACTCAAAAATATAATAAGGGTTAATTAAATAAAGTTAAGCAAGACAAGACAGTTACCCTGAAATTTATTAGCTAATGTTAGCCTGACATTTGAGTAGCTAGATGATTTCAAAAACAGATCACTACATTATTCTTTGTATATTTATTTTTGCAGGTTAAAAAAGCCAAGATGCAGGAATCGGGAGAGCAAACTTTAAAGTATGTAAAGTTGAATTTTCCTTTTAATGATTTACTTACAATTTTTTTCACAGGCTGATGACGGCTCGATTTAGGTTGACTACCCTCTTTATGGTTTTTAACAGCAATCTTTACATTTTGAAATTACTTGGTTTAAAATAAAAGTTCCCTCCAAAAGTTTGTTCTTGAGAAACATAAGCGCTGATTTATTTTTTATTTAATCATTTATTCCACAGTACGTACCAAACTCATGTTATCTGTCAGAGCCTGTGATACATGGAGGAGACACCGTGGTGAATAGTCTTTAGTCAGATGTAGAGAGTACGAAGTGGAAGAATAAGCGGAAGTAAGGGAAGCGCAAGGGACTGGGCATTAATTACCAAATAGGTATGGGTTGCCCCAGTCATTAGCTCCACTGCCCTTATAGAAAAGGGGCAGCCTCTGTGCACCTCATGCTCTGGCTTCAGCAACACCGTGGGTTTTAGTTTTCCACAGTTCTTACCTCCTGATGTTTGTCCAGCAACCATATGAACCAGTAATTGCATCACCTCTGACATCTTAATTTCAAGAATCCTACTCTTTTACTACCACACATTATATCCAGCCTCATTTTTTCTACTGCCACACTATCCGTATGTTTTACTACATATTTGCAATTAAACAATATATCATAGTCTTACTGTCAACCATTGACCCTTTTCTCAACAAAGACTTCAGTATCTTTCTTACGCTGCTTAAATGATAAGATCTGTTACTTTAGTCGGTACCTTGCAGATAGCCTCAACTTCCTCCCCTTCTCCTCCGTGTTGTGTTCCCCTGGCAAAGCCACAACCTTGGTTAAATTCAGCTCTCTGCCTCTTATGTACGTATTTCTGAGCACCGAGCATTGGGGGAGGCAACACCACCATGCTGACCAGCCTCCGTTTTCAGCCATGATCACATCTCAGGCAGGCACTTAAACACTCTTGGTGGTCCTGGTATGTTTTATTTCCAGATCTCTAAAATTATCTTTCTTCCCTTCTTTCCCTTCTCTCAACTGAGGAAAAATTGAACATTCAGAATATGCCAGAGGAAAAAACTTTATTGATATATTATACTCCAGTATTAGAGATTTGTTCAGAAAAGATATGAGAGCTTTAAGCATTTTGGTGCTGTATATTTTTTTTAATGTAAATGAGATTTCTTTTAAAAAATCCTCAGTGTAGAAACTTAGTCTTTGTGTCATCTTTCCAGATATATGGAGCCTCTGGTACAGTGTCCTCCATTTCTCCCTAGAGTGTAGAACAGCAAAGCAGATTTCTTTCTAGGGAACGTGAGTGTAGGAGGGATGCACTGGGGAGAGGTTGTGGTATAATGGTACTAGCTATAGTTATATTGTACTTACTCTGTTTTCGTCTCTGCTCTAAGTACTTTTTATATATTAACTCATTAATCTCTATAACAACTCTGTGAGGTGGATTATCCTATTATTACCTCTCCTTGACAGTTGAAGAACTAGGTCACAGAGAAGTTCAGTGACTTGCCTAGAGTCACAAAGCTAGATGTGGCAGAGTCACAAGCAGTCTGGCCCTAGAATATGTACTTCTAAGGATTATGCTGTACTGGTGGTTGAGGGAATAATTGGAGAGTGGAAAGTAAGGTAGAAGGAAGAGGAAGGACATTGTGAGGAATGAAAGTTAGTACCATCTCCATTCGAATTTCAGTGAGAATCTCCTTGACATTAAAGTGTCTGACAGCATGACTTGTCCTCCCAGTTTACATGATTTGTCTTTCGCAGTTTCTCTTACTTTTCCTTATAAGTTCAACAACAACAACAACAACAAAAGATGTTGCTCAGTCATGGGTATAATAACAAATTAAAATGTATTTATTTTTAATTGGGAGAGAAAAGAAATTGGATGGAATGGGCCATTTTAAGGTTCAGAATTTTAAGGTTCAGAACCTCTGGAAGCAAGCATGTATAACTTGAAAAAACGTCTCAAGTTATTTTGAGAACCATTGTCTTAAAGTGTTTTTAGGTATTGTGGAATTCTTCTTTTACCACGTTGTCTTTAGAGAAAATCTGACTTGCTTGTGACTTAGCTGGAATTTCTGTGATGTAAAAACTGCAGGGGTCTGGGAATATGAGAAAGACCTGTAGAATGCTGTGGGCACTAACCCTGGTCATAGCTCTTCAGGTAGTTGCTAAAGACCAAGAATAAGGATATCACGCAGAATTACTTTGCTCTTTCTTGTATAACCTCGGAAGAAGTGGGTTTGATTTAATTTCTTTTAGTAATGCAGCACATCAGTCAGGGGCTAATTTATTCATTCTGGTTCTCCCAGTCAAGTAAGCAACCCTGAAGTCGATGATCAGAAACCTGAAACTTCAAGCCTTGCTTCAAACCTTACTATGTCAGAGGAAAGTAAGTACCATGCCCTGTGCATGACAGAAGCAGTGTTTCTATAAACCAGGTGAGGTTGTTCTATAATTGGTTTGAACTGATTGCCTTGTTTGTCCCAGAATGCTCAGAAGCCTTTTCTTTCCTTGTGTGTGTGTGTGTGTGTTCATACATATAAGTGACTAAATCATATGGAATTCACTCACCCAGGAGTCACAGTCGGTGGTTTTATTTTTTGCTTTGATGTTGGATGTTTTAAAGATGAGAGTGCCTTACTCAAAATCAGAAAAGTCTGTGGGTCAACCTCTACTGCTAACCCAGAAGACTTGATATTTTTCTACCTTTTCCAAAACCAAATGGTACCACCTATGACTTCGGGCCAAAAAAGAAAAGTAATCTCCCTGAGAGCCCAAGACTCATACTGGGCCCTCAGGCAGAGTCAGCTCAATAAGATATACCAGCCTCCACTTACTAACCTTCACTCTTCTGTAGAACAGTTATATTCATGCATTGCACACAATTTTTTTTAAGATTTTATTTTATAGACAGACGGGAAGGGAGGGAGAGAAACATCAATGTGTGGTTACCTCTTGTGTGCCCCCTTCTGGGGACCTGGCCTGAAATTCAGGCATGTGCCCTGATTGGGAATTGAACTGGCAACCCTTTGGTTCGAAGGCCAGCACTCAATCCACTGAGCCACACCAGCCACAGCTAGGCCTTGACTCTTTGTAATCCTTTTATAGTTCCCAAGTACTGTAAAGATCAAGGCTCATGCATCTCTAGAAAAGTAAAAATTGGCCTAAGTCTCTTAGGATATTTTGTTAATCTCTTCTAGAATTAACTTAAATCGGAGGAGAAGAAGAGTTTGGGTTTTTGAAAGTGCTTGTCGGCAGAGAAGGAACCATCTTGTAGAATTCAAATGGATTTGCATTCTTTGTGATTGACAGTAAGAACTTTAGGTTTAATTGAGATTTATTTCAATTCTGTCAAAATGATTATGGATGCATGTGACTTCCATATTTCCAGTCATTATTGTTAGACCTTGAAAAATGGCAGTGGATAAGATCTGATATGATAAACTCACAGGTGTTGATTTGTCTCACTGTCGGACTCTCATCTGCTCTTGACCAGAGTTCCCTTTTTGGGTCAGACACTGAGGGAACCCAGCTGGACATAAATTTAATTGGTTCACTCCTAGTCCCTGTTGATAATAGAGCATCCTTTTATAGATGTTGAAGGAAGTTCTCGAACAGTTCAGGAGTCTGGTACAAGCCCTATGACATAACTCAGTCTACAACATAGGCTGAAATAGTGCCTAATGAATAGGATTTTGCTGTCTGTCAGACTTGAGTTGAATATTTATAGCATTTATCCAAGATGAAATTGTGAGGGTCAAGCCATCACAGCGGCTATTCCAGAAGGAGTTGAGCTGTGAAAGTCTCTTTACTTGCCAGTTTATCAGAGCATCGCGTCAGTTCCTCAGGTCTGTCTCTGCTTTGCCAAAGTTAAAGCTTTTACCACAGAACTGAAAAAAATAGAAGTATATTTACATCTTTCTGCTGTGGATTATACACAACAGTAGCAACAATTTTCTAATAAAATCTGATATTTTTGCTTAAATCTGTCTTCCTGAACGTCACTCACGTGGCTAAAGTGGAGAGTAAGCACCCAGAGAATGAGTAGGTTGAAGAAGTATAATGTGGTTTCCCAGATACGGATCATGCTTTTTAAGTTTGCCTATGAGCATAGCTGAGAACTGAGGTTGCTTCATCTTTGATTTTAAGTCAATGAAGGGTGAAGGTAGAGATCAGCTGGTATTAGCCTTCAGCTTTTTTCCATACCCCTCGCTTTCTAGTTTCTTTTACTTTCTAGGAGTCTCCAAATCTACTGTTAGAAGAGTGAGGTATTTTCTAGTACATAGTCTTTCTAAATTTCTGATGTCCAAGCTGTATTCTCTAATTTAGTTTGAAAGACTGTACAGTGAGATATGCAATTTTCTCGTTTTGTTTTTGAAGTGTTCTGACTTTTCACCTGGTGATACCTTTCTTTCAGTTATGACGTGCACCGATTACATCCCTCGCTCATCCAATGACTATACCTCACAAATGTATTCTGCAAAGTAAGTTGAATAATTGTTTCGAAATCCATATGCTTTTTCTCTAGGTTCATTGCAAAATTTAATTGATATTTAATTTATTAAGTTGACATTTAACTTATTTTCACCTCTCTTGTTCTCTCTGTCCCTACTCCAATTTTTTATTCCCTCCAAGTATGGAGTCTGTAAGATCCTTTTAAAAAGTAGATGGTTGGCCAGGATGGGTCACTGTCACCCAGAAACCTGCTCTAAATGAGTAGGCACTAGAAGTGAAAGATGCTCTTAGTGATCAAAGTGTATCACTGATTGACCTCTGATCATTTTCTCCTTCCGTTACCTTGACAGGTCATTAAAAACAGCTCAAGCCAACCTCATACTAGGACTTCTTGGCCTAACCTCTGTTCAGTTTCTTGTTGAATGTCCTCAGAATAGAAGTGGACTTGAAGTTAGACAGGTTTATTAGTGAGTTGAAGTCAGTAAGAGGCATTTTGAACCTTTGAGGGGTTAAGACCAGTATTTAAGATTCACCAAGTTCATCATCGCCAGGATGAGTAGGTGCAGAGTAGGTGTAGGTAGGTCATTGATGACAGTGAGCCTGCACATACTGTACATAAATACTGGGTTGGCCAAAATGTCCATTACATTTTTCCATACGATGGCTCTGGTAGCGCTTAGTGGTCTTTAACTTCATTCAAAGCAATTTTGTTAGATTGTATTGTGACACCTGTCATACCAGCATGCATTTACAAAAAACTTATCAAAATTGGTGAATTTCTGTGCCGTCATTTTAATATTGAAGATGGAAGAAAATACGCAACATCTTTGGCATCTTGTACTTTGTTATTTCAAGGAAGGTAAAAATGCAGCTAAAATGCAAAAACAGATTTGTGCTGTGTATGGAGAAGGTGCTGTGACTGACTGAACATTATCAAAAGTGGTTTGTGAAGTTTCTTGATACTATTGACATTTTGGCCAAATAATTATTTGCTGTGGGACTGTGTTACACATTGGAAGATGTTTAGCAGCACCCCTGGCCTCTGCCCACTAGATGCCAATATCGGGAGAGAGCCGACATACTCAAAATATCCATAAAGTTATTGGTGAAAATGAAAAAATGTGTCCTTTATTTTACAGAAAAAAACCCCAAAATATCAATAAAGTTACTGGTGAAATCAATAAAAAATCAGTAAAGTTATTGGTGAAAATGAAAAACGTGTCCTTTATTTTACAGAAAAAAACATACAGACTTTTTGGCTAACCCAATACATACAAGTCTGCATATTACACTAGGATACATTCTTAGGTGCCTATATGATGCAGAACATACGGAAATTGGTAATAGAGATGAGTGATGCCTGTGGTGCTGTTGTGAAAGAAAATTGGCATTTTCCCCTCTTCTGTGCTCATTTGTACTTTGATTTTGCATCAATTAAAAATGGATGCCTATTTCCAGTTTTTTCCCCCTTGTAATCCATTTTACAAGGCATCGTCAAATAATCTGTATTAAAGAGCAGCTCTGATCTTGTCACTCTGCTCAGCAATTTCAGCGACTCCCACTTGTTTCTGATTTGTCTGAACTCTTTTAGCCGAATATTCAAGGTCTTACATTTTTCTCTCTCACTACTTCCCTTCCCTTTATGTATTTCCCTTAATATAATCTGTAGTTCTTGTAGGCGGTAACCCTTGCTTTCCTCCCTCTGTACCTTTTCCAGAGTTTTCCTAGAACACTCTTTCCCTCCTATTCCTGCACACCCTGTGTGCTCAGCTGACACGTCACTTCTTTATTGCCTTCCTCCATTCTCCTCTCCCCCAGACCTGAAAACAGTCTTTTTGCCGTCTGAAACAACCTTTCCCTCCATTATTTAATAATTATTACTTATATGGCACACACAACATTTTTTCTTGTATTATAAGTGCAGCATAATTCACCATATACTATAACCTGTACCTGAAAATTCAGTGCATAACATGGATGAAATGACCAGGTCATCTACCTAGCCTAAATTCCCAGAAGTTTCACTGCTGAATTTAAATCCCTAGTTAAACCTGATGTGATTGGCAGCAACTAGTAAAATTATAGTCTGGCTTAAATATCATGGGGGAATTCTGAGCTCTGTCTGGGACGTCTCAGATTTTATTAGTTACCTGGCTCCTGTTTTATAGACTTGATCTGGTGATATTGGGGCCCACTCCTACTCCCTGTTTTCTAATGTAGTTACTTGCCTTTTCTCTACCAGCCTCACCCTCTTTCCCAGGCCCCGCTTTCCTTATTAGAACTTTAGTTTGGCCTAGAGGGCTGAGTGGAGATGGAGAGCCAGTTGTGAATCCTGTTCTATCCAGTTTTCTGTTATTTTAGGTTTTATTTTACATGTAGACACAAGGGCATGAACAAGTTTAATCCATCCTTGTATCTCACATAGGACCATACACATAGCATATCACAAATGTTGACAGCATAGTAGTTGGACCTTGTGGGGAAATTTGAAAATGTTAAATTTTCCATAAAATTGTTTCTTAGGTAGGTTATAGTAGAACCTAGAAAGGAAATACTAGCTCTACTTTCTGGCCACAGTAAGACACATTTTGTAGAAGGTTAGTTTCTTCACTGCTGATTTTTTTTGCATTTGGTGGTATTAGGTATATCTCCTGTTTTTCATTACTCAAATCACACAGGCATGTTTTTGTTGTCTTGAACTTTTCTAGACCTTATGCACACATCCTCTCAGTTCCTGCTTCGGACACTGCTTATCCTGGGCAGACTCAGTACCAGACACTACAGCAGTCTCAACCGTATGCTGTCTACCCTCAGGCAACCCAAACGTATGGACTACCTCCTTTCGGTAAGGCATCCTTTTATAAGCAGTTTCTAAGTGTGTTGCCTCTTATAGCCCAGAAACTTTGACCTTTCCCCAAAAACCAAGCTGACCGGGAAGCAGAGAGATGAATTGTCCTCTGCAGAGCACCCACTCAGTTACAGGTGGGATAGACGTTGTGCAGGCAGCTTTCCAACAGTGTACTTGATGCATGTAATATAAAATCATAATTTTTCAGTGCTCGTTTGTCTACCAAAGTTAGCTACTAAAATTTCCAAAGTACTAAGTTTTGACTGTAAGGCTGGGACTCTCCTAAGTCATTGTGGGAAAGCTTTGAGAAATTACTATTGGTTTTACTTACTTTATACAAAACATGGTACCTTGATTAGGTAAGCAAAATAAATCTATTTTAAGGTGACCAGTTTTTTGCTTAAGCCAGGTAATGTCAGTGTCCACATAGAATGTGCCTAATGGTGGAGGAAATCCCCAACTGTGTACAAACTTATGTGCATAGAAAGTTTTGTTCTTTGGTTTTAGGTATCTTGGACATGAACTAGAAATTAGAATGATTTACTAAAAGACAGTTCAAGATTCTTTGGACACTTAATGTATGCACTGTTTTCTTTGTGTATGTAAATTGATAGATATATTTAATGTGCTTTATTACCTCTTCCCTGCTTTCTTAGAAGTGGTGTCAGAAAATTGAGAGAATACTGAATTATTTTAAAACATGCAACATACTAATAAAATTGTATCTCGGTAGCCTTTACTGAAACTATCTGGGAATTAGAAAAATCTTCCAAACGGATCACCACAGATTATGGATGTATTAGTGTTGACTGCTTTTCGTTTCCACATTGCTACTTTTCCTGGCCCAGGTCGCTAATCCTCTGTGATAGGGACACCTTTCTTACTTTGAGGCATTCCTTGGCTCCTGATAACTAATAGAAACAAAAATGGGGGATTATGTTTCGTGACAGTGGTTGTTGGTAACTTCCTGAGAGAAGGGACACAGAGATGCTCATTTCCGCATTTGTACTCCGTGCCTGTCAGTTTCAGCTGGGATGCCAAAGTCTTACATTAGTGATATACTAACTAGCCAACTCTCTGTGATTATGTTTGTATTATTTCTTTTTGTGTATATTAAAGCTGAATTTTCATTAGCTGGCTAACAATAGGCTAGCAAATATAAAGTATTTTCACGTTGTTTTTTAACTCTCTGTTTTGATTTAAATTTATTATTAGCAAGCTAAAGCCCTTCATGATATTGTTGATCATTCTTATTGTTCAGCATTAAATAAAACTCCTGTTATATCTTTGAACTCAGATTATAGAATACCTAACAGCGCCATGTGGGTGTAGATCCTAGATATTATGGTATCTTTTGTGATCACTGTTTCCCTTGTATTAAAGAAAAAAGGGAAATTCTGTAAAATAGATCAATCATTGTTAAAAACTAATCTGTTTTTGTTTACTATTTGGGCACCAGAGAGACTTGTTCTTCTTTTATAAACTCATCTATGTGTAATTCAGAGAGGTAATCATTAGTTTAACTTGACTTTAAATATGAGACTCACTGGAGAGTGATTTAGCTTGGGGTAATATAAATGATATATATAGCATATTCTCATTATTTGCAGAGGACATTATAAACAGGTGTTTGGAATACTGTTTTTAAGACCTTTTCTTATGTGTTCACATGGCTTTTTTTAATGTGTTCACCCAAATATAAAACACTTCATTTCTTGTGAAGATTTTGGAAATTTTGACATCTTAATGCTTCCTGTTAGCACTAAAACTAGATTAGCCAATCTGTTATTTTATTTCAGATGTAAACAGGCTTCAGAAAATCTCATTGTGATATTGTTTGATATGTATTGAGTGCTTACTGTACTAAGCAGTACTGCTAAGTACTTCACACTTTACATTACTGTCTTATCTAATCCTCTCAGACCTAAGAAGTAAGTAGTAGTGTTACCCCTTTTTATAGATGAGGAAACAGGCTTAGAAAGATTAAGTGACTAGCTGAGGTCATATAATTGGTAAAAATGCCTAAGATTAGAATTAAACCCAGGTCTGTTTAACTTCAGAAGTGCTCATAGTTTAGGTCAGTGATTTTCAGCTGGTGTGCCACAAGAATTTTTAAAACATGCAGCACCTGACTAGTCAATTGCACCAAACTTTTTTCCCTTAGATTGTCCCTTAAATAAATAACAACAGCCAACACAACAATAGCCATCCGAAGTGAATGCCCCATATTGAACCGTAAATATGTAGATCATATAAAAAAGAGTTGCATCTTATTGGTCACATTGCATAAGGTTGCATCTGATTCGTTAATTCCTGGAATCAGAAACCTTGTATACAAGTATGGGCATTGATTTTTTAAAAAGTCACCTTGGAACAAAAATGGTAGGTAATTACTAGTATAATTTATTTTTTGTAACTCAATCAAAATTATATTTTTGTCAAATTGGCAGAAAATATAATACATTTTTGTGGTGTGCCACAGAATTCTGGTAATTAGTTTATGCATGCCATGGGATGAAAAGAGTTGAGAATCACTGGTTTAGATCTATATGGTAGTGTCAGAGTTGTTTGAAATTTAAAATCTTCCCCTTTAAGAAAGGAGAAAGACCAGAGGAAATCTAGGAAGTCTATGAGTAATCTTTAAAAGTAAAGGAATAGTGGTCCAATTATTTTTTCAGAGCTATATAGAAATGTGGGATGGTAGAAGGAGGATTAGTTGTTTAGCTTCCAATGAGACCTAAATGTGTGAGGAAAAGGGTAATTTATTTTACGGAGTTCATAAAAGATTACCTTAGCTGCCACTGTTCTAACTTCTTTTAAAAGAACTTTATGTGAGATGGAGATTTGACTGTATATTAAGAGCCTTAAGGATGGTCATACTATTTCCCTCAGTAATTTCACTTCTAGGAATTTATCCTATGGAACTAGTTAGAGACATCCACAAAATTTTGCTACCTATGATGTTCATTGTATCATCATAATAGCAAAAGATTGGATGCAGTGTACAAAATCAGTGGGAAAGTATGTGTTCTATTACAGTGAGTCCATAGAATGGAAAACTATGTAGCCATTATAAATCACATTCTTAAAGAATATTTAGCATCTTGAGGAAACAGATTTTTAATTGAAAAAAGCAGTATGTAAACTTAAAAATACAATATATTCCCAGTTTTTTATTTCAACTGTTTTTCAGGTACAGTTTTCTGCCTTTTTCTCAGTTATTTTTTTAAGACTAATTTAGAAGAAAAAATGTGAAATTAATAATACAGGCACTATACAGTTTGATCTCAGAACCATGCAAAGCAAAAACTGCCTGTATTTTTTTCCATGTGGTGAGACTGAACTTTTTCCTTGCACATATATTTTCCTAATTTCCTTTTTTTTTTATAAATTTTATTTTTAGTTGTCTTTTTAAAATTTATGTATTTATTTATTTATTTATTTTTTAGAGAGGGAAGGGAGGGAGAAAGAGAGAGAGAAACATCAATGTGCGGTTGCTGGGGGTCATGGCCTGCAACCCAGGCATGTACCCTGACTGGGAATTGAACCTGCGACACTTTGGATCGCAGCTCGCGCTCAATCCACTGAGCTACGCCAGCCAGGGCCCTAATTTTCTATAATATACATTTACTTATTTTATGACTAGGATAAGTAATCAGAGTAAATTACTTAGTATTTATACTAGTTCATACCAGTGAGCTATTAAATCAACGAACCAAGCTATTCTTCCATGTGTTTTTTTCCCCCTAGCATTAACATGTACTTCAATTCCTAACCAAACTAATCTCTAAAGATCCACTACTCTGATATGTGTTACTATAAACTGAACTGCTCAGATTAGTTTGGTTATTGACTAACCCATAGTGAAACATATTTGCGTTCAGAGATGTGGGTAAAGTTTACAGTAAGACCCCACTGAGGGGGCAGCAGGAGGATATCACTCAGAGACAGACTTCCTTACCCATTGTTGGGCCAGCTGTTGCTCCATGTAAGACTTTTTGTGCTTAAAATGACCTGAGAAATGTTGTAGTTGTAGGCATAGAGCAGTGGACTAGTAGTAGTCAGGAAAACAGGGTTTGGTTTCATCATTTGCTATGGGCAGTAAGTAGTGCTCTGCAGAAAAATCATACCATGTATTACTTGGGGTTCTTGGAAGGGTGGTTTTAAAGGAGATGCTTATTAAAGAGCAGAGCTACAGTAACACTGGGTGCAGTGTCCATATTATCTTTTATTTCTCCAGTCTTCATAAAATAATTACATGTTAAATGTCTACTTCGTGTCTGGCCAAACACATTCAGAACTATCTATTCCCCTACTTGTCTTAGATGTTTTGCCTTAATTTTTGACATTATATAAAAGTCCAGTTTATAGACCCTTTATATTTTGAAACTTTAAAACAATACTAAATAATGAGACTAGCAAAACATTCTCAGTTAATACTATTTTTAATAATAAGGTGGCGCTTGAGTGAGTACATTGTAGTAATAAGCATGTTCACAAATCCACCACCTCTGGTTCAGAACCTATTTAGAAAAAAATCACATTGATTACAGTTAAATCTGAAAGTTTTGATGACATTGAAATAGAATTTATTTACTAAAAGTTGTAATACCACCCAGAACCATGGCACTAATATTCAAATTTCACATTGTAAATATTTAAAGAATAACATTCTCAAATATCTTTTTTATTGCTGAAAATCAGATATAGCAAGAACTTTGTCTATGACTAACCTGGACGAGATTTTTTAAATGATCATGAACTGTGACTGTGTCTGGGGCCCAGGCTGTGGGGGGGACCCAATCCTCCTTATTCATGCTGGAGATGCTGATGTTCCTCAGTCTCAAATAAGTATTTTGTGTGTTTAATAGGTGAGAAAAGAATATGGGTTTTTCTTTTAATGCTTTGAGTTTGAGTCAAGGCAATTACCATGTCCTATTGTCAACCTTTTTAAAATGTTCACATCTCACTTTACTATACTTACAGTACAATTTGTAACTAGGATAAGTCATGTCCCATTGTCAGCCTTTTTAGAATTTCTACATCTCCCTTTACTATTCTTATATTTACTTTTTGACAGATTTTACAGGTCTGAGTTGTATTAAGATATCTCAGTGCCCTGGTGAAGCAGAGGTTCTTACTATTAAAGCATTATGTTTCTATAAATTCCTTACCAGATAAGAAGTAAATGAAATGACGTAATGTTGAATTTGAAGCTGTGGCTCATGTTGATCTTGACTTCGTACCTGGAATGTGATTGATGAACTTCTTGAAACAAATGATCAGTTTCTACTACACTGATCCAGCAACCGTAGCTATTCAGAACACAGTGAACAGTCAGCTAGTAAAGTTTTGTGTTTTTTTAAAACAAATAGACTTTCCATGGCCAAAATTATCACAAAAGCTGTTCACTCATAAGGGCACCCTTAGGCTGTCATGTAGAAGCAAAGCTTTGTTTATGGCTTCCTAGTTTATTACAAATGAGAAGGAAGATAGATGCTACCAGAGATGGGAGATTATCAAGCTGTGACAGATCACAGAGAAAAGACAAAGCGGTACAAGAATCTAAAAATCATAGCACGTAATTGAGTTCTATTTAGTACTAAGCAAATGTCTTCACATATCACAGTAGCCTCTGTTTCTGTAATATATATAGCACAGCATAATATGATCTTCTAGCAAAAATTGTGAGAAAATCTAAAGGTGTGCTCACTATTCCCTCCCTGCTGAGAAGGCAGGAAAGGATATAAATATATTTTAGAAAGATTGTCACTCAGGAGCATGGTGATAAAAATAAAGTAAAAGTGAACAGCTATGATGTCTGTCAGTATGCAATAAATTTACATGTTCTGACATGGAAATGTGTCTCTTAGAGGTATGCAGAAAAGCAGATTTTGAAGTGTGTATAATATAGTTTTAACTTTTATTAAAAGTAAGAAAAAAGATTAGTAAATCCATAGAAGAAACCTGAGTGATTCTTACAGTAACTTGATAGTGGTTAAGTCTGGAGGATGGGATTACATATGACTTTGTTTTATCTAAGTTACATATTTCTGTAATGTTTTCAATTTATAAAAATAAGCAGGTGTGTCTTTCTTAATCAGAAGAAACAAAGGTAACAAAATAACCAGCTTAAGAAAGCAGAGAAGTATTTAATACATTTTAGAAAAAGTTGGTGCTTGTTGCATAGGTAAGTGAATTTTAAACTTATGTGGAATGTCTACCACTTTGACAATGCAGATAAGTGATTTATTGCCGCACATGAACATCAGGCACTCTTTACAACAAATACTCTGGTTGGGTCGCAGGCGTTCTTTTTTTGAACCCTGGTCAATTTCCCCCAACTACTGAAATGAGTATTTATATATATATATATATATATATCTCACTATTGGGGTTTCGACAACATTTTTGTTTCTATGGCCCCACTCCCCAGTTCTTTGAAATTGTATTTGCTTGTGGTACATAAGTGAGAGAATCTAATATTCTCTTACAAGCAAATTAATTTTTCTATTAAGATTTAGATTTTAAACTACTGGCTGATGTTTGAAAGCATAACCATGCTCCTCAGTCCCAGTGTATTGTTGTAATTGGTCCAATTTATCTGATTCAGGTGCATTGTGGCCAGGTATGAAACCTGAAAGTGGTTTAATTCAGACTCCATCTCCAAGTCAACACAGTGTTCTTACCTGCACTACAGGGTTAACCACAAGCCAGCCAAGCCCAGCACATTATTCTTACCCCATTCAAGGTAAATAGGCATGGATGTGTGTGTTTTTGTTTTTGTTTTTTTTTTTGTATTGTTGTTGGTTTTCGTTTTTAATCTACCTGTATCTCCAGACAAATTGGGTAATAGGAGCTCTGTCTTCTAAAATAGAAGGGGGTGATATGTGCATTTGTGCATGCTTTTCGTGTTAGGCACACCAGAACGTGGGAGTATGGTTTGTAAGTAGTTTAACATTTGAATGTGAACCGCTTAGTAGAATTGAAGCCTTTCCTTTTGCATGTGTGGTGTTCAGAAAACCTATCTGTTCTCAGTGGCATTTTGTCCTATAAATGAGTAGAAGACCCCACGGGTTGGAACTTGACTGACTTCTTTTATATGAAGTCCAAGCAGAGTAGAACGGGAAACGAGTGCTGCTTCGGAAGACGTGTGCTGCTTTTCTGCTGTGGTTTTGTCGTACCGCTACCTCTGTGTACCACTTCTTGGGAGGGCGTTTTTTTGCTCACAAAGTTGTCTTGTTTCTATTTCATGATGAAAAGCATAGCATTAAAGCTTGAACTCTGTCTAAACATCTCTGCCTTCCCAAGTTCTTTCTCTAAAAGGTTAGAAGTATGATAGGACTATTAGGAATGAAGACCAAGAAACTCAAAAGGCACTATGGAATTGATACCCAACCTTTCCAAATCCAGTGCGGTTTATCATTGATCCAGATTGGGAATTAATGTCCATGTACCTGGCTTCTCGTCTCCCTCCTTTCTCCTGATTTATCCCAGGTTTTAAATTTTATTACTTATAAAATAGTTACCCAAGGGATGAGGGCAGGACAGCAAAACCTGGTCTGAGGTACTCTTAAGATACAAACTTTGGTGATGAAAAGTGTTCGATGTAGATTACATATATTAAACAAAATATTTTGATTTTCAGTTTTGTTTTCAGTTAAATGATTGAAAATGACTTCTGCTTGGTCCATTGAGAACAGAACTGGTCACTGCATTCTAAGACATTACTATGCGCTACCTTTACT